>NC_051194.1:21076111-21378888 GCF_015220075.1 Falco rusticolus
GACCCAACCCCTGCACTCCTCCCGCTTAGAGGGCTGTAATAACGGCAAGGCTGCAGAGTGCACGGGGTTAATCTCACATCAGTGCCCCTCGGATGCTCGGAGAAAGGGCTGTGAGCTGGGAGGGCGGAAGAAGGGAGGAAGGAAGGGAGGGAGGGGTGGCTTGGGTGGCCTTGTGCTGTGCCGATGCCTTGCATTGGCCTGGGGCTGGTGAGGGGTCCCCGCCTGGGGTGAGACCCTAACCCAGAGTCAGTGTGTTGCGAGGGGCAGCTCTGGCAGGCATCCGCAGCCCCTGCCCTGGGAAGCTCTCGGTGGTGCCGGAGTGAGTGTGATGCCTGGCCGTGTTCCCAGGGCCTGGCATGGGCGAGGTCTCTGCTTCTTGGCATCTCCCTTGGTGCTGGCCATGGAGATGTGGGTGCGGAGCCAGGTCTAATCACTACCTCCAGCAGCTGTCCCTTTCACACCACCACCTCAGAGCCATCATGGTCCCCAAGGCACACAGGCTTCTCTGATGACCCAGAGGCATCCTTGGGCACCCGCAGAAGCAGAGGGGCTGTTGACAGGGGTCAGATGAGCTTGTTGTTGAAATCTGCATCTGTGGGGCAAGAATATAAATGGCAGGAGTGTGAGAATATGCCCATCACTGTGGCTGAGGTGAGGGCAAGTAGCTGGGTTTCCCCATGACAGCAAGGGTACAGTGATCCTCTGGGTGTGGCTAGCTGAAAACCACTCAGCAAAACTCTTTTTCAGTAGGTTCGTGGGATGAAGCATGCTGTCCCTGGAAAAACTTGACTCCTCCTTTTTCTCCTTGGGAAGAAATCCTCTATAATGGAAACAGCTAGGAAATGCTGTGCAGCACCTCATTGGAAGTGAGATTTCTCACTGCACTCATGTCCTCTCTCACTGGCCTGTGCCCACAGCATCTCCCACAGTTCAGGCAGCCAGGCACAGGCTGGGTGCACCAGCTCCTTGCCATCAGTCCCCCATGGGCTACGCAGCCTGGGGATACACAGCCCAGTGTGGGTAGCCAGGATGGGCTCCCAAACACAGCAGCATTACTGCAGAAACACACTACACACGTTTCATCCTCTGCTTAGCAGTGTTTGGGGGCAGGACTTGTTAAGATTTAGAAATCTGCCCTCCCAAAAAACAAGCAAACCCAGAGACAGCCCCCACAAGCTTTCCCAGTGCTACTGGGCTGACTCCTAGTAATTCCCATAGCCCAGGTCAGTAGGATGTCTTGCAAGCTATACCATGGACCTACAGCACCATATGCTGGTCTAGTTTAGCATCTACACAGCAGTACAGCCTGTCTGACTTCGTCCCTGGTCCCTACAAAGCAGCACAGGGCAGAGCAGGCCAGCTGCTGTGGGCCTGGGGGGAGCTGGCTGCAAGTGGTTGGTGGTGCTCCCCACTTCTTGCAGCAGGACAGTCGGTGCCCGGTGGGACCAGCTCTGAGAAGGGAGCATGGCAGCGCTGGACAAGCATCACTTGTGCATGGTCCCCAGGAGAGCAGCTTCCCAGGATGCCATCCAGCTGGGGCTAGCAGAAGGAGGCTGGAGCTCAGCCTGCGCTGTGGGTCCTCCCTGGCCCACTCAGCCCCATCCTCCCCTGATCTGTGCTCTGTCTGCTGCACAGTGCTGTGCCAAACCCACCCTGCAGGAAAGCCCCTCTCCAGTTTCAGCAGCCCCAGGGCCAGCGGAACTCTCCCTTGGGACCCTGTGATTGCCCCAGAGACCCAGTGGCTGTCCAGTTGAGCCAGCTTTGTATCCTGCCCCACCAACAGTGTTCAGACCTGCCAGACTCAGTGCAGCTTGGCTTGTGAGCCTCTCTTAGGTGAGAGGGATGAAGTGACCCTGAGCAACTCTGAAGGCAGCCATGTTCACATTGACCTGGGGAGGAGCAGGCTTCTTCCTGAAGGTCTTATCCAAGGGACCCCATGCCATGAGAGACCAGTGGTGGTAAGAGCCAAGGATAAAGAAATAAAGACTTAATACAATCAATCTACAACCAAAAACTAACTGCATCACTGAGGAAAACAGGCATAATGCTACTACATGCCTGGTACCTTTGTCTCCTGCTCCTCATCATACCATGCCCTATACGCTGTCTAGCATGAACGAGGGAAACGCTACAAGTTTAGATTGCTATGCTTACCTCTGCTGCAGTGAGGCATCACTGAGCATGGGCTTCCTGTAAGAGGGGCTTTGTGCTGCTGTGGTGTTTCCTGAGCCATGGGGGATGGCTCAGAGCTGCATGTTCCTCTGGAACAATGCTGGTAGCAGACCCTGAGAGTCTGGGACACACTTGCTCTGTTTCTGAGTGAGTTCTGCCATGGGCATGAGGGATGGATGGTTCCCACTGGAAGGTGAGACAGCTCTAAAGTGCATGCCCCTGTACAGTAGCATGGCCCAAAACAGAAACTGCTGTGAGAAATCTATCCTCATGCTGAGCTGCACATTGGCCTAGGTCCCTCCTGTTCCCAGAACCTGTAGGGACAGAACTGGAGTTAGCAATGACCCATCCAGACTTTGCATATGTACCATCAGTTCACCACATACTCCAGCTGCCCTTGCTTTTGCAAAGAAATATGTCTTCCTGTTCTGGCTAAGCTGCTCCTCTGTGGTGGGATGTGTCCATGAGGAAAAACACATTTAATGTCCAGCAAGCACAGAGATGACCCTACAGCCTCACAACACCTGCTGTGACCCTCTTACCTGTGGATCGGTCACCAACAAAGATGTGTGGCCCCAGTGGAGAGCCTGGGGAGATATGTAGAGAGCATTTGCCCCCAGAGACTAAGGATGGAAGAAACCAGAGAAAATGCAAGAGGTCAGCAAACACAATGCAGCAATTAGCACAGGTGGATGGGGAGGAGAGATTGAGACAACGCAATTTATGGAGTTCAGGAGACAGAATTCTCTAGGGGCACTGATCACGCACTATAAATACTTTCAAGGTAATGACATAAATGGAGTGAATTATTCACCATCTCTGATAGTGGGAGGGCAAGAGGCAGTGATCTGGATCTGAGGAAGGGAAGTCTGGGGGGGAGGAAGCCCGGGCAGCAGGAACAGCCTGGCATGGGGCACTCTCCCTGGCGCAGCCCTTCTTTCTGTGCAAAGCCTGTCTCTAATATGTCCCTGACTGGGCCTATGCCAATACTGGTGCTGGAGGAGCTGAGGCCAGCTCATGGCCTGTGTGGGAGCTCCCAGCCTGCGTGTCCCTGCTGGCATGGAGGGAGTAGGTGAAGCTTCCTGCATGTGATGGCTCTGGCCCATACACGGAATCTGCTGCTCTCCCAGGGCTGCAGCCAAGCGGGCAAACACCTTCCCTTGCCTGTGGGAGCAAACTGTGTCTGCCTGGCCTCACATGGGTGGGAATGGATGGAGCTCAGTTTGGCATTTGTGACAGCCACCAAGCTAGGTAAACCGGTAGAAGGGAGCTAGAAGAAGGCTTTGACTTGGAAAGAAGAACCAGGGTCTGGAAATGCAGCCTCCAGCAAGATCACAGTATCACAGACTGGCTGGGGTTGGAAGGGAACTCTGGATGTTCTCTGGTCCACCCCCCCTGCTCAGGCAGGGCCACCAAAAGCCAGTTGCCCAGGTCTGTGTTTAGATGGCTTTTGAATATCTCCAAGGATGGTGACTCCAAAACCTCCCTGAGCAACCCATGCCAGTGATCAGTCACCCTCATAATGAAAAAGTGTTTCCTGGTGTTCACAGGGACCATCCTGTGTTTCCATTTGTGCCTGTTGCCTCTTGTCCTTTCACTGGGTACCACTGAAAAGAGCCTGGCTCAATCCTCTTTGCACCCTCCCTTCAGGTCTTTGTATACACTGATAAGATCCCCCTTGAGCCTCAAAGATGGAGGTTTCCTGTGCACAGACAAGAAACCTCCTGCATGCTGCTGGGGTCTGTCTTTATCTGTCTCTATTTATCTGTCTGTGGACATGCATGTCTCTGCTAAAGAGTAATGACCACACTGAGACGATACATGTGAGGAGGCCTAGGAAAGTACTGTGCCTCTGCTGATGCTCTTGGCACAGGCTGGGGTTCAGCCCTACTCCTACTCCCCATTGCTTCACAGCAACCTCAGTGGGCAGCTGTGAACAGCTTTCCCAATAGCTGTTCTTTGTTCTCTCTGCTGCTGGATCATGGCCTCATGCCACAAGGGAAATGGAGGAGAGATGGGAGTAGCTCTGCTGTCCCTTTGTCATGGTAACCCATGGAGGCAGGGGTGCCTCCTGAATGCTCTGGCAGCCTGGCACCCTGCTGCATCCGTCCTGTACCTCATCCTACCTGGGCTGCGGGACAGAAAGGTGGTGCAGAAACAGTTTCTCGCTGCACAGACACAACCTGCCACTTCTCCTCACCTTGCAAGAGTCAAGCCTTCCTGTGTGCGGGCAAACACACCCTGGCTTGCACAGGCAGAATTTATTCACCCAGGGCAGCCAAATAGGAAACAAATGCCCCCGTGGCTCCTGGAGATTTGTCTTGATCTCAAGTTTTCCTGTCTGTGAGCAGTGTCCAACCTGTAGGAATATGCGGGGAGCCTGGACTTCTCTTCCTGGCTGGGCTTTAAACCACAGCATGGACTTGATTAGGGAAGATATCAGCCTGATGCCAGGTGGCAAACAAAATGTTATAGCAGGTGCCATCTGGGCACCTCTGATCCAACAGACCAGTTGAGATGCTCACATATGGAGGGGACCCATTGCGTTTGCTAGGAGAGCCACTTTGATCTCTGGAGACTTTTCTATGTCTCTGCAGATGTGTTTTTCCTTATCTGCATCTCCCTTGGAGGGACTTTTCAGTACCTTATCATGGCCAGTAGGCCTGGAAGATAGCTATGGGTTCCCCAGAACTGCTTATGGGGTCAGAGTGGCGCTGAGGTAGCCATCATCAGTCAACCACCAACCTCACTCCTGGCAGAGGCCCATACTGGAAAGCAAGCAACCTGACAGACAAGTGGGTCAGCTTGAGTGGTTCTTGCCACCTCTCCAGGAAGCATTTAGGAAACAATGCTCTGATCTCCTGCCCAACGTGCAGTCACAGCATGAACCAGGAGCCTGGATGTGCTGTCTGAGCCATGCTGGTCCAGAGAGACAGACAGGGAGACTCTTGCACTGCTCATCCACCACAGCCATATGTAGGAGGTGGCGTGGGCTGGAATGGCTTTTGGAAAGCCTAGAGGAGGCTTGCTGGCTCTTCAGCCCACAGAAGCCACAGGGTCTCCTGTTCCCTCTTAGCATGGACAGGTGGCCATGAGCAGGGTGGTCAGCCTGACTGTTGGGGAAGAATAAGGAAAGCAAAATCCACATAGGAAGAACATTATGGCTTTGGCAGCCCAGGGCCTGCTGCCCGATCCGCATCTCCCCTAGAGAAGGACTGTTAAATTCAGTTCCTGGATGCTGCAGTGGCACGGAGCTGTGTAACAACAGCAAGGAAACAACAATCCCTTAGACCCTAGTCAGTTCTGTCCTGCACTGGCAGGGATGCAGTATCTGTCCCAGGCACTGATGCTATATGCAGAGAACAAGGACATGGATCTGGTCCAGCGTGGGGCATGCAGCTTTGCAAGCCAGAGACAGAGGAAAAGCAAAGGAAACTGCCTCCTAAATGTGAAATAACTGGAGGCTGGCTCCAGACCCTCAAGACAAAGCTATAAATCTGCCTAGCCCTGCTGCAAAAGCATGAGACACCCGGAACAGCCACATGGCGTCACAGTGTCCTTGATCTCTGTTTTCTCTTCCATCCCCTCCTTTCATCCCTGCCACCCCCGGAGGCACGTTCTGTCTCCTGGTGACTACGGTTACTCAGCCTGCTCAAACGCTGCTCTCTCCTGTCCTGCTGTGTTTTATGGCAGGCTGGGTCAGGTTGCAGTTGCTAATAGCAGTCCCCAAGCTTGGCACAGAGGGAGGGCAGTCCCAGCCGAAGGACAAGCTTTCCAGCAGGATGTGTTGCACTTCTGCCAGCTGCAGTGGCATCTGGGCCCTGCTCCCCTCTGTCATGTTTTGGGAGGACTGGCCAGTGCAAGGAATGCAAACTGGCGGGTGTTTTCCCCTGGGGCTCACATTAGGTTATGTGGTTGACAGTGCTCTGGCATGTCCTGTCACATGGTGGGGAGCAGGTCTGAGCCAATGCATGACCCATGGCTATGCTGGCCATGAAGCACTGCCCCCAGGCTGGCTGTGGGTCACAGGACCCATTGCTACAGCTCCTTGAACTTTCCTGGTAAGCTGAGATGAAAAGAGGAATCCTCTGGCTGCCCCAGTAAGGCAGAGCCATGTCAACGCCTCTTCCTAATGCAGAGCTGACACCAAGATGTCCCCTGGGAGACATGACCTAGCCCAGCTCCCCAGCTGGTTTAGAAACCACTCCGTTTTGAATCCACAGACCCCCACCACCACCACAACAAGTAAGGATAGAGTCTCAAAGGGCACCCAAACCACATCCAAGCAAGGCCACTGCCTGCTTGTCCCCATTTGACCATGTCCTGGACATTGTCTGGAATTGAGGGAACAAAGCAGAGTGGGCATAAAGCCATTGCCTTGCTCTCCTCCAATTTAGCTCCATGGAGTGTAGGCAGAATCAGCACATAAGCCACAAAAAGTCTGTGCCACATTTGTCTCCTTTGTGTCTCTGGGCTTGCTGCACAAGGAGCAGGGGGAAGAGAAATGTGTTCAGGCTGTAACTAATGCCAGAGCCTAAGAAACGGATCAATTCACCCCCAAACAATTTGCAATGCAAAGGGAGCAGCCCTTCTCTTGGTTTACTCCTCCCCATGCACAGACACATGCACAACCCTTCTTTCCCACATCCCTGCGCTGGGAGAAAAGCAGCTTGTCACCCCAGCACATACAAAATACGCCACCCCGCTGCCCCCACCCACTCTGCCCAGCAGATTGCCTCCTTGCTGATTTAAATCCCTGGCGTGAGCACAACAGTACCCATGCACCCTCTGGCACCAGAGAGTCGGGAGTGGTGAAGACTGGATGCCAGAGAGGGGGTAACCCCAGCACATTGGCAGTACTGCCCGTACACAGCTCAGCTCTCCGTGTCTCCAAAGGTTTCTCTTGCAAGCACACTCGACTGATTAGTAAACGGAGCCTAAACCTTTTGGTCTCAATCGATCTTATCTTTAAACCCTGCAGACAACAATTCCTCAATCGATACCTCATTTAATTGCTGCCACCAGGCTGACAGCTGGGGTTCTGGCTGTGCAAGCCTGGCTGTCACATGGCAGGTTGCCAGCGCGACCTTCTAATCCCAAACTGATTTAGTCTCATGCAGCTCCTCTTCCCCGCCCCGCCCCACAGACCCTATTCCTGCCCTTCCCTCCCTGTGCAGGGTCAGGGAACGCCCTGGCTACATGCATCCCCCCATGAACACATCTCATCTCTGTGCTCATTCGCCTCTGGACAGGTGTGATCAAACTGTCATGTCGATGAACGCCTGAGCATGGACACGCAGACTCCATGCTCACTGCTGAGGCCTGATGCAGCCCAGTCGCAGCCCAAGAAGCAGATCCCTGCCATGCGGGGGACACCTGGGTGACACATGCAGTGTTTCCCAGCCAGCCCACACTAAGGGACAGGCAGCTGCTGCTCCGTGCATCCCAATACCAGAGCTGGCCTCCATGCATCTTTGCAGCGCTGCCTTCCCCAGCTGGGACCCTGCATGGGCTGGGCTTGATCCATTTGCTAGCTGCTGTTCCTGGCAAGCGCGAGGAACTGGATTTTTAGGGATGCTCATGACCCTCTGAAGAGCAGCAGATATAGAGGCAAGCCACTGCTGCTGTTTTACCACAAGCTGACTCGTGGAATCAGGCATCGACGCCCCCATGGAGTGCTCAGCTTGGGGCTGGGGGAGGAATGGCAAACCGATCAGGCTTCTGTGAAGGGGTGCTAGCCATGGCTGCTCTGTGTTTGCTCTGGCTCAATTTTTACTCTTGTTTTGATCATGGATTTTGCTGTGGTGTAGTGATAATCATAGGTGCAACATGTATTTCCTTCAGTGGCAGATGTGAAATAATTGCTGTAACCCTGATCTTTGAGTTGTGTGTTTGTCATCTGCAGTTCTTGATGGCCTCTCTTTGTGGTGATGCTGATTACTCTGTCCTTGTATCCTCGGGAAACATTAGTGTGTAATTTTGTAAAGAAATAGAGCTGGTATATGAACACATCATCAGCAATACTACCACATTAAAACCTAGGCCTTCCTCTAGACGGAAATCGTGCCCCTCAGTACCAAGCATGAGTCTGGGGTCTGCCCAGCAAGGAGATGTGCACCTTGCTTTCAGTGGTGCCTGTGGCATCAGCGCATCTGCAGCTCAGCCCAGCCACTGGGATCTGGTGCAGACCTGGTCTTGGTCACACCAGCTTTCAGGCAACGCTACCTACAAATCCACAGTGTAAACCACAGTGGAGATACATCTCACTGCAGTCTGTGGCCATCACTTTCTATGTGCGTGCTCTTCTGAAGCTCACTTGTTCCATCTCCAGCTTTATGTGGAGGCAGCAGCTTGCCCAAGCTCTGCTGAACACATCTTGGAAGGTTTCTGAGCCTAGATGCAGTGGGACTGGTGGGCTTGGCTGGTCTGCCAGCAACGCTACCTGCTGTGCCGTTTGCGGAATCAGTGCCTGGGGCTGATCACTGACTTTCCTGAACTCCAGGGGAGGATAGACCACAGCAGAAAGAAGCTTTCAGGTTTGTCTTGCAAGGGGTGACTTACCTACTGGGTACCACCAGTGACATTTTGAGTGTCACCTACCCTTGCGGCTTTGAATCCTTCCACTCTGTGGTGAACCAGAGTCAGTCCCCTCCAAGCAAGAGGAGGTTTGGAGATGTAAAATAAATCACCAGCTCCACTGTTGGCCTTAGCTAGTAAGTATCCTTATTTTGTGTTAAGTAACAGAGATGAGGCCCTTGCTATGCTAAGTGCTGTACAGAGGAAATGGGTCTGGGGAAGTCGGGTCTTCCCAGTGTCTGACAAGGATGTGGAAATCTTCTCAGAGGTGACCATCTTGGTACCATTTAAAGCCGTCACAGATGAGCGTTGATGAGCCAGTGCACTAGGAAAGGCAGGTGAACATGCTAACAGCTTACTGGGGACAAACTCAGCTCTGGTGTAAATGGATGCAGTGTCTTTGGGTCCGCTGGGTTAACTTAGAAGACCCTTGGCTGCTGCAAGAGGCGGTGTCTCCTCCAGCTGAAAATAGGTGGGATGCATCATGTCCTACGTGTCTACTCTTTCAGTTTGCTCTTCTCCTGTAACAGCTACGCCAAGCCAGAATGTAACCTTGGGAAAAAAGCCAGATTCTGCTCTTGGTGCAAACTGCTGAGGCTGGAGGACATAGCAGAGGTCAGGCTGAAGTTAAAGGCACCTGAATTCTGGTTCCCTGGGCCAGAAACCATTTCCAGAGCCTTTTGGTCTGGACAGAATCTAGCCTGTACATCCAAGGTATCTTACCACTGAGCTTGAACAGTACCTGTGTAAGCAAGACTCTGTTCTGTCAGGGTGTAATCTTAGGACATAGTCTGCCCTGTTCCCAGTCCCCCATGCCACAGCTCCCCAGCAAGCCAGGGAGGGAGATGAATGCTCAACAGCTCCATGAATGAGGGTCATGAAAGCTTGCTATCATGCTAGTAGGAGTGGGGGACTTGTCTGTTATCAGCAACCAGAATTTGTTTCCACTGGCCTCTGCTACCGTTCAATAGTCTGCTCTATTCAGGACTGCTGTCTACTGCAGCTTACTCATGCCAGGTCCTCTGTGAGCGAGGCTGGAGCAGAGTGGATCCAGGTAGGCAGTCCTAGTGGGAGAGGTGACTGGTGGCAGAGGAGACCCTCAAGGGCAGGATGGGGGTTGGCTACCTGTGCAGGCAGTGGCATGGGAGTACCCATCCCACAGTCATCCTTCGCCTTGGTGCGAGAAGGTGCCTGACACATACTACTGGGAGATCAGCAGTTGGCCCCGAGCATGCCCCAGATGGTTTGATGCTAGGGTGTTTGCACACAGCTCTGCCATTTAATGGGGAGAGAACGCATAGCTGATCCCAGCTGAAGCCATACACTAAAATGCTGACAGACTGTTTGTCGAGACACAAACATTGGCAAATGGCCCCGCTTGCCATATACTTCGAGTCACGGTAGGGAAGGAGGGAACCCAAGAACAGGGCTGTCTCTGGCAGTGACTGAGAGTCCTCAAAGTGCAGTTCAGTGCATGTTTCTGGGAAGAGGGGAGTCACTTGGGAGATTTGAAGCACCCTTTTTCCAAATGAGTGGAACTGAGATGCCCCAGCTTCTTAAAATGAGGCTGGGGGTGATGGGGACAGCTGGGTGTGTTTCTCATGCAGCACAGTTTGGGGGATGGAGCATCCCACCCATCCAGCCAGGATGGAACCTCTTTGGTCCCTCCGGCTTGGTGTGTTCAGTGGTATTTCGCCAGAGAAAGCCAGATCGTCAGTATCTTGGGTATGCCAGAGGCTCCTCTCCTGTCAGGTAATGCAGCACACAGGGCTGCCAATGGTGCTGGCTGTGCTCAGCGTCTCTCAGCAGGGCTGTGCCCTACTGATGTGTGCTGTTAGCTCTTCCCACCCGGGGTCTTACACACCAGAAAGGAGTGGATGGGAGCTGTGGGGAAGGTGACGCTGAAAACATGCATCAGAGCTGGGCAGTGTGGGGCAGGAGCCAGGGACCAGTGTTGTGCCCAGCAGGTGGGACAGGTCTGCTTGCCTCTGGGTCAGGCTGGGACCTTCCCATGCTTGTGCCATGAACTTACAGCAGTGCTGGGAGGGGAAGCATTGCTTCCAAACAGCAGCTTGTGGCATCTAGTGCATCCTCTGGGGTACCTGGGTTTGCACCCTTGTAAAGCCAGGTCACATTACTTGAGTTGTCAGTCCAGAAAAGTGAGCTCTCAAGCAGTCTGGATGGCAAGAGGTTCCTGAGATGGACAGCTGCTGTTTACATTTCCCAGCAAACAAGGGAAAGCAAGTATTGCTCCTGTGCTGATCTAGCAGCTTTCATTTTGCCAGCAAGAGTCTTTTGTCTCTCAGATCTCCCTAGCTGGAAAAAACTTTTGAAGCTAATTGTTAACCTGACTGGGCCTCAGTTGGAGACTTCTGCAAACAGGGACTCCTGTGCTTCCAGGAGCAATGCCCTGCAAAATGCTGGATACTTCCAAGGGCAATAGGGCGGGGGAGAGGAGCACCCAGGAAAAGGAAAACATGGCCTATGGGGATGAAGGGCACAGAAGAAGAAGGGTAACAAGGAGGGGAAGGAGCTATCACCTGGGAAGAATTACAAGCAAAGCAAAGCTTTTTACTTTATCTGGACACCACTCTGGAGCAGTCTGATGTTAAAGGAGCCCATAGTTTTAAATTACCACTAATGACCACATCAAAAATATCAAAGTTTGGGGTCAAGATTCAGTGAACTAGGGAAGGATTCTTGTGGTTTGATCCTCTGCTTTGAGGATCATTCAACAGGTACCTGCATCAGAGCAAGGGTAGTAAAGATGCCAGGGACCATCTCTTTCACCAAGCTCGTGCAAAGAGGGTGGGGTCCCTGCAGAGTGTGGGGCTCAGCTTGGCTTGGTGGCAGATGGGCTGTGCATCCCTCCACCAGCTGCCACTGCAACGCTGTCGCGCTCCATGCTGCACCACACAGCCACATGGGCAGCTCAGCACTAGCAACCAAGCCAGGCTGTGGCACCCACTGACACCCCAGCCTGCAGCACCATTGAGGACCACTCAAGGCACCCACTTGAGGTTGCAGAGGCCTGGGAGAACCCAATTAATTGTCTTCACAGAGTAGCCGTCCCCTAATATGGTCTGTCACTGCAGCCCAGGACTTTAAATTCAGTGCCTGCAACTGCATGGGAGGCTCAGCAAGGCAATGGCAAAGGGTGCAGGGCAGGGCTGTTAGCCTATTTTGTTCTGGGCTGCTTTCTGCTCTCCTCTGGGATGTCTGTGGTGCTGCCAACTTCACAATATATGATTTCATTTCCAATTTTAAATCACATGATAGGAATGTTGGTCACCTAAAAAAGCAAAGAAAGCTTTGGCTTGTGTGAATTGCTGTGAAAAGCATGAAAAGGACTTGTACATAGGTAGAAAAATGCCGACTGTGGGCTTGAGGGGCAGCTACTCACCTTGTACAATGCCAGAGCATGTGTCAGACAGGGACACCCCACTGCCCCAGTCTAGTCTCTGGGACAGTTGTCCAACTAACTTGCACTGGAGAAAGTCCTGGAAGCTGGGTCTTGCATCACCTCCGGTCATCTTTCTCACCATCCCCTGCATTGGGTTTTAGACCCCCACAGCCCATGAATTCCTTGCCACATCAAAGAAGGGGAGAGAAAAGAGCAAAGTGACTATTTCTCAACCCAACCCGAATGCCCCGGGCAGTGACCCAAGCAGCAGCTTGGCCACTGAAGTGCTCAGCTCCCAGCCTTGCCCTGTCCTCCTGCCCTCCTCTTGCCAGGCTGCCTGTTCAGCCCCCCCCACTGTGGCTTGCACATGCCAGCTGCTTGCCCTGACAAGCCAAGCGAGACCCCCCTCCACGGTCCAGGGAGAGGGAACGGGCTGCTAACGGAAATGTATCGCTTCAGTGTGATCTCCCTGACCTGAAATCCTCTGGAGACCTCTCTCCAGACTAGTTCATCCTGCTGATGCTGAACTCTTTCTTCCTCCTGGTTTTGCCTCCTTTCTCCCCACATTAGAGGTTTCTCTGTGAGGTGTGGGGGTGTCTCTCATGGTACCTTGCTGCATTTTGCGTAATCTCCCACATCGGCCTTCCCTCATTCCGAGGTTCCCTGGTGGCTGCATCCCCTTCTGCTGATGTGCCGGGCTCAGTGGCTGGCACCACAGCCTCCCGTGGGATCCTGTCTCTTAGCAACGCTCCAGCCCAGAAGGTAGATGCTGAGCACATGTCTGGTCCACCAGTCATGGGGGCTTCATGCGCAGGGCAGAGGGCAGCTGCTGCCTGGAAGGAAGGGGCTGTATCCTCCTGCACATGCCACCTCCTCTCCCCTGGCCCTGTGAGGTAGGCGAGGGGTGTGGGAGGTTGAGCATCAATGTAGGGGACCGCAGCCTGGTACCCCACCAATTGCAGAGCTCTCCAGGGCCTTTCTTGCACCAGGGACATGCACAAATCCCACTTCCCTGCCTGCCTTCTACCACTGCTCCCGCATGACTAACAAGGCCCTGAGAAGCTGCTCAGGCTGCCCCTGCCCCAAGAGTGCCGTGGTGGGGATGAGGCAGCCAGGGGTACCAGAGCTGCAGCTGTGCCCCAGGCGGAGGGGGGTCCCTGTGGGCACACCCTTAGCATGGGAGACCCCAATTAACAGCCTGCTTGGAGCAGCCATCCTGATGCTGCCAGCGTGGGGGTGGAAAACAGTGCCTCATTCCCAATACCCTCAGCCCACCGAGAAAACATCCACAGAGCCAGCAGCCAGTCCTTTTTGGGGTCCCCACATAGCATTCTACTGCCACAACAGAGCACAGGTCCTGGGATGGCCGGAGGGGGAGAGGAAGGCAAGCCCACGGCCTGCCCACACCTTTGTCGCTTGGCTCTGCGTCCCTCTGCCCCCGCCCCGCGGAGCTGGGAGCAGCGCCAGCTGCGAACGCCAGGGGGAGCCAAAGGACGCGACAGCAGCGGCTGTACTCTTTGGCGCCCCCTGGCGTTCAGATCTCGCACTGCAACCGGGAGGGATCCCAGTCCCGGGTCCCCCAGGGGATGCACCGAGCGGAGCGGAGCCGCTTGCCCATGGCCCCACGCGTGTCCCGGGGGCCGGCGCCCGGCGTGGCGGGGACGTGGAAACGGAGGCGAGCAGGGCGCGGAGGTGCGAGGTGAGTGCGCGCACCCCCCACGCAGGCACACACCGCGGGGAACATCTCCGGGAGTGGGGGTGGGCAGGGCTCCTGGGGGCGAGCGGTGGGCTCAGCCCCCCGCCCCCGTGCCGGAGGGATGGGTGCCCCCGTGGCTGTGTTATCCCTGTTCCAGAGGGCTGTGCCATCCCCTGTATCAGCAGCAGGGTGCAGGGTGGGCTGTGCAGGCGCTGCACGTATGCCTCTCCATAAGCCGGACAGTGGCAGAAGCTGGAGCGACCACCCCCGGGAGCACCATCCTCTTACAAGTGGTGTCCAGTGAAGTGACATTCACCGAGTTAGAAGGTGGCTGTCCTTTCCTGAGAGTCTCCGGGAAGGAATACTGGGGGATTAAGCTTGTGCTCAAGTGGTGTCATGCTATCTCAAAGGGCTGCAGTGCTTCTCAGGCTGCTCAGGGAAGGACTCGCTGTACGGGTTTTGGAAGATTTGAGGCCTGGAAGAGGGTTTGCTGCAAGGATTTTTCTGCTGTCAGGTTCCTGGCCAGCTCTTTCCTGGTCCAGTGCCTCTCTGGCTTTCTTCTGTGTAATGGAGCAGGCTCATCCGGGTGGCAGAAACATCCTTTCAACCACCACTCAGTGGTATGTAAGGCAGAGGCAGCATCCCTGCCAGGCTGTAAGCAGTGCTCCTTTGCTCAGACATGGGCGAGAGGCACTGGGCTCACTGTAATTCCCTAACTTAGAGGGAAGACTGAGAAGCAGAATTAAAAAGGTGTCATGTGGAAAACCTCATTCAAGCTGACTTGTGGGTCACCTTGGTCTGGTGGACAAGAATTGCACTGGGAAGGTTTCAGGTCTTTCTTGGCAAGCAAAGTTAGTAGCCTCTTGGCAAAGTTGCAGGAATAGGATGCTTGCTTTTTCTGTGGGATGGGAAGCCTTGTTATGAGGAGCAGTCTTCTGGTGCTTCAGCCTCAAGTTCCATGTCAGTACCTCTGGGCAGTGGTCATAGGAGGACAGCAGAATTTGCCTGTGGATTTGATACGATTCCTCAGTTAGCAACGACTTTGTGTAGGATGAAAGACACTCCAGAGTAAAAAACAATAAAATGTCCCAAAGTGAGTACTTCTGGTTCTTTCTGCCTGGCAAAAATTGCCTTCCTTATGGCAGGAAAAGGGGAGTAATGGTTTCTAGGTTTAGTATGAGGGAGGCGGCAGTTCTGGGGCTGTTGCCCAGGCTGGCAGAGGTGGTGTGTGAGGGGGTGGCCTTGAGCAGTCAGCTTGTGCACCTATGGTTGGCTTCTGCAGCCCAGAGCAGCTTCAGCCTGCACCCTGCTGTTGGCAAACTGAATTTCACTGTCGTGAAGTCAAAGGCATCATCACCATTGTTGGCACCACAAAAGGGACCCGGGCAGCCCAGGGCTGGAGCTGGTGGTCTCCTCTGTCCCAGTGTTTCCTGTCACTCCTGAGCTTTCCCCATCCAGCAGCGCTGCTTGCCATCCTGGGCTGCTGTCCCTGGGGAAGGACCATGGTATCTCTCCAGCACAGGGCAGGTGGGCCACCTTCCTGCTTTACTGCTGCCTGGATGCCCTGCCTGATCCATAAGGGTCATCGCTCCTGTCCCAAATGTCTTGATGACAAGTGCTAGCAAGCAGCCACTGTTAACAGCCCTAGGAAAGACAAAAATCTTTCTCCACCTCTCAACTTCATCCTAGACTGGTGTGCACATTTCCCTAGCCTGGAGGGAGTGGCTGAGCAGCTGAATTCCATTCAAGGCAGTTAAAAGACCATTGTGGGTGGCTGATAACTTCGAAGTTAGAAGGAAGCTGACATGGGGATACCCGCAAAACAATCTTGACGGCTTTTCTCAGCTGGTGGACTCAGATGTTAGGTTAGACCAGAAACACTCACCTCAGTTTAGGGGCTGCTGAGGTTCACACCTGAGCTCATGGCTCCCACAGACTGCTTTTTGCAAGTCAGAGTTTAAGAAAACAAACCACACCTGGCAGGGAAGCCTTTCTTTGGAGGGACTCACAGCTTTCTGCAAATGGACCTGGATGGTTTCCTACTGCCTCCTTTGAGAGCAGCAACAACAAGGAACAGGATTTTGAATGGTGGCCTGAGATCTGGTGCTCTGTGTTTCCGTTCCAGCACAGGGTCCTAAGCCAAGAAAACTGCCTGTCCTGCCAAGGCTGGGTAGGAAACTCGGCCCTGGAGCAGGCAGGCAGTGGTGTAGCCTTAACTCCTCTCTACAAACAGCAGTGAGGCTCCTTTGATGAACATGCTATCTGCAGAATTTATTTTCTTGTTTCTTTTTGGGGGACTCATCACGCCTGCCTCAGCTGGAGCCTGCTGACTGGCTGGTGGTCTGTGGAGCTTTTGAAGATGCTAAATACAAGCTCAGTGATGATCCTTAATAACTTTTTTTTTCTCATGTCCTCTTTGAACAGTGCTCTCTGTAGTGGGCTGAAAAGCGAGCTGGGGGAAAGGTGCTGAGGTGCAAGGAGTCGAGCAGAGGTAGGTGGGCTGAGGCCAGCAGAGGAGATGGCCTCGGCAGTAGGGAGCCTCGAAGCAGGTTACAAGCATTAAACTCATTCTGGCACTTCAGCGGTCAGGCACATCAGGAATCTTCTTAAGTTTTCTCTCTTGGTGATCATTTCTTGCAAAACCCTGGGTTTAGCAAATCAGGAAGACGGGGACCAGCCATTAGGTTTGGGCACATGCATCCCACAGGCTCCTGGGGGCAGAACATTTCTTCTGTTAGGCAGGTAGACTGACTGTCAGCAGTGAGTCTAGCAGTCATCTCAGAGAGACAGAGAGCTGCTCTGCTTTGAGGACCATTCATCCCAGCTGCTTGCCTGAACATACTACATATCTGCACTTTAGCTGTCTCCTATCAGGTTAGCATGTGCATGGGCAAGCTGCCTCCTCTGTATTTGCTCCTCCTGCTGTGGTGACCAGATGTCCTACTCTTTAGTGACATCGTCCTACTTTCAAGTAGGTTAATCTATTTTTGCCTGGCCCAGAGTGTTGGACTGTCTTTTGTTGTGACTTTGCCTTTCTGCGCATCCTGCGCCTGGCTTTCCTGTGGCAGAGGTAGAAGACCTGCAGGTCACGGTCCCAAGCAGTACAAGCCATTTTCCTTTGCTGTGTTTCCTGCAGGAAGCCTCTGGGCCCTTGCACAGCAATCAGCCTTGCAGACAGGTCAAAGGCTTGGGGCCCCAGTGCACAGTTTTGAGCCTGCCTCCTTAAAGATGATTAGATGCTGAAGGTCCTCAGAGGGAAGGCTTCCAGCTTGCTTTAAGGGTCTGGATGTCCTTGTGCTGGCTGGCAGTCACGTAAAGGTGGTTGTTCTTGTTTTAGGCATATCTTGTCTTGAAGTGCCAGCACTCCCAGGATTGGAAGAGACATCTGAGCCAGGGAAGGGAAGAAGGACTTTTCAGGGCTGACAGTCAGTTGGGGACAGGACAGGAGTCTTCTCTTGTAACTGAAAACAAAAGGCAGGTTGAAGCCTAGGTACTGCAGGGAACCACCTTCCAACTCACAAGCCTTCCTCTGAAAATAGCTTCTCTTTGGCTTGCCAGCCTCTGCTAATACTGATCTCTCACCCTGGCTCTTCCTAACCACTAGTCCATTTACCCTTTGACTTTGAAAGCAGTAGCTTCTGGGTCGCGCTGAATTCTGCATGCCTGAAGGGTCCTTGAGCTGCCTGAGGTGGGCTCCAAGTGTCCTGGTGTGGCTGCAAGGCTGCAGTCCTGGAAAAGGCAAGGGAGCTGGACTGCCCCCCAGGTAGGCTGTGCCATAGTGGGGCTTGGAGGGAGCATGCAGGGTGGAAGCTGAAGGCCGATGAGCTTTGGTTCAGTGCTGCAGTTTATTTATGGCCCGCTTAGCAATCTCAGGCAGGCAGTGTGGGTTAAGGCATCTCCTGTCCTGGATTGACAGTACAGATCCAATTAGCCTTGAAAGCCTCTAATTATTTGTCCTGAATTGCTCTGGTGGTAACCAAGGCTCTGCTATCTCTTCCTTTTGTCTGTGTCCCAGCTGGAAATGCCCCAGTGTCCCTGCATCTAGAGCAGCAAGTGTGATGTGTGAGCAGAGTCAGCACAACCTAATGAAAGAAGACAGGCCTCGTTAGTTAATGAGGGGGTGGACCTGCTTCATTAAGTTTGGGGAGTTCTCCAAGCCCTGTCCAGAGGGACAAAGGACTGAGATTATGTGTGGCTAAGATAAGGCTCACATGATTACTGCAGCAAGAGAGGTGGATGGAGGGGCTGCAGACCATGGGGAGGGAGGGGATGGTAGTCAGAAAGGATTTGAAAGCAGAAGATCCCTCCTATCTGTGCAAAGAAGGCACATCCCTCGCGGAGTGCAACGTCTATGGCCAGACCAGGTCACTTGTTCCCATGTTTCATTCCTCCCTTTGGAGCCATACTGCTAGGAGGGTGCCCAGCACTCAGATGGCAAACGCTCCCCTTTGCTCTGCCTGTTCACTGATGCTCTTGCTGCTGCCAGCTCTGCAGGACACGTGATGTGGGTGAATGGTGTGCTCTCCTCTGGCCCCAGTGCTTCAGCCCTGACCCTTCTTGGTACAGTTACTCATCTGTGCCCTGCTCATCAGTGATCCAGCACAGAGGGAACAGCCGGCTCTGCCTCTGCCAGACTGCAGCATCCCAAACCGATGGAGGTGACCATCCCGGGGAAGTGACCCTGGCTTGCTGGGAGGGAAGCTGGGCCTTAACAGCTTGGCTGACCCAACAGCATTATTGCAGGTTGGCAGCTGAGAGCTGTGGGTACAAGGCCGGGTTACACAAGCAAGGCCTGAGGACTTCTCTTTTCCCAGACACGTGCTAAGTTACAGCTGTAGATTGTCAACTGCAAAACTACTTTAAGGTGAAAAAAGCTTTGCAGGGCACTTATCGCATCCTCCCACTCATTCTGGGTGCTCATTGGGCAAAAGAGGAGTCTTGGCTGTCTGTGAGAGAAAATGTGTCATTTATGTTCTTAGTAACCTTAACTCTGACCTAAAATGGCAGCGAATAGCTCTCAGACAAGACAGGGCAGCCAGCCTTGGTTTTAAAGCAAAATTTTACATGAATAATATTCAGCTCCTGTATGAGGGGTCATCTGAGTGCTTCCACCACTGTTAGCAGGTCACAGGGTCCCCCAAAAATGGGGTTTACGTCATCATCTTGTGACGCTGTCTGAAGGTAAGCCATGGCTCCGCTCACCGCGTGCATGTTATCTCTTGGTGTGGATGCATGAGGCCAGCGCCACGTCGGACCCTGCCAGTGGTACAGCTCTGTCCCTGAGCCTGAGCAGAAAGGACACAGGGAGAGTCAGCAAGGGTGCCCACCTCGGGGGGAGCTGTTCACTGGCATCCCTGGTGGGACCCAGGCTGCTGGAGCACCTAGTGCATCTGTCTGACCTCCAGCTGAAGGATGTTCAAATGGACCCGTTTCTGCCAGGGCTGGGGCTGCGGTGGTCCAGCAGGGCTAGGGAGTTGCTGACACATCCTTCCAGCCTCCTGGTGTCCTTCCCCTGCAGGCCAGGGGCACGTCTGCCAAGTTCAAACCAGGGAGCTTCCTCCATACAAATGGGGACGAGGGGGGCAGGCTGTTAACGTACAAAAACTGTTTCTTTCCTGCCCACTTGGGAAGTGGAGCTATTGAATTTTAAGCAGCAAAGACAAAACTCTGCTGAAGAGGCCTCTTCTGTGCTTGCTTGGTGAAATCACTGATCACAGTGGTGGGGGGGTGTCCGGGAAGATGCCAGGCTTGGCCTTATTAATGACTCTGTTGTTGTCTGCTCTAGTTTGTTGGTCTTTGCTCTGGGAGACAGTTTGCCAAAGCAGCAGCTATTTTCCCCAGAGAAGCTTCCTTGCGAGCCATCCCTGTGGTGGGGGCTGCCTCTCTGCATGGCTGGGCTGTACACCACCAGCTCTCTGCCCAGCCTGTGGAGTGGCACTGGCTTGATGGGCTGACCCAAAGGGCTCTAGGGATCTACTTTATGGCCACAAAACCTGAACTTGCGAGGGGAGGGAGGACAGGCAAGAGGTGACAGAGCCTCTTTGTTCCACCAGCAGCTTTTCCCCCTCTGGTTTTTAAGGGTGCCCAGCCTTGAAGCTTTGTACCCTGAGGAGGGGCACCCCCTTCTCCTGCCAAGGTCTCTGCTGTCTCCAGCAGCACCGATTTGGCTGGGCTGCAGACACAGTAGCAGCCTGACTCCTGTTTTTCATCCAGCACTTTAACTATCCAGCAAAGCAGCTGTGCAGTTAGTTGCTCTGCCCTGCACACCTCCTGTTTCCCACCCCAAGCTCAGAGCATCAGGCCCTCTTGCCTGCATTTTTCTCCTTGAACCACTTAGTTTTAAAATAGAACAATTGTCTTCCTTTAGGAATGAGCTTATTTGCTCCAATCTAGGGCAGTCTGACAGTGCAGCAACCTGCACCGCTCTCTTTGGGAGCACAGTTGTATTCCCCGCATGGTGTCCAGCATGGCGGTCCTCGGTGGCAAGGGGGGGGGGGGGGGCGCATCTGTGGCTTAGGGTGGTGGTTGGGTCAGTGGCTCAGTGTCTGAGAAGGTGCATTACTGGGGCTGAGCAGTACAGGTCCTCAGTCCCAGTCTTTCCTTTGTAACCACAGACATCAGAAGCGTGCAGGCTTGGCTCCTTGGCAGCAAGGGTGCACAGCCCTCCCTGCGTGGCCAAGCCCTGAGGGATCCCCACATGGGGAAGCTTACCTTGTTCCTGGGTCTGTGTGGTAAGAAGACATAGAGTTTCAGACTTTCACTGACATGTATATCAACAAGTGATAGATTTTGAGAGGTGGCCTCGTCCACGCTCATACCTGAAGATGGAACCAGTTTTATGTAGGCTGCTGCCAGCAGAGGCTTCTCCAACCTGCTCCTAAAATCCCTGCCCATGACCGCTATCTCTTTTACAAGGTGGCGAGTTGACTGTGAATTGGGGTACATAATTGATTCTGGGATTAAATGCTCGAAAGCTAAGAGACCCTTTTCAGAAGCTTGTTGTAGTGATGAGTTCAGTGATGGAGAGTGTTCTGCCAGCATCAGCTGCCACACTGGCAATGGTAGGAAGGGTTTACATCCCTGCATTACATAGGTTGCCTAATCTCCTCTGTCTTGGGATCCCTCTGCTGTCTCACAAGTCTACACCCAGCTGTTGTTTAATTAAAAAATAAGCAGACAGGTATTCACAAGGAAAATTAAGCTGTTTTATTCTTGATGTGTCTTTGATGCTCTTCTGACATCTTGTCTGGGGACAACAGCTCTAAGTCTTGAATTCGAATTTTTGTCTTGCAAAGCCGATTGTTTTAATTGGGATCAAAGTCTCAGAGCAGCAAATGTCCCATGCCAAGCAGACTGGCCCTGGTGTTAGAGAGGAACGATGCCTTCTTTCCCCTTTGCACTGCCCGAAGGGTTGTGAGGTTCAGGTGATGTGGCTGTAGCTCACATTCAGTTTCACCTTTTGAGTGACTGCATGCAGCTTTCTACACCTGTGTTAAGCCAGCCTTGACACTAACCACAGCCCATATTGTGGTGGTCAGGAGAATGAAAGAAAGATCTGTGTAATGCATCCAAGGTCACATAGAAAGGCAACATTAGTTACTGGTGATTTCTATTGTAGGAGCGAAGAAGAGCAAGCTGACAAGAAGCTAGTGGCTAGGAGCACAAGATACACCTTTATAACAGAGGGGATTTGACCATGGACACAAGACCAGACCGCTCATCTTTCAGCTGAGCTTTGCGTCCTTTCAAGGAAGCTGGAGCTAGAGTTTGCATCCTAGAAGTTGGGGACCTACAGAGGAATCCCACATGAGCTCTGAGGTACCCCTCAGTATGTTCATCTGGGCTTGACCAGACCACTCATCTTTCAGCTGAGCTTTGCGTCCTTTCAAGGAAGCTGGAGCTAGAGTTTGCATCCTAGAAGTTGGGGACCTACAGAGGAATCCCACATGAGCTCTGAGGTACCCCTCAGTATGTTCATCTGGGCTTGACAAACCTTGAGATGCCAAAGCATGGGAGGACACTGCAGGGGACTCCATATTCCCTGAGCCAGCAGAGCTTCTCTGTCTGGTGGCTTTCGATGAGACATGGAAGAAATATATTAAAAGGCAAATTCTCAAAGGTTAAAGGAGGTGGATCTCCTCCATTAAAGCACTGTAAATACTACAGTCAAGCCCACCCCAACTGGCTGTGTAAAGCCAAGCTTGGGAGCTCTTCTGGGTGGGAACCCAAGGCTACCTGGTACACAGGACTCAAGTTTCTGTGAACACCCTCTCTGGATTAGTGTGGCCCAGCCAAGGAAGGGATTCCCCCAAGGCACAGACAAACCAGGACAGGACTTGGTTGCTTTGGACTTCCCCTGCAGGAGTGCCAGACTTTCACCCACAGATCATAGACTCAGACGCTCTCAGGGTTCAACCCACCAGCTTTGCGCACTGAGTTACTCTTTGCTACAGAGCAAATGCAATTGTACAGATCCAGCCATGGCTTTGCTAATGTCTGGAGGTAGGTTAGTGTCAGTATTTTACTTGGCATCTGCCATCTAAAACATCTTTGACCAAGGCAGAGGAGTGTTCATGAATTAAGCTTCACTGCTCTCCTCCTAAAGTGATACTGTGTGTTCTTCATACTGGAAACTGAGGTTGCTGAAGGAAGTCAGAGGTGTGGGGCGGGAGAGGAAAAAAACTCAGGAAAGCTCTAAAACTGTCATTTTAATTTGCTGTATTGTACCCTGAGAACATCATCGCTGCTGGAGATATCACTCCAGCTGCTCACCTAGTGGGAGCTGCTGGAGATTTGCAAGTAGAAGAGCTTTAAACAACGGACAATGCAGACTGAACCATCAGATTTTCATCCGCTTGGTCCCTGATATACTAATAGGCACCTCTTCTATTTTGCATATAACATGACCTGTTGTATAAATATTTAGTCACTCTGTTGGGAACATTAATTATAAATGGAGACGAAGCTTTTGAAAGCTGCCTGTAGATCTGGGCACCCAATTTCCATTAATTTTAATGAGAACCAGACATCCAAATCCCATTCAGTGGCTTTGAGCATCTCAGGCAGGAAGCTTCATCTGACACCCCCCTGCTTCTCCTCACTCTACACTTTAGGAGTGATGTTTGCAAAAATTTTACAAATTGTGCAGAAGCCTGGGTCGTAACAGTGCCATGTCAGTGTTCTCTGCTGAGGATGGTTCTTTGGTAGCTTCGGAAGTTTTTATAATCAGTTCATTTAAACTATTCTGTTAGTTCTTTTCCTCTGCACCCCCTCCACTCCCCCCCTCCCCCCCACCCCCAGCATTTTGAAACAGTGATGCCTGAATGAATCCCCAGCCTGTGTGATTTTTGACAGAGAAGCTTTGATGCTTGAAAATGACAGCTGTGCAGAGCAGGTCTGAAATGAATGATTGAATTATCTGACTGATTAAAAATGTGCTGTGGCTTGGAAGATCTGACAGCAAGTATTCACTTAGGCAACTCACATGAAAGAGAGTGCATGTGCATGGGGGGTGTGTGCTTGTGTGCGCACTGGGAAAAAACAGCCAGTGAAATGCAACAAACACCCAGAGCCACTTGGAGCAGCAGCTTCTTTAAGCTCAACATCCTTTCAAAAGCTTCAAATCTTCCACGCCATACTCAGCAAAAGCTAACACTCAGCATGGTTGTAGAGATAATGATGATTTAGACAGACGTCAGCAGTGGTTTAGGAATGGAAACTGAGTTAAATGGTGGTGCAGGCTGGGGAACTACTTAACTGCATCGCAGTCCCAATCCAACCTGTGGCTGAGGAACGATAAACTCTCCCATTGAAAACACAGTTCCCGTCCTCTGTGCTACAGACACATGCTCATGGTGTGGAGTAGCCTCAGGAATGCCAGATCGCGATTTTTGAAAAATGTGAGCCCTGGTGAGGTCATCTATAAATGGCTGGAAGGATGGAGAAAGGAAGCCTGATTATGGCTGTGCCCTTGATGCTGTCAGTGATGGGAGCAGCAGATGTGTTAATGCATGAGGGACAGTAAGAGCCTTTCCAGACCTAGCTCAGCTTCCCTCCCAGTCCCCATACAGTGAATTGTCCCTTCCCGATGCCTCACATAAATTCAGCTTTGCTAGAATGTAAGCAATATATCTGGAAGTGAAATGAATGAAAACAAAAATTGAAGCAATGTTTCTTTGCAAATGAAACATGTTTTGTCAGCAGGGGGAAAAATTGTGTCATAAAGGATACAATTGTAGCTCTCTGTTGCAAATAGTCTTGTTCTGATAGTTTACTGAAATTGATTTTTTTTCCTAAACTGTTCAACCAGTCTTCATCTCCCTACTTGTGGATCACTATCTTCCTCTTACTTCTAGCTCAAAAGAGATGAAACTCTGGACTATAACTAATTGCTTTATCAGAAATAATTCTGGTTTAGCCTCTCAGACCAGCCACTGAATAATTTGTTCTTTGCCCCTTCCAGTGCCATTAGCTACAGTGCTGTTAGGTGTCCGTAATGGCTTCAGTCATTCAGTTTCGTGCTCCCTGTCCCAGTGGTCATTTCAAAAGATTAAATGCTGTAGCTACAATAGTCCTAAGGGCACACATAGCTAATGGTAATTCATTGGCATCTGTGTCATCTCTCCAGCAGCAGCCCAAAATGTCTCTCTCATTGAATCCACTTTTAGCAACCCAGGAACACTCCGAGCAGAGAAGATGCTAGGTCTTCCTTGTAGAGGTTTGTGTAGCTGCAGGCTGCATCATTGCCAGTTGTCTCAGTGCAACCCAACACCTCCCCAGACATGGGAGCCCCCTGCCCTCTGTGCTTCTGTTCCCCATGTCTCCCAGCCAGGCCCTAACTCTGGAGCTTAAATGAAACATCAGATCATTTAAATGTCCCTTGTCATCATCTGAAAACCTATAGCTATAGACAATATAATACAAATCACATTTATAATTTCAAAATTTGTCTTTAATCCCCCTTCCCCTATCCAAAGCCTTTGAAAAAGCAGAGCCAGAGCACCTGACTGTGGCCTGTAGGTTGGATCCAGACTGGCAATGTGCCTTAAAGGGGAGTGTGATGACCAGGCCAACATCTACGGTTAGAGAGGCCATGCTCCCTGGTACATGGGCAGTGTAGCTTACCTTGGCCAAAATTTTCAACATCTTTGGTCACTATACCTAATCCTACTGGCTGAGTAGTCCTTGGCCTGGAAAAGCCAGGGCCAGGGCTCTCTTCCCTCTTACCACTGAAGCATTCTCTGTTTTCGTGCCTTGGATTGTCTCAGGCAACAGCAAATTCTTCATCCTCTGTCCCTTCTCATCAGTGCTCCAGAGCCTGCACACAGGCAGCATAATCACTCCATATGCCCTTCTCCCAGTTTCAGGTTGTGTCCAAGCTCCAGTCAAGTATAAGCTCTGAGCAAAACCCTCTTCAAATATGTGCTGCCATGCCACGTGCAGGGCTGTCAGCCCAGCATGTGAGACATCTCAAAAGGAGCAAGGGCCCAGGCTGGGTGAGGTGAAATTGCTGCAGTTTGGCAAGAGAAAACCTCCCAGAGATGTTAGGACCCTACACAACCTGACTGATGTGAGGATGCATAAATTACATCTCTTTGCAGCTGCTGCTCCCCAGGCTCCTCCCTGCACTGTAGTCACACATGCTGAGCAGCCAGCGCTGGGTCCCGGGCAGCTCACAGCAAGTCCAGATGATCCAGTCGGAGCATGTCTGTCTCTGGGTACACTGCCTGATCGGGGGGGCTGTTTCATGCATGAAGCAGGATACAGAGTCTGCAGCGACAGGCTGTGAGGAAGCTCTGGAGACAAACACAGCGTTCAGGGTGCTGAGGCTTGCGGAAGCCCCTAGCAGAGGTGGACCTGGCACATGCCTGTGGTTAAAGAAGGAGAGTGACTGCTCCGAACCATGAGTCAGATTTGGCCATCACAGTCAACGATAAGTTCTGTATGAACAAAGTTATCAGTAGTACCCTTACTGCCATCTGAGCATGAAATGTGGAGAAGTGGGTAAAAAGGAGGTTGTGCAGTTGTCCTATGCATCGATGCCACATGCCTGGGCAATAGACGAACATCAGAAATTCTCATTTCCAAAAATAAACAGGACATCCTAGGCAATATTGAGACACATTGATAGAGGCCTGAATCATAGGATACCCAAATCATGCAGGGGTGACAGGACAGAAAGCTGGAGATGAGACCTTCGTAGGAATCCAAGAGCCGAGCAGTGTCCAGAGAAGGCCATTCTCTGCCTGTCACACCTGGCGTGCAGCTGGTGGAGAGCCCGCTGGAGATCCCAGCAAGCTGGGGAGGTGCTGCTCTGCAGGGCTCACTGGGGACGCAGCAGAGCTTTGCCTCCTTGGGGTGGCACTCGTGTGACACAGTGCCTTAGGGACATCCCAGCCGGCACTGGTGGAGCTGTGGGCACCTCTGGGAGTGGCGTTCCCTTGGGTGAAGGGAGTGGATTGATAACAGCATCATAGCCTTTCTGCCTCCAAGTCCTCAGCCTGTCCTGGGACATTGTCCCCATGCTTGTCCTAACGTATGGCCAAGGGCTGCTCCTCCGTTCAGGCTCAAGCTGATCTTCCCCAGCGTGGAAGTGTCCTTGCAGATTACCAGGCTGAACTAGGGGGCTTGACAAATAGCTTCCCTGTACAGCTTCATAACAAAGTGAAAGAAAATCCATGTTCCCAGAACAGCTTTTCAGTCTTAGGGATAGATGCTGAAGGACTCGTGCTGCTGCCAGTAACACAGCCCCAGAGTTTCTAAAAATGATGGATGATAATATTCTGTTACCAAAGGTATTGCAGTGAATTTGGTGTAATTCTGTATCAGACCTCAGTCTGACAGATAAAGGTGAATTGATTACGGAACTCAGAATTAGTGGTTGCTTAAATGAACTAATTGCACTTGCTAACAAGTAGAATGTAATCCTAAATTGATGATATATATGCAAGGCACTTTAAAGTGGTCAATTTTCCTAAGCTGAGAACAATTACAAGCACGAAATATTTGGAGGAAAAACTGAGACAAAACGTGTGTTATAAATGAGGGTTGTTTAAGAAAACTTTGATAGACGCTGTGTCTTCCACAGCATGCACACTATTTTGCAATCATCAAACATACTCTTAGCTAAGGATCTATCATTGTTAAGGAAGAGAAAAGCAGAAATAATAACAGTAGTGAAAAAGCCAACTAGAAAAAGAAGGGATTTGGTAACAAAAGCTATGAATTAACTGTTACATAATGCAGAAACCTGGAAGGCTACTTTGAAAGACCAGTCAATGAAAATTATGTTTACCAGCATTAAGGACTATAAGAAAGTGTGCTGTATTTATACACATACATGTCAGGAATAAAATAAATGTTGTGTGTCATTTTTAGATCAAGGTGCTAAAAGAGTCTGATCTGATAGTGCAAAAAAAGTGTCCAGCTAAAGATCCATAGCTCTGGAGAAAAGCACTCTGATGGGTTTGTATCTTATAGAGATAATGGAAAACTTCTTGTTCCAGTAGTAACCAGGCACCATGTTAAATGGCACCTAGTAAACAGAAATGCTTGCACAAATTTAGGACTAGAAAAACTACATTGAACAGTTTCATAAGACATGGGAGAGAAATCCTTTTAGGGTGTTGATATTTCATGTATATCTTTCATGTTGATATTCATGTATATATTTCATATATCACATATAACCTGGGGACAGGTTAGGCAGACAAAGTAGGATGACGTTTGTTTAGGTGAGATGGTGAATGGCAGAGAGGGGGAGACTCACTGCACTGGAATATGACAAAATATGGAAGAGACACTGCAGATCCCTTGTAGCCAGAAGAACAGCAGGCTCCCTACTGGACCTCCCAGAGTTTGCTCAAATTAGTTGCTGAGGATACAGTTTTCATACAAGAAAAGTTAGTAAAATCAGGACAAGTCAGATGCTGAGAGTGGTCGTGTCTGCTTGGGGAGCTGATTTTACGTCAATGATGGGCTCTCAGGAAGACAAATGCAAATTCATACATTCAGGAACCCCCACGAGCAGAGGGAAGATGGTGACTCATGATATGCATGAAGATGGAGAGTGAACAGAGTCATCATCCAGCAGCATCAGTCTTGCCTTTTGCCAAAACCTGAAATGCCAGGGATGATGTCTCCCATATTCCAGGCTGGGATTTCCCAGGCAGAAATGCCTACAAGGGGCAGGGGATCAAAAACCTCCGGAGCCCATCAAGATTTCTTTTGCCTGAGTGAGAGGGGTGAGTAATCCTCGCACAAGAGATTCATGCTGTGCAGTTTCATCTTGGGACTTCCAGAGAGCACTGGAGATCATGGTGGGCATGGTTGGAAACCCACTTGTTATGGGGATGGAGCATTTCAAACTTAGGCATTAAGCTGCAGTTAAGATACTTTTAAAATTGTCAGGTGAGGTTTATAAACCTTGTGGTATTGTAGGGTAGATGGTCCTGCCTTCTCCACTTGGAGCAATGCAGGAGCAGAGCTGGGGCTGCATGGCAGCCAGCCTTGCAGCAACTTTGGAGCTCAGGTTTATCAGTGGATTCCACAGGGGTACCTGACCATGAACAATCTCAGGACCACAAGCTCCCATCTTTTTCCAGGGATCTGCCTCTCCCATCAGCCTAGCTGGGGTGTTTCCATGGTCTGTACAGTGTAGCTCCTGTTAACTTTTGTGCCTGTCATGAGGTCTGCAGAGTTTAGGTGTGGTGCCCGGAAGACCCCCAGATGTGTGCTTTCATTTGCTTGGGGGGTGCCCCCCTTGATGTCAGTGTGGAAGAAAGGTGGCCTCTCCCTATGTTGCTCCTGCTTCCCCACAGAACTCATGTCACAGGTGGCAAACGGCATCTGCACGCTCACATGCACATCCCAGCGTTAAACAGCATGCCCAAAATTGTAATAGTTTAGGAGATTTCTTAATTAAAAAAAAAACAACAAAAACATTATGACATGTGCAAGGCATCTAACACCAATCTACCAGCAATCCAGGGAAAATCTTAGTACTGTTACTGTTAGGAGTGTCTCATAAATGTTAAGGACAAGCACACCACCCTGCTTGAAGGATGACAGGAGGTTTTTCTCTGAATCCAGCTGTTGATCTGCTCATTCCCAGAAGCAGAATGATTGATAACCCAGTTATTTGGAACCCACTAGTGGATGTATTCTTAGAAACTAGAACCTCATTTTCTCACGCTGCAAAATGTCACTTCCTAGGGCTGGCTGTGCAGAAATTGGATTTTGTTACTTGCCTTCAGACCTGAACAGTACAATGGACTGATGAATATTGATTGTGCTTTTTTTTTGTTTTTTTTTTGTTCTGTTGTTGTTAAAGCACCCTAACCTGGTAATTGGTTGATTACAAATACATTAGAATTGATCAGAGAGAGGAATAGGACAGACTTTTGTGATGGTGTAATGCAGATCCTGTCTCTTGGATGAAGGAACCCTGAGGGAGGCTAGCAGTCCCACATTGGATTCGTCCAGCTGCTTACTGCCCTTGTCCCTGGCCACAAGATCCATTTCATGTCTCTCCAGCACAGTAACCTTCATTCACACTTGGGTTTGTTGGATAACTCCTGAGTATAGCTGCGGGGTGGCTCATTACATGGTTCATTACCAATACTATCCCTGGCAAACAACCCCGTGTGCTGTGCTGTGGGGTATCCCTTCTGGAAGAATATACGGCCGTGTTCTGCTGAGCTACTCTAGGACATTATTTAATCTAATGGCTGTACTTCAGTGTTTGGATGTATGGCTATACATTGTAATGATGTTTTTAATTTGAGGTATTGGGGATTTGTCCGCTCACTCAGCAGTGTGCATCCTCTGGAACAAGCTTTCAAAGAGGCACAGAAGTCTAGGGAGAGGGTTTCTCCAAGCAATCAGGAAGCCATTGTCTGTCTTGGAACATGCGTCTGGCAGCCACCAAACCCTTCTTCCTCGGCCTAAAGGTCCAGCTTGGGACTGCTCCCTGTGTGTGCTGCTGAGGGATCCCTTGGTCCCCTGCGGGCTGTCAGAAGGGAGGACAGTCTGGGCACCATGAGACACAAGGCTGAGGGCAGGCAGGCAGCATGCATCCCTGTGAAGCAGTCAGGCAAATGGGTGAGCATCCTGGGTCGTGTGGGTTGTCAAGATGTGGGTGATCCCAGTGCAGAGGTGTGGGCCAGCTCCAGGTGAAGGATCCTGGCAGCTGGGCACTGCCATGGCTGGCTCAGGCTGAGGAACTGCAGGCTTGTGCTCCAGCTGGGCAACTTGAACCAAAGAGCACCCACCACCTCTCACCTGCGCGCCCATAGAAACCCCTGTTACATTATAGCCACCAAATGGCCAAGAGGTAGTGTTCTCCCTACAACGCTGTATCTGCAAGTAAGACAGGCCCTAAAACAGGGAAGGTTTTGTGTCCCTGTGCATCTCCACCCTCTACCGTGTCTCCAGCCGTCTCAGTGAGCCAGATGCCTGTGCTAGACTTTAGACAGACAAAACTGTTGCCTTTGCATCCAAGACCTGTCAGGAGTGAGATGCATCAGGCTTGCCAAGGAAGGTCCCAGTGATGGTAAGCAGGCGCGTGGTCCAGCCCAGCATGGTGGAGGTGACTCTGGAGCCAGCTGGGCAAGCAGGCACATGGGCAGCACTGCTGCAGCTTTGGTCGTGGGGGGTGGGATGTGATGTGATGCAATGAGATGGGGTTGCAGCAGGTGGGAGTGCCCAGAGGCACAGAGCAAGCTGACCTGCAGTGCTGGGGTCTGAACCAGGGTGGGTCCTTGAGGTATTTCCAGTGCTGTACGTGTGCGTACGGAAGCGTGTCAGTTGTTAACAATGGTGTAAGTATTTGGCAGCCTTTCAACCCAAAACTTCAAGCCAGTCTCAGCTTGAAAAAGCAACAATTTGGTGGCAGGAGGCAGAGCTGTCCCCCAGAGCTTTGCAAGTGTGTGTGGGGCAACGAGCCCCAGCACCCCGGGGGATATTGTTGGCAGCTTCCCTGCAGCCAGAGCAGGAGTGGAGCCTCCCAGGCAAGTGCCAGGTCTGCTCCTGCCTGTACTCCTCAAGGGGCTTTGCTAGCAAGGGCTTTATTGCATCCTTTCACTGGGTCTATTCACCATCATTCTCTGCCGCCGCCTCCTCTCCACGTCCCCTCCCACCCTGCCTTTGCTGGATCCCCAGCAGTCTCTTGACACCTTGGGGGAAGGCTGGGAGGTGTAACCATCGCCAGCAAGAGCGAGGCAGAGCAGGAGGGAAGGGAGAAGGAAGCCAATAACGGGGAGGTCTAGGAAGGCAGTGGAGGGGGAGGGACGGGGCCACTCCTCCGTCGGTGGGACTGCAGATTATTTTGCATGGATTGTTGAAGAGAAAAGGGAGCTGCATTTGTGAAGGGACCAAAAAATAAACAGCTCATTGCTTGGGTAAGTGCAAATGCGAGCTCCCCTGCTCTCATTGTCATGCGGTACATTGATCCTCCATCATATTTTGCTTAGTTATACCGTTTGGATTCTTACTACGATTATTTGATGCAGCAGCTGTATGCTTCAGTTGCTAGAGATTGAATCTTCCTGATACGTGTGTGTGTATGTGTGCGTGTGTGTGTGTGCCTATGCATGCATGTGGAAAGATGCCCATTCTCTGAATATACATTGACACATTTTTCCAGCTCTCAGTGTGGTGTGTCATTTATACTACAGCATGCCGTACACACACACACACACAAATGGTGTTTGCTGTTACTGATTTTAAAATCTGTTCATCCATGCAATTATTGAAAGAGCAAGACTGTTCAGCAGCTAAAAATTAAAGGAGGGCTCTTAAATCACAGTCCTTATTGGAATGGGCTACTTTTCTTTATCCTGAGCCAGACACACTCAGTATTATGTTTTATAACAAAGCTACATTTAAAGATCAATTCGACAGTGGTTATTGCATTCAAATTACATGGTTGTCATGGAGATGGTACAGAGAAGCTGAAGTGATATGACTGCATCTGGACTGGAGTGGGGCTTCACTGCCGAGTGAGAGCTTGCCTTGCCTCCTGTGTCTTTTTGTCTCTGCTAGGTTACAATTTCTTTTAATCCTGAATGAAGCAGTACCGTATTAGAGGATTTAGAGGTCGAGCTGCTGTGATGGGTGTGTGTAGCCCCCGTTCAGCACTGTGTTATTATTGTAATTGTTATATTAGCATCTGTGTCTGCCTGAATTTCTTCTACAAGTCTGGGGAGGAGGAAGGCGTGAGAAGGACAGATAGTTTTCCAAGCACAGCTAGGGCTGGGAGTTCTTTCCAAAAAGATACCTGCCATGCCCACACCTCTTTGCTGGCTCCCACGTCTTGGGGGACAAAAGGGAAAGGATTCTCTGATTTTAGCCATGTTTATCTTCCATTTTCCTGCCTCAACTTTGAGGATACGAGGAGCCAGTCACCTGCTCATCACTGTATCAGGGATGTGGCACTGGGTTTTTGTTATTGTATTTGTTTCCTTTGCAACTGGTAATATGAATGTGTTGGCAGTTGGGAAAGAAAATCCATAATTTATGAGAACGAAATTTTCCTGCCTGAGGCTAGCTAGAATACAAAGAGTATATCTGTGGGAAGGGCATGTTATATGTTACAGATGTGTATTTCTCTAGTGGCTGGGAGTAAATCACACTATTGTGCTCATCTTCATTATTTTGGGTGTTAGGCTGGCTTTAGTCAATATTTAATCCGAGCTCATTGTGTGCTCAAACAATAAATGTGCAATTTGGAGCCCAACTTTACATCTATAAAATGCTTTGGGTATGCATGTGGCATTGTCTCCATAAATGCAATTTCACCCTTTTCTGTAAGACCAAGCCCATTGTGGGGATGTAAATATAGTAAAAGGCACTGGTGGAAACAAGCCCATCAGAATGGCAGTGTTTCTCTAATTGTATCACTAAACATAAGAGAGAATTAATTACTAGGATAAACAGAGCTTTGTAGCTGTTGGATCAGGTTAATATTTGCATGGAGTTTCAGGCCTGCATTATAGTAGCTAGTATTACGGTTTAAATTCCCCCCATGCCAGTAGGTAATGTTTTTAGCCAGAAGTGTAGCATATTATCATCAGATATTTTCGTATTACAAGTATGCTAAATCCCCATGTCCTTGTCAAATTGTCCATTGCAGCTGCTCCGAAGGGTGTGATTCAGCTAGGATTTTCTTTAATGTGATTTTTCCTGTACAAGAGTCCAAGCAAACAATGGATAAAGTCTGAAAGTGGGCAGCCAAGCCCAGAGGGGAAGTCTGAGAGATGGCTGATTCACAAAATGGATGGTACTCATTTTGTCTCTTCTTTCCCCCTAAAAGTTAGGCACAAGTAGAGTTGAAGTGGGTGGTTTTCCCTGGAGATCCCCTTGGATCCATAAGGCTGGAAGCCACACAGTTCTCAATCAATACTAAGTTCTCTCCTATCTCAGGGCATTACTGCTTTTGGCCCACCCCAGGACACGGCTGTATTCTTCTCTGGGGAAACTGTGGCTTGGAATGGTCAAGTGACTTTGCCAAGGTGGCAGCGGCAGCGCTGGCCAGAGGAGCAAGAGTTTTGCCAGCAAGATCCTCTCTTGGACCGTCAGGCCCCTTCAGTATCCAGATGGTGCAGTCCTGTTTGTAGGTGCAGTGGGAAGATGGTGGTGATGGAAAGCAGCACTGGTTCATGGAGACTGGGTGGATGGAGAAAGGGTGCTCTTTGCTGAGGCCACCCATTAGAGCTGCAAAGCAGGTGGCCAGAGGGAGTTGAGCAGTTTTACACCAGCATATGTGGTGTCCAAGGTGAGGACACGCTCCTCCGATCCAACCTACAGGGTAACTGAAATGAAGACCACTATGTGACCTATCGCATGGCTTTTCACATGGTGTTGAACACTTGGCACTTGGCAGGAGGTATCCACATTATTTCTCTTCATGGTTGCACCCAGGTCTGAGTGTGAAGCCTTTACAGGTGTCTTGGCTTTCTGCTCTCCCCTCTGATGCTGCTCAAAGTTCATTGCCCATGCTGTGATACCCCGTATTGCTCTTCTTGACTTCAGCCTATAGCCCCAATCCCTTTTCTTCACTCCATCCCATCATCCAACACCTCTTTGTCCCTTTCCTCCATGGAATTTCTCACTGATGAAGATCCCTCCATCCAGTGTTGCCATAAGCTGCAGCCCATGCCACGATCTATGTGCTATGCTTGTCATGAGGCACACGGTGCTGAGCATGTCAGGTTTAAAGGCACTGAAACAAAAAGCCTCCTTTGAAGTCCGCAGTGCTTTCACCATCTGTGGAGTTGCCCCAGGCGGTGTCAGTGGTTCTGCCCAAAGCTGGAGTTGGTCCTTGTTACCAGAAGGAAATGAAAAGGCCTGCTCGGCTCACATATCTGCGTGTAGCCCTGCTGACTCGCACAGGTTGATGGTGTTGCCAGAAGGATGCTCTCTGGGCTAGGAGGGGGCTGTTGCTACTGCCATCAGAGTGCTGGCTGTTGGCAGAGTGATTCCTTGCTGAGGTGGAGGTTGTACACGAGCAGTTACTGGAGTGGGCGATCTACTCCTGTAAATGGCCACTTCTCTTGAGGTTGCTGCTTGCTCTGCTAGTTGACAGTCTCTGCCATGTAGACACCTCCTTGCCAGATTTTCTGAGGGTGAAAACATCCTCCTTGCATCCCTTTCAGCAGTGAAATGCCTCTTCCAAGAATGTGCTGGGACAGGGTCCATGTGAGGCTCAGTGCTTACATGCTCCAAAGTCAAAGCATAAAACTCAGTTCTTTCGACCTTTTTTTTTTTTTTTTTTTAAACTTTGGGGTTGTTTTTTTAAACCCAGCTCCTCAGTGCTTTCAGCACAAACGCATCACAAATCTGAGTAAAATTTAGCTGACCTATAACTGCAATTTTTGGCCAATGAACAGTCTTTGAAAAAAATGTCACATGGTTCTGGGAAAGAGCCTCATAAAGGTGGAGAGGAAGCTCACTGTGGTACTGGTACTTGGTCTCACCAAGCTGTCCTCCAGCACCTGACCTGAAACTGGATAGTCCAAGGACAGCTTGGTGAAATATCCATGTGCTGCTCTATATCAAGCAGGACCTGCTGGCTCCAGGTATCCTCCTGGATAGCATCCTTCACAGCAAGCCCCCATCCCACTCGCAGAGGTCTCTGTCCACTCTGTGTGTGGCCACTTGATGTTGGCTGATGAAAGGGAGGATGGCACTTTCCCCAGTTCACCTGCAGCCTCTCCCTGTTGCATATCCTGAAGCAGCATCATTTCTTCCCACACATCCTGGCAGATGGATCTGGCAGAATTGGTTGAGATTTGTACCCAGCGCAGCATGAGGCCCTGCTCCCAGCCCAGAGCCCACCTCAGGTGGGGGTCTGCTTGTACCAGGCTCCGCATGTTTGCTGCTCCAAAGGGCACTGGGTGCCCCGGCAGTGGAAGTGGATGGAGGCCCGGTGTTCTGGGCACTTTCTAGGAACAAAAGCAACCTACGACACAGCCTGCCCAAGCATGACACAAGCATGCAGGGAACAGAGGTGGTTTCTGGTCAGAAGGGGATACACAATGCAGGGGGATTTTGCTAAATTAAAAATATATATTTGTCTTTGCTGGTACAACAGAAGCTAGGGGAGCAGGCAAGGGAAAACTGGGAAAGCTTTATTTAATTAGATTATGAGGCCCAAAGGCTTCAGACTCAGAAAAAAAAAAGAAATTATTTTTGTAATTGAGGATGGGGTTTCTGCCAAGTGCTGCTTTAATGAGTGTTTAGGTTTTATCTCATAAGTTAGCAACACCAGGCAAGGGCAGCTATTCAAACCACCCCTCACCAGAGTCTCTGGCTTGCCAAGGTAGGAGCTGGTTGCCAGCATCTGGGAACATTAACCTGCCTTTCGAGGAAAGGACATCCTGTGTCCTTTCAAAGCTATTTATCCAGGTCTCCTGGTATTCTTTCACCGTTAAAGCTCTCTTTCTTCCCCAGGTCTCAAGAGGCAGCTTTCTCCATTGCATAGGTGTGAAAACTGAGGCAGCAGATAATCACAGGGCTGTTTTTCCACCCAGAAGTAGAGAGATTCCACTTACCGCAGCAGCTGAGGTGGTTTCCTTCAATGGTTCCTTCCTCAGGGCTGGCGGGATGGGTGCCAGGTGCTGCTGGCCCAAGGCCCTGTTGTAGCCCTCCAGTGGCCTCGGCTGGGTGGCCGTGTAGGGGACAGCCCAGCTGGCTCTGTGCCACTCCGGCCCCTGCTCAGCCACACTGGTTCCTTCAGCCCGGGCAGCCCCCACCACACATGGAGCCAGTCACAGACATGGCAGCAGCAACAGGGTGTCCTTGTCCATGGCCAGCCTGGTTCACTGAACTGGGATGGGCTGTGGGGGCTGCTGGGCTGAGAGACCCTCAGCCACCCCCCTGCCTGGACTTTGGAGGGCTGTGCTGTGCTGTTCTGAGCTGTGCTAGGATGGGGTGGGCTGAGCTGTGCTGGGCTGTTCTGGGCTGTGCTAGGCTGTTCTGGGCTGCGCTGGGCTAGGCTGTGCTGAGCTGTGCTAGGATAGGGTGGGCTGAGCTGTGCTGTGCTATCCTGAGCTGTGCTAGGGTGGGATGGGCTGAGCTGGGATTGGCTGAGCTGGGCTGGACTGGGCTGTTCTGGGCACGGCTGAACGGGGCTGTGCTGAGCTTGGCCAGGCTGTTCTGAGCTGTGCTGGGCTGTTCTGAGCTGTGCTGTGATGGGGTGGGCTGAGGGTCATAAGCCTGAAGGCTTGACTCTGCTGGTCTGCCGTGTCCTTTGCTCTCCAGCCCCACCTGCCCAGTACATCTGTGAACCCATGCTGGTGTCTGCTCATGGAGCTGGGAGCAGTGGGGCTCCTGCAGAAGAGCCATTGCTACTGTAAGATGCCTTCTGCAGCCCCTGCATCATGTTGCCTTGCCACTCTGCTCCTTCCCACCCTGAAAGATGAAGCCTCTTCTCTCCCAGACCTGCTGTTCCTGCTCACCATTAAACCTGCAGGCTCATCAGCCTCCCTTGTGCCTCCTGGCCAAGGAGCCTGCCAGGAGCTGGGGCAAAGGACAGCTTCATCTGCCCAGCAGATGTCTTGAGCCCAGCAGTGCAGGAAAGGACAGCTCACAACTGTCTTTAAAACCAGAAAATCATCCCACTTGTCAGTCCAGCCCTCAGTTTTAGGCTCCATCTCATTAGGAGTTGTTTTGAAAGGATTAAGGCAAGTAACGAGTGGTTTTAAGACGCTGTACATCCCTGTTGCAGGGAGTATTTCTGAGGTGATTAGAAGTGCCTGTCTGCAAGGCACTAAGGCATCTCCAAATCATTTATTAACCCTTTATGAACTATTTATGAATGTGCTTCATAATAAAGCATGACCTTTTCATTTGCGCCCCTTCATTGGGTGGTCCTTGTTGTTGTCTGCTCCTCACAGGCAGCTGTCAGCTTCCTGAGCAGCATCCGTGCCCACCACAGCCATGGAGCCTGTCTTGCATCACTTCTGTCAGGGATGGTGCCTGCTCCTGCAGGTGCTTACCAGTGTCCACGCTATCCACAGCACCTGGGTGCTGTGCAAGTTTGTTCAGTGCACATACAGCTGGACCTGCCTCTGACGCAGCATTCCACAACAGGGGACACTAGGATGGGCATTATCCCTCACCACACAAATCACAAGACTGTTTTAAAAGAGCAAGACATTTTTATCCCAAGCTTTTGGAGCTGCCTCTTTTTGCCACTGTGAGCTCTGGTGTTCTCCCAGCTTCCTCCACAGTCTTCTCATTTTTGTGTGTAAGAAGGGGGAGAGCTGGGTGTTCAGATGTGGCCTCAGAGTGCTTGGATTTCCCATGTGCACCTGGTGTGAGGACTGTGATAATGTTGAGAGGAGGTGGCTCTGCATTGCTTGGTGGGAGTCTTGGACCAGAGCTGCCTGAGGTCCAGGAGCAGAGTAAGAACCCCAGGTGAAGTGCAGGAGACTTGGATGTGCAATATCACAACAAAGTAACAGCATGATAGCAACACCTAAAATGCAGATGTGTTACTATTACTGCCATCAGACTAAGAGAGAACAAAAGTGGCCACAAAATTGCAGCAGCTCCTGGTAGATGTAGGGAACGATCCTGTAGCAGAAACGTGTGCTTTAATGACTAGGTGTTTTTTGTAAGCACAAACAGAATGGTAGAGAATCCACTATACGTATAACAGCAAACTGTAAGGAGTGCACCTTGGTGACACTGTCCCTTTAATTTTGCACACTACAAAAATCAGAGATTCCCAGTCTTAGACATACAATGTGTAGCTTGCACAGTTTTCTCAGGCTCCATGCTCCCACAGCAAGCCTAATTGCCACTCCTCTTGTGCCACTATGTCACTGTGTCATCCAATGAACCAGGCTGAACAGCATTAATTGCCTGAACCTTTATTTCATCTTTACAACACACTTACTTCTGGCAGGCCCCTCTGGCTTCTCTGTGCATTGGTGAAGACTCAGCCCAGGATGTAATTCATCAGTTCCCAAAATCATTGTCTGATTCATAAATACGATGATGTCTAAGGAGCAAGAGGAGAGCCGTGAGAATTCTGTACTTTAACAAAGCCCACTAAAAGGCAAAATTACCTACTGCTGTCTGGTGTAGCAACACTGAAGCCTTGTCACAAGACCTAGTGCAGGGCGTCTTGCACATTGGGAAGCTAGAAGAGGCTCTGGGTCCCAGAGCAGCTTTAGCCAAAACAGTGCACTGTCCTGATGCAATTACATCACCCTGATGGTGCTTCTTGCTCTTCTTATAATTCCCTTTTGGAGAAGAAATGGCCCTGTCCCTATAAAGCACCTTTACGTCAGTGTAGGAGCATGCCTGTTAGAGCTACACTCCTTCATCAGTAAAATCATACTCCTATTGGCATGGTTATCCAGCACATCCATTAAGGGCAGATGAAACCTCTGCACAGGAGCTGCAAAATGGCTCCATCAGGTTTTCAGTATGCTTTCTGGCCAACTTGCTTAGTTCTCAAAACAAGTCAGCTTCAACATTTCATGCTGCTCAAAGGTGTCCATGCTTAGGGAAATAATTTTTTGTCATGTTGGAAAGTGATGTTCCTGGGGGCTGTTGCTTTCAGGGTCCTCCCAACAACAGCCATTCCAAAATGGAGAAACTCACTCATAAAATCTCACTGATTATTCCTGAAGCACCTGTTTTCTCCAGTTGAAAACACAGCAGTGTAATCTGGATCTGCTTTGAACTGTCTGTGGGAAGAAAAAGGATGACTTGCAGTTTCAGAAAGGTGTGTTCCTTACTCATTAGCTGTGCTGTAAAAGCAGAAGCCTGTCTGTGGAGAGCTAACAACCCTGGCAGCTGAAGGGTGACCTCTGCTCTCAGTCAGGCGATCTCTGCTCATTTCTATGCGTCTGGATTCCCAGCGCTGCTGGACTCTGTATCCCTTGGGCTGGAGTCCATTTGCCTTCAACCAACTTGTCTACCAACTTCTTTGGACAGAGCAGCACTGCAAAGATCTGGTGTCTTACTAGTCCTCTGTCAGGAAAGGATTTCTTCTGTATCCCCCCACATGAGAGGTTTATTGATGTGTTGGAGTGTGAAGAGAAGTTTACCTCCCCTTCAAAACTCCATCTTATTCTGTAATACTGGTCTCCATCATGCTTCTCCTAGTGGGCAAGTAGGCTTGCCTGCTGCCTCCTGAAATCTTGTTAAGGTCTTGCAGTGAGGCGTTGCATAGGTTTAGTGTAGATGGCATGGCAGGAATTTTCCTTTTCTGGGGTCTGAGTCAGCTGCCAGACCTGTTTTATTATTTTGGGTACGGGGAGAATGTAGGGAAGGAGGATCAATGCAAAGGGAAAGAAAAAGTGGGGAAGAAGGCTGTTTCCATTTATGGGTTATGAGACGCAGTTACAGCTCTCGTGGACTTTTATGGAAGGTAACCCTAGCTGTGGGGAAAGCTGGGTTTTAATGAATTCAATTACAATGCTGCACAGAACTGAGTGGAAAGGCCCCATAAGCAGCCTGATTTTATAATAAAACCTACAGACAATCAGGACACAAGCCCAGTTTACAGTCATCCAAGGTATAAAGCTCCCCCTGAAGAGAAGGTGAGCACCAGAGCAAATAGGCAGAGGTGAGGATGGAGCCAGCTCTGAGCTGAGCTAAGAAACTCTGCTGTTCACAATCAAAGAGGAATAAGGTTTGTCTGGAATTACCCTATGAAAACTCCTATCCTGAACAGCATGGACTGATAACAAACTTAGTTCTACATTAAGGCAGAGTTGGAGCCACTGGGACCCACCTGTTTCCCAGGTAGGCACCCTGCTCTCAAGCTGTCTTCTGAGCTGCAGGAGCTGCCTGAAGGTTGGGTGCCGGGGCACAGACAGCCTCTGCCCTTTTTCCCCTGCCTTTGCTCCCATGCCAGGGAAGGGGTGGCAGGGACCCTTGCACATGCAGGAGTCTTTTGATGTCCCTGTGACCCGCCTTTACACCCACAGGCTTTACATCTGTGCTGGCCTATGCCTTGAGCTCCTGCAGCAAACCACTACCTTGGCCAGATCCACTTAGCGGGAGCATTGTCTTACGAAGGCAGGATCGACAGCCCTGTGGGAGATGCCCTCTTCCTCCTTCACCTAAGATGCAGTAAAAATTTGCCCTCCTTTGCTCTTCCCTCTCTGGAGACTCCTGAGCCACAGGATTCCTGTGAATTGCAGTGGTTTCCTGCAGGCGGAGCCCATGGGGAGCCCTCTGAGCTCTCCAAGGGGGTCAAGGCTTGCTTTTGCAGGAGCAGGGATCTAAGGGTCCGACAGACCCTGCTGGCTGCTCTATCACTGATAGGACCTTTGTCCTTCCATAGGCAAACTTGGAAGCCCTGGGTGGGGTTTTAAAGCAGCCTGTTCCAGGAAGAATACAGCCCTGACATACTGTCTAGAATAGAGGGATGTTCAGGTCTGTGTTCATCAGCTTCCCGGACCTTCTGTCTCAAGCTTACGCTTCTTCTGGGGAACTCATAAACTCACTGTCCCTATGCTTTGGCCCATTTTTTCGTGGAAGCTTAGGCAACTCCTACCACTTCACCAAGATGCAAAGTGATGGTGCAGTCCAGGCTTTCACCACTGTAGGCTTCAGACTGTGACTCTGTTTCCCCCATGAAAAGGTCCATTTTGCATGATGCACACACAGGGCTAGAGGAAGGTTCAGTGCACTAAGTGCTGTGTAGCCAGGGTGTCAGTACAAAGAAAGGAACATGTGAAAAATACTAAGTATATTCTTTTATTTTCCCCCTTTAAGTAACCGCATAAGAGCGCAAACAGAAAGCTGTTAAGAATTTTAAGACTCAGTTTATTGTTTTCTATAGGCAAAAAACTGTCATTGTTTCCCCAAGATGAAGTTTTGTAGGAGTCATTTGGATCTGAACGTGTACTAATTGCTCTGGGGACTCTAATAAAAACTCAAAATAAGGAGCTGTAGGATTTGGCTTCAAGAAAAAGTATGTTCAATGCACAGTGATTTTTGATTACCCAGAGGCTCTTTTTTTAGCATGTAGCTGGTTTATTTTAGCCTGTGGTGTATGTTTTATCCATGGTCTTTTTTCTACATTGGAAGTGCAGGATATAGAACCTGTCGGTGATTGCTGGAAACCACGGGGACAGCATACTGCCCATGAGCACTGACTAGCAGTGCCCCAGGGGCTCTCTAAAGCAAAACACTAGCATCAGTGAGTGCTCGGATTTCCTTGCTGACCCAAGGTTTCTTTCAGGCCAGGCGCGTGCTGGCGTGCAGTGACACCCAGTCAGGAGAGCTGACACCCTGGCCCTGGCATGGCAGGCTGGCCCTGGTGACTCTCACAGGTGGCTCCCTGAAGCCTGGTCTGGGGTTCCCACAGCACCACACTGGCCCTTGTCCAGCCCGAGTCCTCACTGCCTGGGGATGTGGGCTGGAGCAGACAGTACGCAGATCTGACCCCAGGATGGGTGTCCAGTCCTTCCCCATCTGGAGCATCTCTGTCGCTCCTGCCAGCCCTCCCCCCACAGGGCACAGAGCAGTACACTTCTACCAGGTTTCCAGGAGCTAGAGAACTACAAGATTGAATGCTTTGCCTTGTCTCAGAAAGGCTGTTGCAAAGCAGGGAACTGAAGAATGGTATGGGTTTCTCAAGTCACAAGCTGAGACTAACCAAAACTGTCAGGATCTCTCCTAGAATGACCCAGGCAGATGGGTCCCATCTGGATCTTCAGAGGGAAGGGCACCTCCATGTACCCATGGGCGCCACACCTGAACCAGGACATGGTGTGGGTTATGAACAGTTGCACACATCAGCTCCTAGCTGTTACACAGAATGGGTAATGCAGTCACAGATGCCCTCCACTAGATGTTGGAGGACCTCTTCTGGTGGGTCCAGCTGGTTCTGGGAGCACAGGGAAGGGCTTCACAGAGTAGTCTCCAAGGTAGCATGGTCAGAGGAATGTTAAGGGGAGAACAGAGTGGGGAAGTACTGAATCCCTCAAGCTCTGCCCACTTTCCTCTCTATCCTGACTTGCAGTAGCACCTTTGAAATAATCAGTGTCTGGCTGAGACCCCAGCCCAGCCCTGCTCCTGAGACCCCAGTCTTCAGAAGAGCTGTTGCAGATGAGTTAGAGCTTGATGTCATCAGGGAAGGATTCGTGTATAGAACAGAGGCTGCTGTACAGAACAGTTTGGTGTTGTATAAATCCTTGGTGTGCCTACATCTTGACTTCACTATGCAGTGCTGCTTTCCCCATCTCTAGACTGTAACAGAGTAATAGAAGTAATAGAGTCAGGGGAAATCCAAAGAAAGGTAGTCAAAATTCTCAAGAGGGTGGAGAAGCTGTCTTATGAGAAAAAGCTAAGGTGGCAGGGACTACAGTCTGGAGAGGAGAGGGTGAGAAGTGATATGATTGAGGTCTTCAAAATCATATAAAACCAAAATAATATAAAAACAAGCCTTCAGCCCATGAGAGAAACAAAAGAGGATTTTCACAACGAGAATGGTAAAAAGTTTTTATTGTCAGCCATGTTGAAAGGGCAGAAGTCAATGCAGAGACATAAGAGGGAGGAGACATGCTTCAAAAGGAAGAACCATGATCTCTCCATCTCTCTATGGGTTTGGCTCCTCACTGTGCCCATGCATACACCTTCCTCCCAGGGTGATGTGTTGCACCTGCATTTTATAAATTAATTGGTGAGTTGGGCCATAAAAACACAGCCGTTCCTGTTCACCGGCCACAACATGGATGGGATCAACAGTGTGTACATCAAACAGCTGTGCGGCATGTCTTGCTCCTGCTCAGAGGGGATGGGAACTCAGAGCACATGGCTTATCGCAGTGAAGGACATTAGTGTAGGCGTTTTAGCCCAAAGAGTTCAAGGGCTCTCTCCAACAAGAGTGACCAAGGGAATTTTTAAGCTCTTATAAAACCCAAGCCAGATGCCCAGAAAAAGTGATTCAGCTCATTAGTATTTCCCCCTCTAAGAAAAGCAGAAGGCAATTGCAGCAGGCTGGGCGTAAGGCAGACAGGGACAAGGCCCAGCTGTAGCCGCATGTGTCAGTGGTGGCTCCATGTCTGCACGGCACAGTTTGCATCAAGGAAAGGGCCAAGCAGGAAACATCTGCCTGTTGCATCTTTCTGAATTCTGCTGAAGAACTCTTCCCTCCATAAAAGCTGTGACCTAAAATTGCTTTTCACTCTTGCAAAAAGAGGATGGAAGGTGTTTTTAAGAAACCAACATCTTGAGAAATCTGTGGCCACTTTGCAATGGCCTAGAATGGGGTCCTGGGGCACAGAAAGCACTGCATTTCATGGTGGTCAGCAAGCAAGGAGGGAGGCGGGTGCCTCCTGCCCCAGGGATGAAAATAACTTAGAAAGAGCAGGATTAAGTGTTTCTTACCTGGTTGTCTGAATGTGTGGTACTGGGAGTCACCCAGAGGATGGAAATCCTGAGATGCTCCTGTCTGGGTATGTCTATGCTACATTCACATTACACTGAGCAAGCCCTATGCTGTGGGGTATGAGGAAGAAATATACGAACTGAAGCTGGTTATAGGATTACATGTGCCTCCAGGTGCCAGTGTGGATTTGTGAGGCCAAGGGGCTCGTGGCACCTGAGTGGTGGCACAGGCATCTTCTGTCTTCTCTTCTTGACAGCCCTCACCCCCATGCACCAGAAGAAACTGTGGGCAAAGCTGCTGCTTCGAGCCCACTCACAAGAACTGGCTCATCCCTGTTAGCACCAGGCCCAGGGCAAGGGCTACAACACCCCTTGTTGGCACTGCCACCACCTCAGGTCCAGCAGAGTGTGGTGATGCTCTGGGTCAGGCCTCCTTCTACAATTTTGCTGAAGGTCCCAGAGAGGTCAGTCCTGCTCTGCTCTGCATCTTCCAAACTTGCAGGCTACACACAAGCAGGTGCAAGGTCGTGGTGCCCTCCTTCCCCTGGGATCTGCACTCCAGTGTATCCCAGAGCAAGGCAACCCACTTTGCAACCCATTCCCCCTCTTGACAGCCCGAGCCTTCTCCCCCTCCCCCCCACTTTCTTAACTCAACTCTGAGGTTGTCAGATGAGCACAGGATCTGCTTGTTTTCTCCTTCACCTCCACCACCACGGAAACCACATCAGAATGTGCCTTTCTCCTCCCTGATATCCCTGTGTCTCCTGCTCACCCCCTGGACTTCTTTGCATCTTTTCAGTGCCAGGGTGAGGGCAAAGCCCTCATGAAGAAGCTGCTACCCCAATTCCACCAAGCCCGAGGGAATGGGATGCAGAGCAGCAAGGCAAAGCAAGGTTGCAGCACAAAGCATCCCAGCTCAGTGTGAGCTTGAGGAAAAGCTTGTGCTCGACTAAGCAGCAGGATTCTTCTCCAAGCCTTCCTGTGTTGCAGCAGCCAAGTGGTTACACAAAACTGAAGTGGGAGTCTTTCCAGTTCCTAATGCAGGGAAGAAAATTAAAAATAAATCATTTCCCACCAGCCATTCAGCTTCAACAAAAGCTGGGAGACTTGCAGAGGCAGTTCCTGAAAGAGCTGCTGTGTGGTGTCCAGCCCCTCACACAATCAGGGCAAACTTTGCTGCATCTCTGCCCAGCCTCTTTGGGACCGGTGCTTTCCTGCAGTGGATGCCAACCCGGCTTTGCTAGCCCTACTGCCAATCCAGCCATCATCCCAAAGTAACCAGTGGGGCACTTCTGCTCTCTGTGCCCCCTAACCAGCCCTGCCCCATCTTGTGGTCCAGGGGCCATGTAGGACCCCAGGGGCAGAGCAAGGCTGGAGCAGGAGTTGGTGGCTGTCCTGCATTGCTCTCCTGTGGCACTGGGCACATGGCAGTTGGTGGGCTTATGTTGCCGGGTTTCTGGTAAATGAAGCTAATAGCAGCTGGCTTGCTTAGATCTGCCCTGCAAGAAAGGGCAGCATCAGAGTGCTGCAGGGGATGGGATCCTCAGTCCCTTCTGCCTCTCTCCCATCTTGCGGTGGAAGCACCAAGCCCCAGCACTGGGGAGGAGATGGAAAGGCTGTGGTTAGCACTGAATCATGGATGCCTTGGATTCACTTAACCTTTCCTACAGCAGTAATAGCCTCTTTCCAGCATGAATCCATGTTCTTCTGCTTAAGTGGGTGCCGTGGTTTAACCCCAGCCAGCAACCAAGTACCACACAGAGGCTTGCTCACCCCCCCTCACCCCGAGGGATGGGGAGGAGAATCGGAAAGGAATGTAAAACTCAAGGGTTGAGATAATAACAATTTAATAGGTAAAGCGAAAGCAGCGCACACAAGCAAAGCAAAGTAAGGAATTCATTCACCACTTCCATCGGCAGGCTGGTGTTCAGCCATCTCCAGGAAAGCAGGGCTCCATCACATGTATGGTTACATGGGAAGGCAAATGCCATAATGCTGGATGTCCCCCAGCTTCCTTCTTTTTCCCCCAGTTTATATATTCAGCATTATGTCATATGGCATGGAATACCTCTTTGGCCAGTTTGGGTCACCTGTCCTGGCTGTGTCCCCTCCCAGTGTCCTGTGCCCCTCCAGCCCTCTCGCTGGCAGGACCCAAGGAAATGAAATGTTCTTGATTTAAAATAAACAATACCCAGCAACAACTAAAAACATCAGTGTGCTATCAACATTGTTCTCACACCAAATCCAAAACACAGCACTGCACCAGCTACTAAGAAGAAAATTAACTCTATCCCAGCTGAAACCAGAACAGTGGGTCTCACAGAGCTAGTCTGGTCCAAGATGTGGAACTGCAACTTAATAACTGTCTACAACTCAGCAGGGCCACAGTAGCCATCGGTGTGAGCAGTCCTGGCTAGGACATAAGCCACATCATTCCATTTTCTTACCAGACCTGTTTTTTGTATACTAACCAATGTCACATTTGTGGGAGGCTGGGAGCCATGGACATGCAAGGGATGCCCACTCTAACCACAGAACCTAGGGAAGCAGCAGTCACTTGAGAGGATGCTTGAGTCTGCAGAAAGTGCAGGACCTATGGTCATGTGAAAATCCATTGGTGGGAACCCACATTCCACCTTCCAGCCCGTACCTGTGCCAGAGAGCACTTTGCAGCAGAAACAAAAAGAAACAAGCAGGGACTGTCAGCCTACAGTCCAATTCAGGCTCCTGTCTGCCAGGCTGTACCACTCTGGGGCAATGGAAGGGAGCCCCAGAGGAGAACCTTGGAGTATCAGCCCACCTGGCCCTTCCCACAGTGCTGCAGCATGTCCTCTCCTGATGGCCTGGCTGAAGCTGTGGCTCCTTTGGTCCAGAGGCTGAGCTGCACTTTGGTACTTTCTCTGAGCTTACAGAAGGGTGTAGAGAGTCTGTCTTGGAACAATGTCCAGTGTTGGTAACCTTCCAGCTATGTGCTGGAGGCAGATGTGGACAGTTGCAACCAGCTGCTCTGCCTCTGGCTGTCTTCCTTCTAGTCCAAGTTGTGACAAGACAACCTGTCTCCTCTTCCCTTTGTCCATGTACGTTCCCTGCACAGCTGGGGAAGGTGGCAGTTCACAGATAAGCCCTCTGCATATGGCTGCCCCATGGGCTGCAGAGTGGGAGGGATGCTCTGCAGCTACTATGGGACAAGCTGGCTGGGCTGCACAGCTGGATGTGGCTCAGCTGCATGACTAGTGCAAGGCATCACCGTGAGCAGCTAGGAGCAGAGCCCCAGCCCATTATGACCCAACCTCCCAGTTTCTCTGGAGCTTCTGGGAAGCCTCAACCACCCATAACCTGGATGTGCTTCAAGTGACTGCCACTGCAAGCATAAATCAAGTAGCTAATGACTTGTTGGGTAATTTGGCCTGGTTGATAGACACTTAGCTTGCCTGCAGACTTCAGGTGCACATGACAGCCTCCATCCACATGTGTGCGATGGAGGAGGGATCCAACAGGAGATATACAAAGCTCAGAGGGACCAGGAGGCTGTGAGAGGCCTGGATCTCCCCTCCTCGCTCTGCTCAGACCAGTACTCTGGAGGCTGGGAGCTGATGATCTTCCTGGCTCAGCAATAGTCTGATGTGCATGCATCCTCCCAGGGCTCCCCTCATGTCTCTTCTCCAGCAGGAATCCAGGCCAAGGCAGAGCATGCCTAAGGGTTTAACTACTGACTCCAGACCATAAACATCCCAGTTAGACTTCACAGAGGGTAAAACAGAGTAGGTGTAATGCAGTAGTTTATACATAATAACAAAAATATTGGTGTGGTTTTTTAATAATAATAAAAGTGGTTAAAGTTAGGAGGGATGGATGGGACTTCACACTTACTAAAGTTTGCCAACATTTCTTACTCAGGCCCATCTTCTAACCGCATTTAGTTTCCTGTTTTCTGGTTGCATATAGCTGGGCCAAGCTTTAGCTAATGGACTGGAATTTAGCTTGAGTGGTGTCTGGTTCCTACTGGAGTTTTTGGATGGATGGCAAGGAGCTGGGGAATTTCAGCCCAAACCTTTTGGCTGGTTTTAAAAAAATTGGACTTGGAAATTGGAAAATGTTAGGTTTTCAGTATTACTCGAGGTTACAGTGTGCTCATGTTCAGGAGAGTCTTGGTAGTTTTGCAGGTAAAATCCTTGAAAATGCTGCATTGGCTTGGCCCTGCTGTTGGCACATGGGAAGACCAAAAGCCTGGGACTGATTTTCTGTGCTGGATTTGGTGGAACAGAGATTTTCAGGTTTTTCATCTTCATTTGGGGTGGTGGAAGGACAAGCTAGAGGAGACTCAGCCCACATGTGAACCCGAGGGCTGTCCCAGGGGCTTGCTTTGACCTCCCTTGGGAAGGCTCAGCTCCTGTGGGTGAGGTTCTGGGCCACAGAAGGCTGATGTGCTGGTGTCCCAGAAGTCTAGGCTGGCCTTTCTCTTGTCAGGGAGAGGCAGGCTGGCTGAGAGAGTGGTCAAAGGCCCATAAGGATGAGCCTAGGAGAGGGCGTAAGCAGATGCCTTCACAGGGACTTGATAAAGACAGCTGCTGTCAAGCTCTTCCAGGGACTCTTTCCAGCCACTGGAAAGCAGGTGGCACACCCGGGGCCGTACCCACCCAGCTGGAGGCAGATGCTTAATAGCACCCAGGCAATGGTGCCCCGTCTGTCTGTCTCTATCAGCTCTATAGCAAGGCAGGCAGTTGTCTGTAGGTGACACATCATCTGTGGCCAGTATTGCTTCTCCAGCTTGGGGTCACCTCACGGAGAGCCCCACTGTCCCTGCCAGTCTGCGCTGTACAATGCGCTCTGCAAGGAAAATGTTGCTATCAATGGTTTTGATAGTTCAGATTTGCTTACGATGAGCTCAAAGACCTCTAACCTGGCTCTTGGTTTGTGGTGGGGCTGGGGAGGGCTGTTGAGGGGCATCCATCTGTGACACAGGTGTCTCCCCTATGGATCTGGTGGGTGAAATTGGACATTCAGTGGGCTCATTGTTAAGTTTCTCCTGAAACCTGCAACCACATAGTCCCTTTGCTCTCCTTTAATTGGTCAGGGGGGAACTTCATAAAGAAAGAAGTTAGAAACCCTTCCTAAGGATTACTCCCACACTTGGCTGTTGCACTGCCATGGCTGAAAACCAGGGAGGACCAAGGTGTGCAGAGGGAAGACCACTGACAGCTCTCTGCAAAAAATTGGCCATGGGGTGGGTCTGGGAAACAGTCCGATATGGAGCAGCAGCAGGGTGGCCGGAGATCAAGGGGGTCTCCTCTCCAGCCTGGGTCTCACTTTCTTTGATCCCTTGTTACAGGCAGGGATTGTGCAGGGATCGGAAGCGCCTGGCTGTGCCTAGTGCGATAGGCGCAGCGATGCTTCGTGCTCTGTGACAGCAGGAGATGCACGTGGAAAAGAGGTAAAACCGCCAGCATTGCCTTGAGGATGTACCTGCCCCATCTCATGACTGTGGCATGTGCAAACCTTGAGGAGCATTTCTCCCCAGACCCATCCCCCGCTGGGTTCTGAACTCCCCAGCCCACCACGTCCCCCAGCTGCAGGAAGCAGGATGTGGAGAGCGGGCTAGATCCTGGGTCCTGAATTGTCTGGGTTGTGGGACTGGAGCAAAACCAGCTGGGGACTGGGGTTCCCCTCGGGATCTGTCCCATTTAGCCAGCAGCTCAGCACGTACCCAAGTGGATCTGCCCTTACCCAGGCCACATAGGGGTGTTCAGGGTTAAATCCCACCTCTCCCTTGCTCCTTGACCAGGTGCAGAAGAATCAGCAGCAGGGAGGGGCTGCTGGTATCTCCACAGGGTGAGGGGTTGTGAGAGCAGATGCAGCCCAGCACCTCTTGTTACCAAGAAATTAGCAGCTCCCTGCACTGTCCAAGCAATTAGTGGCTTTGCTGCTAACAAAAGCTGCAGCTCAGCAAGCCAGAGCACCCAGAGCCCGTTGCTGACACCTGGGCACCCTCATGGCTTCTCAGAGGTGATGTATAATCCCTGGTTTACAGTGAGGGAAGCTGAGGAAGGGCATTTAAATGATCTGCTTGAGATGTGAGTTAGGAACAGAATTAGAGGGAGAACGCAGGGGTCCTACCTGCCTGCTGTCATTGATTAGCCACGCTTCCTGTGCAGGTGAAAAGAGATATTGTTTGAAAACAAAGTCAGCTGTTATCACAGCTCAGTCTGGGCACCATACAGAACCTCCTGTTTCCAGAAGAGAGCATTTCTGGTGGCACTTGATTGCAGCTGCAGGGGTTACAGTGGAGAAAAGGTTGCACGGCACTGTGGGGCTACAGTTAAGGGTAGTGCTTGTAAGACTTGCAGACTTTTCATTGATGGGCATGTCCACCGATAAGGTGCCTTTTAATGAAAAAGCTACTTGTCTTATTTGGTGCAATACAGCATCCTTCCCTTGCCGCACAGAGAGATCCCAGAGTATCTTCAGTAAGGACACTTTTGCCACCCTTAGCTGGCAACTTATGACACCCTTCAGCAGTACCGGTGTGTGGGGAAAAGACAGTTGCCCGTTACTCTGGCAGGCAAGGAGCTCTGCAGAAATGCGAAGTCAGCAGGGAGAATCACACAGGTTGGCACATCACAGCTTCTTAGAAGTGTTAAATAAAATAAGAATCACACCTATGTCCTATTTCCCCTGTTTGTGGTGGGCAGGGAGTACGTGGGAACGGCACCTCAGCAGCCAGCCTGGGAAGAGCAGCCGTGCCATGCTTCTGCCCCCAGCCCGGGGCAGCTGCCAGCCGCAGCCGGGGAGGGCCCCGCGCTTGGGGCTTGCGGGGGGAAGGCGGGTGCCGAGGCCCCCGGTGTCCCCGCACCACGGCGGCGGGTTTCCTCCGCGGATCCCGCCGAGCAGCGAGCGCCAGCCCTCGCGCAGGCAGCGGACCCGGCGGGGTCCTTCCTTGCTTCTGCGCTGGGGGTCGCGGGGGGCGGGGGGACTTTCCTGAGCTCCGCTGGTCGCGGCCGAGCTGCTGCGGGCCGGCCCGCGCCCCGCTGCCGGCCCTCGGGGCGCCCCTGACGTGGTTTCTTCTCCGTTGTAGGTGGCGCCGAGCCGGAGCTGAGCGCGGGGCCGACAGCGCACTATGAGCGGGAGCAGCTGCTGCCCGCCGCCCTCCCCGCGCCGCGCCGGGCCCTGGGACGGCGCCGGTCCCCCGCCCGGGGCGGAGGGGGGCCGTGAGGACCCGCCGGCCGGCGAGCCGGGAGCCGCGGACCAGGGGCGCGGCGAGCGGGCGGCGGGGGCGGGCGCGCCGGCCGCGGGCGGTGCCGGCGGGGGGCGGAGGAGCCCCCACGGGCAGGAGCGGCCCGGCGAGCCTCTCGGCCAGGAGCGGTGGCACGGCGGCCGGGGACCCCCGGGAGCTCCGAGTGCGGACGAGCCGGAGGCGCAGCTGGGGTGAGTCCGACGCCGCGGCGTGGCCGGGTAACGCGTGTCGCGCTCGGGCCCCACGCGCCGCGTGTCACTCGCCAGCGGGTGGCTGCGGGTTCCCATTCCCGCTGGGCTGCGCGCCCCCTTCCCCCGCTGCGACCCCCCGTCACTGCAGCGGCGGGGAAGCGCCGGGGGGCCCAGAGTTCCGGGCGGGCTCGCCTCGGGGGTGCCGCACTCGCGGGTGGGACTCTGCAGCACCGGGCAGGGTGACCTGGAGCAGCCAGGGCAGGGAGCGCCGGGCTGGCCGGCGGGGGGCTGCTGCGCCCTGGAAGCTCCGGCAGCTGGGCTCGCTCTGACAGCCCCTGGGTTAGCAACGACTTTGTGTCCGAAGGTCCCTGCCGTTAGTGAAGGAGGGCAAGGCACGGAGCTTTGCTCCCAGCTGCACCTGTGTCAGGTGTTGCCAGTGCCTGGGTGACACGGGGACAGCAGTGTGAGACGGGAGATGACTGCCATCTTCTCAGGTGCCTGAGACAAGCCAGCCTGTGCGCAGTGCGCCTCAGCCCCTTGCCCTCTGTCCGGGCGCAGGAGGGCTCCTCAGGCTGGGAGACACTTACATTGGCGGGGTGTCCACAGCTGGTGTTATGCCTCTGCAAGTGCCTAGACCTCCCCGGGGCTCTGCAGGTTAGGGACTGAGGGGAAATGCCTGGTCACTGGGACCAGGTGGAGTGCTTCCCGTGCCATTCCTGTGGGAACAGTACAAATCTTTCCTCTGCCACCAGAAATCATGCAGGGGCCTATATTGTAGCCACCTGGGGACGATGGCTGCTGTGAATCCTGTGGCCCTGCCTATGTACCTACCCAGGCATGGGAGAGGTGCTGCATGCAGGTGGGGGCTAGAGAAGAGCAGCAGGGGTTGTCATGGAGGAGCATGGCCTTCTTAAGAGGAGAAGTTGTGAAAGGGACAAGTTGCTAAGAGAGGTCAGTGAATCTCCTCCTGGTTTCAGTCCAGTGCAGGTTTCAGGCTGAGCCATTTGTTCAGTGCTGTCTGGAGTGTAGGCAGGAGCGTCAGCAGAGCTGGGAAGCTGCACAGTGTGTAGGCTGACGACAGGCATCCCTAGTTCTTTGCCTCTCAAGTGTTGAACAGGCTCCCCTATAAAAAGCTGGTGGTTTGCTGTACTCGAGGCCCCCAGCAAGAAGGAGCAGCACTGTTTCAACAAGCTCAATTGAAAGTATTGAAAAGGAAGAGTGTCCAGTGCAGGCTGCTGATGTCCAGAGAGCTAGGGGAGTCTACCCCCAGGCAGGTCCCGCCAGCCCCATAAGCTATGCAGTCAGGTCTTGGATGTCTGCAGGTCTCTCGGGTTGCAAGGGAATTGTATTTGCTTGGTATATGGCTCCCTGGCAGAGATAGTGAGTTCACGAGGAAGCTAAGGGTGGCCAGTGAATGCCGCTACAATGACTGAAAGTGCAGTTATTTTAAGGTACTGGAGTATGAATTGGGAGAAGTGGCAGGCTGACAATCTGGAGATGGTGCAACATGACTGGACTCTACATGCATGGGCCATGATCTTATGTTGTAAACTTACTTGCATAGCAAATGATTTTTTGGGGGAGCTGGATGCACAAGGGACAAGTCACACACTGTATTCAAAGGCAGAAGAGCAGCTGGAAAACTTCAGGGACACAGCTGAAATCTGGGAAACTGCTTATTGCCTGGGGATCAGGTTAGCTCATTGTTTTTGAGCTCCTTAGTACTTTGACCACCTATCTTCAGGGTAAATGGCAGAAACAGGTGGCCGGGCCAAATACAGCATGGACCTGGTCTTTCCAGACCATAGGTGACTGTCTGACTCCTGGATCAGTGTGGGTCAGGAGTAACAAAGCTGACAGATGGACCAACGCACCGGGAAGTCACTGCCATCCTGCATCATCTCTGAGTTTCCCCAGTTTGTTCTTTACTTCCCTTTGGTATGTTGCCATTTCTGTTACAACCCATTCTGGATATAAGAAAACCTGGGGTTTCTCTGTCTCTGGGACTAATGGTTTACTGATGAGCAGACAACTATTCACTGCTGGGGGGGGGGGGGGGAGGAGGCGGGAAGGGAACAAGGGAATCACTTACCATCTGCATGTTGGTGCTTGTATGATGCAGTTGGTCCCTGGATCCTAAAGTACTTTACAAGATGTTGAGTCTTGCTCTTCCCATTGAACCAATGGAGAATGAAAGGGGAAAGAGTCACCCAAGGTCATCAACTCCATGGTGGAGCTGGAGAAAGAAACCACGATTGTCCCACTGGAGGTAGATTTGTGCTTCTGTGCGAGAAACTGTTGTTAAAAAGAGTCAGGGAAATAAAGCCAAAGCTTTAGAGCTTGTCCTGCAGTTTGCATTAACTGAGTCCCTTTTACCCCCTTTCTAGTTTATACCATGCGTGCGCTGGCATGCCAATATGTTGTTTGTCAAAAACCCCTTTTCTTATCATCCTGGCTGTGTTCCCTAGAGGTCTTTCACCTTCCCAGAAGCCCCCAGCATTGTCCCTGCTGATCTCAGGGAGGTCACAGCTCTGCAGTCAGACTGAGAGCATCACCAGTGAATGATATTCTTTGCTTTCAGCCCCATCAACTCATCAAAAAGGTCAAACTTTTTAATAGAGGAATCCCCACCTTTGGCTTGTGGACATGTGTAGTACCTGTAGGTTTGGGACTGCTGCCTTTGCCCACACATTTCCTCCTGTGGCAACATATAGCTGTCAAGCAATTCAAATTCTGTTAAAGTTTCAGGAAAAACTTTGCAGAAAGCCTGCAGTGCATAGGTAAGGAAGTCCTGATTGCCATCATGTCCTTCTCTGTCAGGACTCCCCACTCCACCAACACCGCAAACTAGGTTGTACTTTATTACAACTAATTAACCAGTGAGAAGTGAAATATAAACAACTCGGTGCATAAAAACCCAGTATGGTTCAGCTGCAATAATAACCAAATGCATTGCTCTGCATGCCTTGCCATGAGCAATAAAACAGCATTTCAGAGATGACTGGGAAAAGCAGCACAGGTGATTAGATACAGTGTTACTTCAATAAGCTTATAAAACCTTGTGATTGCAATGCAAATAAATACACAGCTCCTTATTTATGTAAAGCAGTTGCCTTCCCTGCTGTGCAATAAATATGCAAGGCTTCTCTGTGGGGACACTATGTCAGGTTCATTCACACGAGCAAGGTCTTTTGCTGTCTTCCACCTCAGCCTGGCTTTGCTTGAATTAGATGCAGACGGTGCTCCTGGGATGGTGTAAGCTGCAGAAAGCCTCTTTGTCCTTCGTCTTCTCTGGGACCACACAAGGAGAGATGTGGCGTGCCTGACTTGGTGCCCACTGAGCCACCCGGGATGACGGCTCCAGCCCTGATCGCTGCAGTCTGTCCCACACAGCCTTTGCTGGGGCGTTTGTACAGTCACAGGTTTTCTCACTTTTTTGCTGCTGTACAAGTTTGGGCTCAAGGCATAAGTAAAGGGCTGGAAAATACAAACTCTGTGATGTGAACAGTTAATGGAAATGATTCTGTTTGGTGTGGTGAGAGAGTGGGAACTGTCTGGTTTGGGATTATGGCAGTGTGGGACTTGCTAAGTAAATACTCAGGAGGTGCAGGGTGCAACACCTCTGGAAACACATGCTGCGTACCAGACCTCACAGGGATCAGCCAGGGCATGCCCTCCTGCATGGGTGCTCCTGCACAAAGACATGCTGGCAATGGGAATGGAGAAATGCAGGCAAAGGGGTGGTGTGATTGCTCTCTTGGAAGACCAGAGGAAATCACAAAGGCACAGGGTTTTTCCTTGGTGTAGAGAGGACACAGACCCTCTGTAGGTGAGATGGCAGTTCACTGACAGTGGGGGCTGTCACAAGAAGTTTAGCAATGGGATGAGCTGCCGAGGCAGGTCCCTAGTTCCCACTGCTGGGTGTAATTAAGGCTGTGAAGTTTAGTGGGTTTGATGTTTTTTTTTCCTGTGAATGACATTATATGGCATGGAATATGTCTTTGGTCAATTCAGGTCATCTGTCCCATCTGTGTCCCCTCCCACCCTCTTGCCTACCCCCAGCCTGCTTGCCAGGGAGTGAAAAATAGAGAAAGAAAAATAGAGAATACGCAGGCGTATTCAGCCACAGATAAAACATGGATACATTATCAACGCTGTTTTAGTCACAAATCCAAACCACAGCATCATACGTGCTGCTATGAAGAAAGTTAACTCTGTCACAGGTGGAGAAAAAACCAACTTACTGTTCCACTAGCTTTTACCTGTATCCCAGCACAAAATGTCTGGTTCTGACAAAGCAAATGACAGCAGTGTCTGATGGAAGTGGGGTGGTAGGTAGGTTTCATCTGGGAAACCATGATATTTCAGGCAGGTTCTTGCAGCCTGATCTATTCCAGGAGGGACTGAGCCCTCCTAGCTCTCCAGGGCTCCCAGCACACTGGGTATTGCTGAGTTTGACTCAGATTAATTCTCCCAGTGTAGGTTCATATTGAGAAGTACACTGGATTGAATGCCCCTGCATTCAAAGCCAAACAGAGCTGAGATTGCTGAGGGTCATCCATGCTTCCCTGGAAGCCGGGTGCATATGTTCATGCATTTCACAGCCTGTAATGCTGTGCCTGAATCCCCCAGGCTAGCTGTAGAGCAGTGAGGAGCCTCCCCTGCCTCGGTGTATGTCCATCACCTTTTACATACCTCTCAGGAGAGATAAAACTGTTTGTAGGGTGCTGTGCGCTTCTAGGATGCCTCATGTAAGAAAAAAGGCTGAAGTTGCAGCATATGAATTGCTCCCTAAAAGCTGCTGCTTTTTCTTTGCTATAAGAGTGACCGAGGACATTTGCTGTCAACATCCAAAGTTACATGAATTGACCTCGATCTTAGAGGATTTTCATGCTTTTGAAGTAGCTATAATTGGAGCACTTGAAGGGAGAGATAACCTGCAGATTAAATCCATTCTGGCAGTGGATCCAGTAGTAGATGTCAGGTGCAAATATCTCCAGTTCAGAGATCTGGCATTTACTGGGGCATGCCCAAATTAAGGGTTGGCCAGGCCTCTGGGATTGCTCATCATAAAACTGCCTTTTTCAGCTCTGGAAGCTTGTAATAAAATTCGGAACCAAGGAGGTTATACCACAGACAGATGCCAAGGGCCTGTAATCGCAGCATTGATTTCTGTCTCTTCGCTTGCCTCCTAGCTCCAGGTGGAACAGTGCAAACAATTACATTGACAGTATTTTCTACATTTCCTGTTTTGGTCCAGGTTTGCTTCTGGAGATGCCAAGCTGATCTACAGTGAGGATGACAAGGAACATTTTCAATTCAAAGACATCAGGGATGGGTTCAGCTCGACTTTTGAGAAGATCGTTGAGTCTGACCTTATGAAGGGTACATACTACAGCAGCTTGGACTCTTTGGACGTCCTCTCTCTCACAGATGAGACAGACAGCTGTGTCAGTTTTGAAGCCCCACTCACCCCATTGATCCAGCAAAGGGTCAAGGAAAGCCCAGAGCTCTTGGAGCAGAAACTGGTAGCCCAGCAGAGAGAAGCCCTTCACCACATGGCTGCTGATAAGCAAGAGCAGGCGGCAGCAAAGGCAGTGGAGGGAGATTTTGGGAGCCCGCTCAGGCACTCAATTACCAGCAGCAGGTCAGAGAACGTGCTGAGCCGGTTGTCCTTGAAGAGTATCCCAAATGGGTTCCACGTGGAAGGGTCAGAGGAAGATGCCACCAAGATCATAAACTCCATCAGGTAAGACAGGCTGGCGATTTCTTGGGCAAGGTTCCTTGTCTTATGGGGTTCCATTCCAGGAGCAAGGCTCAGGGGACATGATAGAGATGGAGCTGCTTTTTTTTTTTTTTTTTCCCCCTTGATGCCTCCTCTCATGTGCTGTCATGGCAGAGAAGCCAAACACCGACAGGAAGAAATTTCCTACCCATACATTAGGGCTGGTGCTTGGGGACCCAAGTGCTCATGGTGTTAAACCAGCCAGTCCCCAGTGGATTTGTGCCTGAGTCCTCCCTGTTCTCAGACCCAAGACCCCAAACTGCAGGTGAGTTGCAGGGTCCTGCAGGAACCCAGAAAAGCAAGGCTGGGCACTTGGTGTCCACATTTGCTCTGGAGGGAATCACCATTCATCTGAGCAGTGAGGGCGTGGGAGAGCTGGACCGAGGCCGTGCGTCCAGCTAACTATCAGGCCTTCAGTGAGTCCACTGCCCAAAACCACATTAACAGGTGCCTTGACTGGCCTTGGGCAATAAAATCAAGGGACACAGCCCCACCTATGTGGTGCCAGTGGGGCTGCTCAGCATGTTGTCTGTACAACGGCTGGCCACAATGCCAGTAGGCAGCTAGGAGAGGAGCAGCCCCCCAGTGACAGCAGATGTGGTGCCAGTCCCATTGGCACGATTTATGTAAGTGCAGTTTCTCATCCTCAGCCAATAACCTGAACTGAAAAGCATGCCATCTATCCCTTAGGTTTCCTGAGTGTTCAAAGCTCTGAAAGAGCTTGGTAGCCTTTTCCCTACTAGTGGAAAGAGAGGAAGCTTAAAAAGGTGATGGGTCTGCTTGCTTTAAGCAGATGCATCCTCATTTCTCAGGGAGAAGTCACCTTCTCTCCAGTCTTTTTCTACGAATTTGAAATAAATTGTACTATTTCATTTGACCTGAAATGAAAGAGGGTTTGTCCACTGTCCACTTCACAAACATATTGTTGTGTGGCATTTTATGTGGGTTTCTCCAAGTCACGTTGCTTCTCATTCAGTTGTTTCCTCTTTCTGTATAGTGATGCCAGCTTGAAAGACGCGCTCTCCGACTCAGACTCTGACATGGGCAGCACGGAGCAGCTGGACCAGGGCAGCACAGACACCCTGGCAAACGGCTGCAGGGCAGATAGCGAGGCCGCCAAGAGGCTGGCTAAGCGCCTCTACAACCTTGAGGGGTTCAAGCGCTGTGATGTAGCACGCCAACTTGGGAAGAAGTAAGTGGGGCTTTGGGTGGCAGCCAGCCCTGCAGGTGGGTTGATGGAGATGGCAGCATTGGGCATGGCCAGCAGAAACAGAGCTGTGTTGGGTAGGGTCTGGGGGGAGCACTGGTTGTGCTGGTAGGACAGAACAGAGGCAGAGAGGGACAAGCCTGCTGTTACAAGGGCTTGCTGGATGGAGTCGGGGCTGTTGGAGATCCTTCCAGTTGAAACTGGTCCAAGCCCAATGCCCTTGCAGCCTGAATTCTACAAGCAGCCCGCCTGTATTGGGCATCAATGGCCACAGGCTGCCACCAGATCAAGAGCTTCCTGTGTTTGGTAAGGGCCCAGAAAGACCCCCCTCAAAAGCAGTCCCCAGGCTGAAGGGTTTGGAATCCAGACCTGGATCTGCACTGGACTCCCTGCCAGTCCCCAGGTTTTTCGTGTCTGCACCCCAAAATCTTGCTGCTGTGCCTCCTGACCCAGTCTGTATAGATGGCATGAAGGGTTTGATGGACAGCCAGGTATACACCAGAGGTCCAAGCACCTCACTGGTAGATTTGTCTGAATAAGACAAAAAGGAAGTAAAAAGTATTTAATCAAAAGTGAGAGGGGATTTCTGAGAGAGACTAATGAGTGTAGCAGTAGCAGATTTTTTAGGATGCCAGTGAGTGTGAGGGCACCAATCCCCATCATCCTTCTTCTGGATCAGATATAACCTGTGTTGCTGTTGTTTTTTTTATGTCCTTAAAATGTCTCACTCCTGTCCAGATCAGCAGAACACAACTGATCTTTGACAAATACGCAGCCTTTCAGTACCAAAGATTGTGACTCCCAACTTAGTCCTGGGACAGAAGGAGCCCGTGAATGGTTTCCTAGAGAGGCTCTTTTTATCACCTGGCAGCATCCCCATTCTTTTTTGCTGTGGTTCTTGTAGCAGGTGCATTGCTGGCTGCTGCTGCCTCAGGTCTAACATCCTTCTCCTTTCTCGCAAATTTGCCACGACAGCTCACTGGGTGGGGGATGTGCCCAGAAGTGGGTCTCTGGGGGTGCATCTGAGTGTGTCCCTTTGCTCGTTTCTGCAGCCCTCGCTCACACTTGCAATCCTTGTGCCTTGGGAAGCTGTTTGGTGACCCACATTTGGGAATTGACACAGCCATTAAAAGAAAACTTTTGTTTTGATCAGCTGGGGTTTTGTCATCCACGTAATTTTCCAGCACAAAACCTGAATAGAGCTGCAGGTTCTTTGACCAAGCAGGTGGATTTGCAGAGCAGGAAGGGAAGAAGGATGAGGATAGTTGTGTTTTAAGTTGGTCTTGCTCACTTAAGACAGTGTAAGACCAACTTACAGTGGTGGGAATAGGATTTAAGTGATGCTTTCAGGCCAGCTCCATGTAGGAGGTGGGCTGGCTAGGATGATTGTGCAAAAAGTAAAATCTAATTTTAAAGCTTTTTAGTTCATTTTAACCCCTTTTTTTCCTTTGTGAACACTGGCAATTTTCTCAGGAAAAAAATAAAAAGAAAACAAAGCCTAAACCAAACCAAACCCAAAACCACTCATCCTTGTCAAACAAATAGAAAAGGCTTGATGAACGAGAAAGTGCAGCTGACAAAATTCTGTGAAATTAACCTCAAATCCAGAAATCACCTTCATCTCTCTGAAGAGCATGTGTTTTGGCAGCTGAACTCTCCATGGAAGATTCTTGTTCCTGGACTGGTCTGTGGCATTGTCTCAGCTCCATCACTACTTGCGGTCTCATGTCTCTTGCTGGATGGAGGCTGAGCTGTTTCAGCTGCCAGGCCATGAAGCACCGGCAGTGCCAGGTGCTCCTTGCAGGGTTTCCCAAGGGAGCACTGTGTGGACAAAACCCCACAGGCAGTGATGGAGCAAGCAGCAGAGCACAGTTTCAGCATCGCAGTGCGCTGAGAACCAGGGGTCTGTCCCACGGGCAGCATGGCATGGGCACACAGTGCATTTACCTCCTTTCTAGATCAGGTGAATTTTACTTAGCCAAACTTCTTGTGGACAATCTTTTTTTGACCCAGGTGACTGTGGCACAAAAAGGATCCCTGAAAATACAGGCTTAGGTCTGTAGGATAGTGTGATCCCGGCTATAAAACAGCACGCCTCTGTCCACGTCCAGCTGTGCAGGAATGAAACTGTGGGAAAAGGCCAGGGCTCCTGTGTTACCCCTGGGGTGGCTTGTGACCCAGCAGATCAGTGAGCACTCTTGGTGCCTGGACCTTTCCAAGCCAGGCAGAGCAGGGGAGCATCAGGCTGGGGTGTAAGGTGAGAGGAGGTCTGCAGAGGCTGCCTGTGTGGCAGGGCCACCAGCCAGAGAATGCCAGGCATGTCCCTGTGGGAATCACTTTGCTGTTCATGTGGGGACATCTCTGTTGTGTCTGAGCTGCGTGGTGGAGGTGTTACCTGTTCTGCAGGAGGGGCTGGGACTGGCGCAGAGGGAGAGGAGGCCAGTTCTTGAATGAGGAGAAAAGAGCAAACACCTAAGCCCACCTTAGTGTAGGCCATGGTCTTGCCTTGGCCAGTGCCAGAGTTCTGCGTCACAGGCACGCCTGGGGCGTCTTAACTGGCTCTGGAGCTCAGGGAGAAGGGTCCCATCAATGCCACTGAGCCCCTGGCTCGGCATAGGAATTTGTTGCTTCCTGGGGGCTGGCTGTCTCCACGTATCCTGCAGCACTGTCTCATTCCCTTGGCAGGGCTGGTGTCCCTGCTTGGACCTTTTCCAAGCTGAGCGGGACCCAGTGAGGCACACAGGAAGGCGAGATGGGCACCCAGGCTGGGAACTGCTGGCGTTGCAGCAGCTGGCATGGACCTCACGTCCTGGGGCTCACAGGTTCCCTGTGGACTCCTGGCCTTCAGCACGACCCAGTGAGCTGGGGGTCAGGCAGCGATGCCTGCCTGCCTGCCTTCCTGGGCTGCCCTGATGGAAGAGTGGGGTGAAGGGGAACTCCCACCTGCTTTTTCCTGCCTGACTATAGACCTAGTTAGGAGTGTAAATTAGGGTGTAGGCCATGGAGAGACCTGAAGGGCAACCCAGCCCACCCAAGACATGTGCTGGGCTATAGCCCCACCAAGTGTTTTGGCTTTAGCGAACCTTGGTCAAGGCCAGTCCTTCGAGTTCAACTTGAGGTTAAGTGGGGGGAGACAGCCACCGCTCTGCCCTCTGGATCGCTGCAGTGCATGGCAGTGGTTGCTGTGTGCCCAGTGCCCACAGTGCTCATGTTGGTTCCCAGGAGACCTGGTAAGTAGGTGCCAGAACAGAAATAATCCAACCTTTTCTTCTGTGGGACTACAGCTGCATGTGTGAGGTGGGACCTGACCTGCGGAAGGGAGAGCACTGGCTAGTTCCCAGCCCTCGCACAGCCAATGCATGAAGTCTTCTGCAGGCATAGAGCTGAGAGGTTCCCAGTGGGGCCTGGGGTTTGCTTGGTTCTGCTCGTTCTTTTGCACAGGGATGAAGATGTGGTGACATCTTTCACAAACACGTGGTCGTCTTCCCCATCTCACATCACCTTGCTGTGAAGTTCCAGGACAACTGGAGAAGACTCCCTGGGGCGCTGCCAGGAATCTGCATGCCAGTTGTTGTGGCACTGCTTCAGACAGAGTAACCTGGGGGGCCATGGACCCTTGAAGACACGCTCTTTCCCGGAGCTAGCAATCCCAAATTATAAGATTATTTTATGAGTGTGAGGCCTTGTGGTTTCATATGGCTTTGAAACAGTCTGCTGCACAAATTCCAGCACCAATACTTATGTCCCACCCCTCAAAACTCAGCCTGGACCTCTCCCCTGGAGCTGACATGCTGCTTTGCCTGATCCTGCAGTGTGTTATGCTTCCAATCAGCACCCATGCCAGAGGCTTTACAGCATTCGCCTCACAGGAGAAGATGAAACAAGGCTGCAGGAAAAGCAATGAGTTCTGCTTGTAACATGTCCTTGCATGAAACTGGATGTGCAATGCTTAGCGATATGCTTTCTGTTTGGTGAGGAGGAGGAAAAGGAATTGTGTATGGCAAAGGCTGAGTGCATTGAGGTCACCTCCTGTTTCTTGCCAGCATTCATTGATTATTCTTGCACTTCTGCTGCCTGAGTTGTGTAGACAGAGGAACGTAACTAGCACCCATTCTAGCTTTAAAGGCCACACTTCTTCGACCATCCTTCAAAACTGTGGCAGGGGAATGGTTTCTGGAGAAGCATCCATGGATGAGCAGGGCCAGAAGCTCACCTGGGCTACCCTGCTCCAGTCCCCAGCGGCATCCATCTGGCATGCTGGCAAGGTGTTGCGGTGAGAGGGTGGGATGGGGGCCAATGTGAAGTGGAGAGCAATAATATTGCAGTAGGAGGAGGGGATGTGTCCAGCAATGGGAGAGGACTAGGTAAGAGAGAAGGTGATCGATGAGCACAGAGCATCCTCATGGCCGCATCCTCATGGCCACCTCCTCCCGGCTGACTGGGGAGGAGGCTCTGCCTGGCCAGCAGCACAGCGGAGGGATGCACTGGGGGCAGGCACCTCTCATTCTCAGGTGTTTAAGGCTGGCAGACAAGTTGCTAGGCTGTGGGCACATTAGGACCCCTTGTAGGTCAGGGGTCCTCCAGCAGTGTTTCAAGCTGGGAGAAAGTCCCCCTGGGTCTGGGATCACATCTGTGGCATCTTGCTGGGAGTTGGGCTGGCCAGGAGACAGCAGTCTGCTGCTCTTCTTGTAGACAGTCTTCTTCCCCAATGAAAGGGCTGACTACTCCCTCTTTAATTACAGTAACGAATTTAGCAAGTTGGTAGCAGAGGAGTATCTCAGCTTCTTTGACTTCACCGGCCTGACCCTTGACAAAGCACTCAGGTGAGCTGGTCTCTGGTGCTCCCGCGCAGGGCTCGGGCTGGGCAGAGCGGAGCAGTGTGGTGGGTTTCTCCCCCAGGCTTCCTGGTGCCACCGGGGGCTGCCTGTCTGATAGGAACAAGGGCTGGAGGCAGCTCCAGGTTGTCATTTAATCTTTGCTTTGGTGTCATGTTTCGCACAAAGTACTGCCATGAAAAGTGGGCTTCGACAAGAGGGCCCCCAGCCTGCTTCCCCATGGTGGAGAGCAGCTTTCCCAGGAATCCCATCCTGTACAAAATCAGAGCAAGTGGGAGCAACTTCTTCCCTTGGGACAGACGACCCATCCTGGTGCCATCAAGCCACAGGTGGGTCAGATCTCAGCTGACAGCACATTTCCCTACACAGCTCAGAGCTGGCTCCATAGACACCCTTTGCATTGTACCTGCAGGGGCCCAGGGCTGAATGGGCTGGGGGGAGGACAAAGGCCTTCCTAGCTGCTCTCGAGACCTCCTTTCCGTCTCCCTCCTTAGCATGGATGCTGCCCAGCAGATAGATTCATGACATGTTTAACTATCATTTTCACTTTGCAGGACGTTCTTGAAAGCATTCCCACTGATGGGAGAGACACAGGAACGGGAGCGGGTGCTAATTCATTTCTCTCGGCGATACTGCCAGTGCAACCCAGAAGAGAGCACGTCGGAAGGTACCACTTTCTTTCCCTGGCTCTAGTGTCCATTGCACGCTCACAGTGCACGTGTGCCACAGAACCTGAGTGTAAAACCAACCACCCAGAGCCGGGCCTGAATGGCACCTGCTGGGCAGGCAGATGCTGCAAAAGCATGCACTAGATGCATGATAATTTAAGAAAGCTATTGCAAGCTCTTTCTTCAGGAAGCAATTCCTCGTTGCACCAGCCTAAACTTACAAAAGGTGTTCCACCAAGATGAAATTCGAGCAACTGTGTGTTATCTGCTCTGGCTGTGATGGCCTGTGGGCACAGAGGCATGATAGAATCAAAGCAGTTTTGTCTGAAGATGATCAGGCAGCTGAGAAGGTCTTACAGCCCTCTAAAACGTTTTAGGGCATCACTACCTGCTGATCCACTGACTCCTCCACTGATGGAGACATGGCTGTTGCAACACCAAGGGTCACTTCAGCCTTGCATGATGGGATGCTGCAAATGAAGGCGGCAGAAACTGCCTTGCTGACTGCTGCGTGCAGTGGCTGGTTTTCCTCTCAGGGGGTGGTGTCTTGGACATGCTATTAGTGCTTTCCTGTACTGATGAAGCCCAGACATGGAAGAACTATATGGTTGTGTTGAGATACCCTGTGAGCCGAGAGAAAAAGTGAATGCAACTGAGCCAAGTGCCAGTGAGAGAATAGAGGCTTTTGGGACACCAGCTCCACCTTGGGGCCATGTGGGACATGATTTACCTGACCAAAGTGATAACAGTAAAGCCAGGTGAAGATGTCAGGGCAGAACCTCCCACAGAGCCTCAAAAATGTGCACTGAGAAGGGACATTGTCCTAAGCCTGAAGCTGCTGCTTTTGAAAGCACAGGAAGCATCTTTCTTAGAAAGTTACTATCTCTTGAAGGGAGATGTCCGTCATACCATGTCCTCAGGACTGTCAGCCCTCAAAGAGAAATATATCATGTTCCCACGAGGAACCCTTCCTTCCTCGGACCACAGTTCTTTCAGGAAAGGGAGAAGCTCATGTGCTCAGTTGCCATCATCCTGGGCTTGTGCGTTTGGCTGCCTTTAGCTGGCAGTGTTTAGAGCTTGGTCTTGAGCATAGGGTGCTCAGGGCTTGTCACTGTTCCACTATTCCACGCAAATGGTGCCTTTGTTTAGTGGCTGACCAGGATGGGAACAGGCCGTGGCTGGTGCTCTGTGGCTGCACATCTGTCCCCACAAGGAGAGACCAGTGCCACTTCCCCAGCCAAGCCTGGGGGTATGTCACAGCCCAACCCTAGGTCACCAATTCACCGTGTGCAGCATGCATGAGGGAAATAAGCCAGGGCTATCATGTCACATCTGGCTTGGTCTGTGGAGCAGCCTGTCTGTGTGAGCACATCAAGTCATGCCAAGAGCAGGGCCAAAGACCAAGGCTGTAGTATTTCTGCCCCTGCCTCCTCCCTGGTGCTCTCTAGCCCTTTTGTGAGGTCCTTGCAAAGACCAGTTGATGTGCCAGAGTGCATTTCCATCTCACTGGTGTGAGGGTGGTGCATGGAGACTAGTCTCTTGACCTTGAACAGCTTCAGGACACAGCATGGTTTTGAAATAACAGCAAGCCACCAGGCTGCTTGGTACAGAAGAGGGTGCTGTGCTGTCTCAAATGGAAGGAAAGCTTCATGTGAGCTTTGTTAAGTCAAAGAGCCAGAAGTGCTGCACTCATTTGTAGTAGTAATGTTTGTTGAACATCTCAAGAACTTACAGGCTGCCTGGGAATGATGGCTAAAGACCTCAGGACAAATCCCTGTGGTGACTGTGATCAGCGGGGGGCAAACTAGCTGTTTGCCAGGGTCTCTGCCCCATTCTACAATGGCATCGGCACAAAATGGATATGGCGGAAAGTCTGGTCTTTAAAAAGCCGTTGACAAAATTGGTCTAAAGCCCTGGTGATCATTTCAGGAAAAGGTAAAGACTGAGGGAAAAAAGGCTATCTTTTTTTTTTTTTTTTAACCATCTTATGCGGTTGAAAGAAACAGGTATTCTTTAAGGTCCCCAGACATAGCAACTAGCCTTGGTTTTGCAATGGGTGGGCCGCCAAGACAGCAAACACAAAAACTGCGTGGGAAGGGGAGTAATCACAGCCATCTGGCTGTTGTGTGTTTCAGATGGGATTCATACGCTCACCTGTGCCCTGATGCTGCTAAACACAGACCTTCATGGCCACGTAAGTAGTAGTTGGAGATGCATCCTTCTTTTTTTCTTTCTCAGTATCGAGTTCTGTCTCCTTATGCAGGATGTGTTTCTGGAAAATTGAAATAGGCTGGCAGAGAGTCCTCTTACCAGCTCTAGGGGGAATTTTGGGTGCTAGGCCCATACCTGGGGACAGTCCTTTTAGTGTCGCTCCACTCTCGACCCAAAGGCATATCTCCTGCTGACATCAGTTATCTTACACAGGCAGAGGCAGTGCAGCTTTCTACCCAGGACCTGTTGCTTGCATCAGCCCTGTCCTGGGAGCTCTCATGGAGAGGTCCTCACCACCAGTCTCTGTGGGGCTGGCAAGCAGCAGCACCACTTGTGATGCTGCTTCTTGCAGTGCAGACACCTGCGGCTTCCCTCATCCCAGAAACTGCTGCAAGGGATCAGTGGTTTCATACAGGTCTCGATTTGATCTTTCCTTCCAAAAACATGAAGTAAGTCCCAGCTGTTCCTTTCCCCCAAGTCATTACAGCCAGCTGCTGGGGAGTGTCCTATCAGAGAGACCTCTGGACAGAGAGCAGTGTGAGCAGAGCTCAGTGCCCAGGAGTGTGGCTGGAAAACAGCAGAGGCTGTAAGATCTCTGGCCACCTTTTAGAGGTTCTTTCAGGTGGCATAGGTTGGATTTGTTCCTAAAAGGTCAACCACAGTGTAGAGAGCACAGCAGAGTGGGAGGAAAAATAACTGTGGGGGGAGATAGGCATAGAGGGCAGCTCTGGGACATCATGTACCCTTGCAGACCCCTGCCATAGCACACGTCTGGGAGCACGCATGGATTCTGTGCCCTGCTTGATGCTGTGGGAGGCGATAGTTACCATTGACCCCAGATCTCCTCCCTGCTCTCCAGCCTTATGGTGAGGCATAGAGCATGGCTGTGAGCTTCAGGGGGATGTGTTTCCTTTCCAGGGGTAGAGGGGGCTCCTCACCTCTCAGGTCACTGAAGTACCTTCTTTCATAGCCCCTCTGAGAGCTCAGACTTGGAGCCAAAGATTCCCCAGAACTTGTGTGAAGATAGAGGGGACACAGGGGGCTGGCTTGTGGTATCAGCCTGTGGATGTGAAACCTACACACCCTTCTTCTGCCCCACAAGCCCATGATTTCCAAGCTGTATCGTCAGAGTCCTCTTCTGCCTCCAGCTAGTAACAACTTGTTGTGCATCTACAGAAGCTTGCCCTGAATTTCTGTTCATTAGCCTGTTAAAGAGGGGACATTAGGCTACAGTCAGCTCTTTTTTTGCATACTATGGGGGTGGGGAGAGGACACTACACGAGTGCTCTTTACCTGTGATGGGAAAGGTGCCAAGGTCACCAGCTTCACCTGTGCCATCCTGACAGTCCATCTGGGAGACCCTCCCCATCATTACCATACAGATGCTGCCATCATGACAGTGGCGAAGTGTGAACACCTCAGTCAGTGAAGGGAATTACTGGTTTCTGCAAGAGCATCCTTTCCAGATGTGCACTGTGGTCTGCACCAGGCTGGCTACAGCTGCCACGTCCTCACCCTTTGGGGAACAGGCAGCCTGTGACCAGCGTCACACTGGCCATTGGGTCCATTCCCACCCACATGGCTGCCAGTAATGTCCACCAAGTGTCTCTTGGAGGCAGTGGGACAGCCGTGGGGCCGGCTGCTGGGAGGGTCTCTCAAAGCATTCATCCTTCAGCCACAGTGGTTGGAGCCAAGGAAGTATTTTCGTCAAAGCATTTCTTTTAGTAGCAAAGGCAGCATTGTGGCAGAAAGCAAACTATGCAACTTCACTTCAAAATAGTCTTATTTTGTGTAGTATTTTTAATTTAAAAAAATATTTCCAAAATATGTCTTTGGGAATGTAGAAATTATTGAAAAGGCCCCAAAACCCTAAACCTCCCAAAACTTTACCTTTCAATTTTTTGTTGACAAGCTGGTTAAAAGACCTGGTAAGAAGAAATGGTCTCGTGCTATCAAGGCAAATTAAAAATAGCTTGCTTTTGACCAGGTGTAGAAATGCCTGAGCTTTTCTTTGAAAGATCTTCTCTTTAGTTTTCTGCATGTGTAACATTAATTTCTTCTTTTCCCTCTCCTTCTTTTTTTTTTTTTTTTTTCCCCCTCCCTTCTGCTCCTGGAACCTCTCTTTCTGCTCTTTAATCCTTTACCAGGTGGTAAGTGCAGTCATTCTAGTGTTTTGCTTTAAAGCACTGGCATTTGACTTGTTTTTTTCTGTGTTAAAAAAATAAGGATTTTTGTTTGTCTGGATTTCTAAGTGTTTGTGCAGTGTCCTTCACTACTTAGCAACCCATTGGCAGCTGATATGCATCACATGAAATTCTGCTTGTGTAAAGAAGAATGGGTGACATGATCTCACACCCCTTTTTGTTAAAGATGCTGTCATGATATTGCATATCACTTTTTATTTTATTTCCTTTTTTAATATTGTGTGTGTGCGTGTTCCGGTGTTTTACTGTGTATTGCCATGGAGTGGGAAATCCCTTTTGATTAGGAAAAGGTGGCTGATGTGTCTCTGTAAAGGGGCAGTTCCCTGCAGCAGTGTCTCTACGATAGGCTGCTTCACCATTCCAGTAGTGACCATGACATACACTGAGGCCAGGTTTAAAAGTGATGAGACTGGCTTTAAAACATATTTGCACCTGGCCACACTGTAGTTTTGCCTTAGTACTGTTGAATTTCTACCACAAGTGCACCCAGACTCTGTTTCCAAATCGTCCAGAAAACTTACTGTCTTTAAAGTGAGGCATTCCATGTTCACAGAATCACCTGGTGTTGGTGTTTAAAAGCCAGCAGTCACCAACAGACGTTACAGGCCTTTTGGTATAATCCAGGTTGTTGCAACTCTCTACCTTGGCTCTGCTGGTGCTTTTTGAACCCCAGGAGATCTTACAGCAAAATACCTACTCCTCTGCTCCGTCTCTGCCCCTTGGAGACAAAGCTCTGGGATTTTCCTTTTCAACCATCACTGTTATCCCTTGTTCAGAGCTGCTGGCCATGGAAGGGCAGTGGCAAATTGTCACCTGCGCATCACTAGCACTCATGGTTGCGTTGTGGTACTTGGGTAAAGCCCAGCTTCTAGAGTCACATTGTAATGTGACAAGCTTTAGCATTTGTTCAGAGAGCAGGTCAGCGGTTCTCATGGCCACTGAACAAAGCTTGAAATGGGATCCCTGGCAGCTTCTAACTCCACGTGTTGATCGCTATTAATCTTGCAAACCCTGTGATATTCTCCTTGAACCAAGCTTATGGTTTGGTGTTAGCAGTACTGCTGTGTTGGTAGCACTGGCAGAGCTGAAAAGCTCTGAGGCACAAGCATCTGGTGGTGTCACCTGCAGAGTGGCACCAGTCTGCCTGCAGCAGCTTTGCGTGGCCCAGGGGTCATTGGTACCCAAAGTCTTGTGGGTTTATTCCCTGCATCAGGGTGATTTTGTTTCTGTAGCCTAGATCACGTCCACTACCAGACATCTTGGTCCAGTGACCCTCACTTTTGGGTTTTTTTCCCCTGAAGATGAGTATTTGGGGGAGGTCAAAAGAGCCTGAGTACAAGCACAGTAATACTTATGCTGGGGACCTCACAGGAGATGTACTCCACTCACCACTTCGCAGCTGAGGTGTTTCATGCCTGGGGCCTCCAGCCCAGAAGCTCAAGTGGTTTAATACCTCGCTGGGTAGAGCACCCCCGCCATCCACCCTTCACGGCCTCTGGCTCCCAGGAACCTGCTTCTCCTCCTCGGGCTTTAGCACAGCACCTGCTTTTCCCACTGATCACCCAGCTCTGTACTCACCTGCCTAGCCTCCTAATGCTGGGACCCGGCAGCAGCTAAGGCATGCCAAGCTACAGCCCAGTGTCTTCTGGAGGTGGATAGAGCCATCCTGGGCACTTAAGGAGATGGTCTGCAATCATCTTGGGTGAGTCAGCTCAGCAGCAGCTGGCTGAGGCCCAGAGGATGCCAGAACCCAAATGTAAGCAGGGGAGTTACAGTGGGTTGAAACAGTGGGACGGCCAAATCAGCCTTGTCTACTGACGATCAGATCAGTCTCATACTTCCTAATTTATTTTTATGCACTCTAACCACTGTCAATGCGCCTTGTCTCTGCATCTCTCCATTCTCATACAGTGTCTGCACCCACCTGCCTCTGTCCATCCGTTCTCATACTGTCTTTACCCATTCATAGAATCGCAGAATCACAGAACAGTTTGGGTTGGAAGGGGCCTTAAAGATCATCTAATTCCACCCCCTCTGCCATGGGCAGGATCACCTTGCACTAGACCAGATTACTCAAAGCTCCATCCAGCCTGGCCTTGAGCACTTCCAGGAATGTGTTCTGGAACACTTCCAGACCTGTGCCAGTGCCTCACTACCCTCACAGGAAAGGATTTCCTCCTAACATATAATCCAAATCTACCCTCTTCAAGCTTAAAGCCATTACCCCTTGTCCTATCACTGCATGCCCCTGTATAAAGACCCTCTCCAGCTTTGTGGTCAGCCCCTTTAGGTACTAGAAGCTGCTATAAGGTCTCCCCAGCGCCTTCTCTTCTCCAGGCTGAAGAACCCCAGCCCTCTCAGCCTGTCTGCGTAGGAGAGGGGCTCCAGCCCTCTGATCACCTTCGTGGCCCCCTCTGGACTTGCTTCAACAGGTTCATGTCCTTCTCATGTCCCCAGAGCTAACTTCCATTTAGCTATCCATCCCTTCTCATCTATTTAATCCACTGTTCGCTCACTCACTCTCCATCCAAGCACACCAGGGTGCTTGCTGATTGTCCGACAGTGATTTCTTATGCTTTGCTGCATGCTCTGGAGCAAGCAAAGATGGGATGAAGTTCTTTTCTGCCAGGGGGTCATATCAGGAATAATAGGTATGTGTGGCTGTGAAGCAGCCTCTCTGGCTTGTACTGTTGCTGGTAAGTGACTCATGCACCACAAAAAAAGAAAAATGCCTCTGTTGGGGATATATCTGCAAGGGACATACAACATCTGACCTTTAGGTGTGCAGATACATTCCCCTGAAGATTATGTCCACATGTGATGATCTTGCTGATCATCATAGTGATCTCACAGTGGCCCTTTCCAGAGTTGTTCCTGGGATTCCCCATACTTGCTAAATACCATTCCAGTATGCGAAGGCTCAGGCAGTCCCTGGTGCTGGTGCTGTTGATAATGAAGCATTTGTGAGCATAGAACTGTTTCTTTGCAAGTGTTTGTCAAGTGAAGCTGCAAAGTCTGTGTCCTGGAGTGTTTTTTTGTTTTCTCTTTTCAGCTGGTGTTGATTTGCAGGCACATGCAGGCTTTATATTTGAGTGGCTGGCTCCAGCCCGTTTCTCAAAGCAGCAAGCTGAAGTGTTAAGATACTGTTGACTTGGGGTTGTATTGCCTCTGAGCCACCCAGTATCCTGTGCTTAGTCCTACTGACAGCCAGCCTGAATCCTGCCCCCAATTCTGCAGTGCTTCAACACACTTACCCAATGAGCCGAGTCACAGTATTACCATCCTTACTGGAGCTTTCCCATCACCTCTTCTGGCTGTCAGAGAAAGGGTATGTTTTCATCATTCTCAGTTGCTCAGCAATTAGCTGCTTTTTCATGATGTGGCTGCTTTCTCAGTTTGAGTTCAGAGATCTTCTTGCATGAGAGAAAGAGGAAGATCACAGAATAAAAACCCCTGGGATCAATATATGTCCTGGACACAATATGCAAGAAACCCAAAAAAGGATCTGTGAGGCTGGTAACTTGTGCACTTTATCTGTCTGTATCCTGTATCCACTCTTGCTAAAATGTGTTGGTCTCTGCATTCGTTGCTGGATCACTGCAACAGGATCTCTGCAGGCAGAAAGATCTGCTGTGCGCTCTGCTCTTCTGCCTGAAGGCAGGGGTAGAACTAGTCACCTTCTCTCTCTGCAAAGTAATATGGTGCCTCAGTCTCAGGCAACATACCTACCTCACCTCCAAACTCCCTGCCTCACCTTCAAATTCCCTCCCTCGTGGAGGTTCATTACTGCATTTCTTAATGTACTTTGTCATTCTCCTTCCTTTCTCTATCCACATGGCATTGTGCTGCTGATTTTTTTTTCTCTGCCCCCCTGCGTAATTCACCAGCCAGCAAGTACACAAATCTCTCTTCCCTCTGCTATCTCTCTTCCCTCTGCTGAAAAACCTAGCGTGTTTGCAGGTTTCCCTGCAGCTCTTCAGCTTGTGTGCACCCACTGAGCACTAGCTGGCAGTAGCCTCTAGCTATGGGGTCTGGTTATGGGCAGCAGCCAGAAGCTCCCCTGTGAGAAGGCAAAGATGGCTGAGGCTCATGTTGTGTCCCCAGGCACTCCAGATTTGTAGCAGTGCTTTATTCCTCTTTTTCTTGATCTCAACAAGAGGCATAATTAAGACTATCAGACAGAGCTGTGCAGTGCTGGCTCCCTGCGTAGCCAAAGAGTGTGTCTGCACACACAGGTGGCCAGCGCGTGTGTGGGGCCATCCCGAGCCCTCACTCTCTGCCGGGGAGAAGCCTTCACTACACTTCACTGGGGGAGAAGCCTGCAGGTCATCTGTTGTGCATGTTTGTGGGCAGGGGTTTCTGGTTTCAGTCTCAAGAAGTTATTTTCTTGCACAGAGAACACTTCTTCCCCTTCAGGGCACCTCCTGTATCATCTGCTGCAGCTTCATCCCCTCCCAGTGATCCAGTGATGCAGTGAGGCCCTTCTTCCTCATTGAGATGCTAAGTAGGGTCCTGGCTCTGCTGTTCTTGGCCGTTCTCCCAGGTCCTTCTGGGTTGCATGGCTTGATGCAAAGCCCACCCAGTGTCAGGATCCTTAAGAACACTGGTGGCAGCTCATGCTGTCCTCTCCCCAACCCCACTGTCCACTCCATGCGGTGTCACTATGGGGTCTGTCCTTGGGGATTTCACTGTGTGAAGGCTGCAGTATGACATGGCACTGGAGACACCTGTTTTTCCTTTGTGGTGTCAGACTTCTCTTTCAGAAAACTACAGTTCTCACTGACTGCTCCACTCCTCTGCTCCAGTCCCTTGGAGAGGGAGGCTTGGAAAAAGAGTTCCAGCCTCCAGCCCCTTGACCCTCACAGGCTGGGAAAGTGTCTCACCTGACCATGGTGAGGAGTAAAGGGTTTGGGAAGACAGATGCCACAGACTGACATCAGGCAATCTAGATGACCTGGCAGCATTAGCACCAAATAGTCTTGGCATTAGCTGGTGATCAGTGTGCTCCAGGTTGTGGGATTCTCCCAGTGTCTGTGCATTTCCCTCACATGCCACAGCACTTGAGTGCACGCAGCACCAGTAGCTGGATCATCTCTTTTCATAATGGCAATAAAAAAATAACAGTTTCCGTGAAAGACAAGCTATTGCCCACCGTTGGCTGTCTTCAGAGGCTGACAGTACACATGCAATTTCACGTACAGCAGGCTTGGGGACCCATTCAGGCATTGCAATTTCAAGGCAGTGAGTGCATGTCTTGAGCTTTGAGACACAGGTCCTGTAACCAGGACCAACCTGGAGACCAGAGGTGAGATCACTTAGAAAGTTTGGAGGAAGAACTGGAGATGTTGTTTTCAGGCGTTTTATATCCACCATTAAGAAAGAGGTAATTTGAAACATTTGAATGCTGATGAGCAAAAAAGCAAAGAGCCCAATAGAAAATCAGAGCAGAAGACCTTTCAGCTTTGCATTCTTGGGGCAAATGCAAGCTTCACCGTCACATGTACAATTGTTCTTTATAAGACACTGATTAAAGTGTAAACTTTCCAGAAGTTTAATGAACTGCTTCTTTGCCTTACAGAATATTGGCAAAAAGATGTCGTGTCAACAGTTCATAGCAAACCTGGATGGGCTGAATGATGGGAAGGACTTTGCAAAGGATTTGCTGAAGGTAACATGATATAGATAGACAGTGGGATGCTGTCATTATTACCGTAGTGCCACCTTGTCCTGCTGGGATGCTTTGAGCCCTTAAATCAGCATTTTCCAGTGCACGCACATGGATAGCTTCTGCTAACTTGCAGTGATCCACCAGAGGTCTGTTCCCTGGTCATGTTTTATCCAGACTAGTGGCAGATCTGCCTTCAGAGCGTCCCAAGGGTCCCTGTCTCCCATGGTAGTTCTGTGATGCACCAGACAATGCACCAGTTATCCCCTCACCCCTAGATGTGACCATCTGGCACTGATACTTTTCTCTGTTCAGTACTGTGGAATATTGGTTAAGCACCCCAAAGTGAGCATTTTCTCCTTCCATATCGTTTAGCAGCACCACAGTGGTCCGCACCTGCTGTAGGTCCAGCAGCCTGACCTGGATTTTTCTGTATGGAAGGAGGTTCAAATGACCAGTGTTACGTCACGGGGGTCATGTCATGCTTTAGATGATACCCCCGTCTTCCAGCAGACCTCACCCCTCCCCTCAGTATGATCAGGGCCACCTCCACATTCTGCTTTCCTAGCCCATTCCTGCTTCTTTCCCAGTGCCCCAAGGAAGCCTCTGGAATTTTGCACAGGAGGAACTGGAAAAGCTGATCCCCAAGATCATTCATCCCTCTCCTGCTTCTCAGGGCAGCATTCAATCCTCCACTGTCACTTTCCCCTAGTCAAGACATTGGAGGTATCTTGGCATACCCCGCAGTCTTCTACCATCTTTGTCTAGACCAGGATTCACTCAGGACTAGGCACAACACCAAGAATTACAAATTTCATATACAGGCTTCTGAGCAACCCCTCAGCTGTTTATGTGTTCAGTCCAATACCTGGTGTAGCACATAGACAAAAAAGGGTCCAGCAGGACAGCAGTTGTCCTGCTTATGGTGAATACTTCCCCAGGACAGTTCAGCAAGGAAGGTATCTCTCCAAGAGCACAGATAGGGTGTGGAGGAGATGGTCTCCGCAACCCATACATGTCTTCCATGAGAGACACAGCTAATTCCATGTTCTTGTTTCAGACACTATATAACTCCATCAAGAATGAGAAGCTGGAGTGGGCCATGTAAGTATATGTTAAGCATTTGAGAGGTAGTGTGTCTTTCAAAGTAGCTGACAGGTCTTGAGTCCTGTTTGTAGCCCCAGAAGCTCCCAGAATATTTCCTGCCAAACCCTTAAGCACTGAAGTCCCTCCTGTAGGCAAGCTGGGTTTACTTATGGCTTAGACACAAGAGCAAACTGGGAGGTTGGTGGCAGTCTGTGGACACAGGTTCCACAGGCATGTCTAAAGGAAGGGAATGCCGTCTTTGTTTGCTATTAAACATCTATAAAATACTGGTCCCTGTCCAGGTGTTTCAGAGGTCTTTGCATAAGGAGCTGATGATCTGGGGTTATTTTGGCCATTGAGACTTTCCATCTCTTCCACATAGTTTCTTCTGGAAATAGTATCAGAATCACTTAGGCAGGAAGGGACCTTGCGAGATCTCCAGCCCAGCTTCCTCCTCAAAGTGTGGTCAGCATTGAATTCAGACCAGGGTGCTCAGGTTGTTGTTCAGTTTGATCCTGAAAACCTGCAAGGATAGAGAACCCACAGCCCCTCTGGATCGATGAACCAGTGCTTAATTATTCTGAGACTGACATTTTTTTTCTTACCCATTTGAAACTGCTGTTGTTTTGACTTATGGCCACTGTCTCTTGTCCTCCTGCCATGCACCATACTGAAGAGCCTGGCTTTGTCCCCTGGATAACCTCCTCACACATATTGGAAGGCTGCCATGAGGTTCCCCAAAGCCATCTCTTCTCTGGGTTGAACAAGTCCAGTCCCTTCTTATATTGCAAGCGCTCCAGCCCTCAGGCATCTTGGCAGCCTCTGCTGAACTCTCTCCACCTTGCTGATGCCCTTTCCTGTACGGGGCACCCAGTACTGTTTGCTGTATCAAGACATAATGTAGTGAGTGCAGAGCAGAGAAGGATGGTCACTTCTCCCAGCCTCCTCGCTGTGCCGCTGTTACACAGCCTGGGATGCGCTTGGTCTCTGTTTCTGCCAGGACACACAGGCTGGCTCCTCTTCAACCTCGTCTTCACCAGGAGCCCCAGGGCCTTTTCTGCAGAGCTGCTCCTCAGCCGGGCAGCCCGGCCGCCCCCCCGCAGCCCCCCCAGCCTAGTGCGGCACTGGGGTAAAGCTCTGCCCCTCCGAGCGCTGGCCCTGCACCTCTCACTTGCATGTCATCCACAAACTCAACGTGAAGTGCACTCTGTCTCCTCCTCCAGATCATTTGTTAACCCCGAAACAAGTCTGGGGACAGCTGGCTTCCATGACAAGTTGATACAGCACCTTCCTCAGTCCTCCTCCTGCTGTGCCACCCACCGCCTGCCCTGAGCACAGGGCCCTCAGGGAGGGGTGTGCTGTTCTCCCCAGCCCCAGCCCCAGCGCCCCCCCACCGCTGCCATGGGAAAGCCCGTGACAGACCCCAGGGCCCATCTCTCCTCTCTGCCCCTTCTTAGCCTCAGACCTGTCTTGTCTCCAGAGGGTCATGGGACTGAGCAGAACCTTCTGGGCCATTAGTTCGGTCACCTGCTCTTCTCCTCATGTTGTCCTAGCCAGAAATGTGTCTGGAGACAGTTTGACCCTTCCTTCCTCCCCAGCTATCCGTGTCAAGCTTTGCAGAGCAGCAGCCTCCATTGCCAGCCGTGCCCCCACGGCAGCAGTGCTTGCTGCGGGCTGGTCTCTCCTTTGGCAGGGATGCAGCCAGCCAGTGGCCCTGGCAGGGCAGTGGTTTCCTAGCAGGTCACGTAGCATCAGTTTCACTTTAAAAATAATCTTGCGCGGCCGCTGTGGGAGAGGAGAGCAGCCACGCCAGCCCTGCAGCCGAGGCCGGGTTGGCGGGGCGGTAGTCGTGAGAGGGAGCTCTGTGGCTCGGCAGAAGGTGCCGGTGGGATGGTTTATGTAAGAGTTCAGCAGAAGTGCATCTGCTGGCTGGGTGCGGGCAGTGGTTACACAATGCCTGCCAGTGCACACTCCCTGGCTCGGGCACAGCCAAGGGATGCCAGCACCCCCGCATCCTGTGGCAGCGGTGTGGTTCCAGTCGGCAGCATCTAGCCCTGCATCAGCCCTTCTCCACCCAGCCTGCTGGTATCCTTGCACCTCCTCATTCACCTCATGCCAGCCTGGGACCTGCTGTGCTGCAGGCTGTCCTGCTTGTTGGCAGAGGGACAAGCTGCAAGGAGGGGCTGCTCTGCCATGGGACAGATGCTCCCAGACGTGGGGTACCTGGTTCTCTTTCAGAAGGCACCAAGTGGTGCTGAGTCGTAACCATGCACAGGCAAGACCCTGTTCTCCCTGCTTGCCTCTGCCTTCTGCCCTTGTCCATCCTGGGGACTGAAGTGCCCTTGCTCACAAAGCCCAGTTGGACAGGCAGGTGGACAACCATCATCCCAGCAGCAAGCAGGAGCTCAGAGGAGTCCCTCCAGTACAGCTCAGAGAACTGAGCCCCACTAACTTCCCACCCAGGCATAGTGTCTGGTCTCTGCCTGAGCCCCAGGACTCCTGTGGGTGCTGAGGGCTGAGAAATCATCCTTCTCCTCCAAGAGGTGTCTAATACTTTGGCCATCTACTTGCTTCAGGAGAGGAAGTGTGGCATTTTACTGTACACGTCCCAGCTGGTGGATCATTCCTGGGTCACTCCTCAGCTGAGGTTTGGTCCCAGTCTAATCTGCAGCCTAAGGTGACCACTCATACCATTTAGACGTTAGCACATATCACACAGGGCAGAAATTCCCTGTTTGCTCTCTCCCTCCTTAGTGTCCCAGGGACACTGGGAAATGTAACTTCCCATACAGGGTGTAGTTCCTATGTGCCAGAGTAGATTTTACACCAAACAGGAAGAGGCAGGCTTGGTGGAATCATCGGATGCTTCCCTAAGTTGCTCAGCCCTCTCTGTCCAGGCCCAGGAGATCTGTGGGGAGAAGCAGTTTTTATGGAAATGAGCAGCATTTCTCACTCTCTGCTGGCCCATCCTGAGGACACAAATGGGGAGCTGATGTGTAACCTGTTCCAGGGTTTGTGATTTTTTGATCAAGTGGCCTATTTCCCTAATGTCTGAAGAGCTTTTGTTCCTCAGAGATGCAGAGGATATTCTTCAAGCTCGTTTAGTATCTACTAACTATCTCCCCAGGGACTGCCTCTCAGGGAGTGAGACACCCCGGTGGTACCTGGTCTTCAGCAAAAGACATCATTAAGCTCTGATTTTAGGGTACAGAATTGGAGACTCACCCTGTGAGATGCTTGTAGTCCTCAGCAGTGGTGTGCCTGCAGTTTCATGGTGTTCAGGTACCCACTCCCTTACCTGTTTTGAGTGACCTTGCAGTGGGACCACTGGGACAGTTACCTGTCACCTGTGCTCCTCCCAGCTATGTCCAGATCACCGCCACTGGCACACTCTGTGTGTTACAGTCCCTGCATCTCCTTTCATTTTCTTTCTCTCACTAGTCTCCTAATAAGTAACTCTCTTTAGAACCAAAGCAGATAGGGCACACTGTGACCCAACCCACGTGTCCTCCACTCAATCTCTTCTCTGACTTTGTTTCCAAGTGATGAGGACGAGTTGAGGAAATCACTCTCCGAGCTGGTAGATGACAAATTTGGAGCCAGTGCGAAGAAAATGACAAGGATTGTTGACAGCAGCAACCCCTTCCTGGACATCCCCCAAGCACTGAACGCAGTCACCTACAAGCACGGTGTCCTCACGCGTAAAACCCATGCAGACATGGATGGGAAGAGAAGTACGTGTTAATGGGGTAGGAGGAGGTGTGCCCCAGGTGGTCCCAGAGCTTTGCCCTAGCCACCTTCCTGGCTCTCCTGCTGAAGGCGTTTCCCCACTGCTTCCCAGGGAACACAAGAGAGATTCCCAGATCCCCGAGTGCCAGGACACAGGGAAAGGAGGGTGTTGTGAGGTATTTGTAGACATGAATGTTTTCAGGAGGCCTCAGTCTTCCCTTCTCACTGCCAAGGAACCTAACAGTGCCTGTCCCACACAGATAGATCTGGTCTTCCATCCTGTGCATGGGCATAATCCTGACTTCCACACTCTGAGCAGTGGGGTGAGGCTGGTTCCACAGCAGCTGTCCACCCCAGCCCTGACCTTGGGGACAGTCTGGTCCTCAAAGCTTTGTTCCTGTCCATATGCTGCCATGTGCTGGACACAGCTGCCATATGCTGGCTGGGCAACAGGATGCCTCATAGCTCTGCTGCCAGCATATGGGATTACAGGAATGGTAAAGGAAAATGTATCTGGGAACTGTTAATGAGCAGAGATTAATGAAACTTTGGATAACCCCTTTTGCTAATTGATACAATTGGCCCAGTCACTGCAACCAATTAAAAGTCTTGAGTAGAGATTACCACCAAAGGCCTTGTTTGCTTCCAGCACTTTCTTAATAGCCCATGCCTGGAGGATCGGCTGTCTTGTGGTGATGCAGATGGCTCCCCCCTCACCTCCCACCCCTCTCCAGCTTCCAGCAAGCTCTTTGTCCCCGAGTCCATCAAGATGGCTAGTGGTAATGCTCCCTTCTAAGTGGAACAGAAGCTGCCTTATCCAGGGTATGTCTGCCTAACTCATCTGAAGCAAAGGAGCTCAGGAAATGTCTCTGCTCCTCAAGCATTTAGTCCAAGGAAAATGAAACGGGTTTGGAGGAGCAGAGACTTTCTGCACATGTCCACTGGTACCCCTATACCAGCTCTTCTTTGGTTTTGACCTGCCTGTGTTCCTGTTGGGAGGCTGCATCTCCCAGCCTGTGTCTCTCAGACATGTGCCCCTGCAGACAAGCCACTCGTAGGCAATAGCCTGGAGGTGTGTGAGGTCCGAGCATCAGTGCATGCCTGCAGTGGGTCAGAAGAAGGGTTAGTTTTGGCCAGAAATATGAAGGTCAGGCAGCACTGGCAGAAGCAGACATGTATCATTAAATGTTCTTCCTTTTTTAGCTCCCAGAGGAAGAAGAGGTTGGAAGAAATTTTATGCTGTGCTTAAAGGGACTGTCCTTTATTTACAAAAGGTAACTGTGGTGGACTATTCCATTTGCTGTTTCATTCTGTCTCCAAAGCAGTCATGCTCTCCTAAGCAGGAGACCCATAGATGCAAGTAGAGGTGAATCCATGCCCTAATTCATGCATGGACATCTACAGCACTCCTCCAGAGACCAGCATACAGAACTGGAGGATACTGTCAACTTTGGTGGTAGTGGTGGTCATGCTAAGGATGCTATTCATAGCTGGAAAAGAGGACCATACAGGAAGAAGTATGAAAGAGGGAACGCTGAGGCAAGATTTCAACAAAAGTGTTCCAGCAAGTAGGAGCTATTGGGGAGGGTGATTGAACAGATGATATGGAATAGGTGAAATAGGATGTTCGTGAGACATGCAATATGAAGAGGCAGATCATCAGACCAGTCTTATCCTGCCTATTGTTTTATTTGCTGGCATAGTTCTGATTATGAGGAGCTTCATGAATCTGGTATGGACTTAAATGCTTAAAGTTTATCTTCTCCTTCAGGACCTTGTTGTGTCCTTCCATGGGTTGCCAAGTGACACTTTCTGTCTCCGTCTTGGTTTGTTTCATAGTCACCTCTAGTCAGCACAAGTATAGGTCCCAGGTCCTCATGGGAGGCAAAGTCACTACAGAAGAGCTTCCCTGCATGCTGTAGCGTTCAGCTCTCTACCTTTCAGGACACTTGGATGCTAGGAATATTTTCATGGATAGTCTTTTCTGTGGGAAAATCCAAGGAGTCTGGATAGGGGCTCACTTGAATGTCAGCATGAGCCAGCCAGAGATGCCAAACGTCTGTTCATCATGAAACAGCATAACCCACTGAACTAGGTCTGAACTACCTTAGTAGCACATGCTGTGCAGTAACCCATTGAACTCACCTTGCTGGAACAGCACTCCCTGTGGATAGATGTTCCTATGTATTGCAGTATTATCTCCAAAGCAATGACAGTAAACAAACATTGGATTATATAAGAAAGGCAGAAAGATCCTCAGGGCAGCACGGAATTATGACTCAGAGCTCATAGCACACCCCAATGATTCTTGTGTTTTGCCAGATCCTATGGCACATGTCACAAAGCCAACAGAAATCTGGCAGCAGCCGATCGTAACTTACAGTATGGGCTGCTTTTAGCCAAGTGGTATTTTTACAGCCTTACCACTCTTCCCTGCAGCTGAGGGAAGCTGCAGCGTACTGGAGAGCACAGATCTTCTGCAGCCCTCTAAGTGTGGCGTTCTTCAAGTCAGTGGCACTTTTCCTACAACCCAGTCTCTTGTCTCATTATGAGTCTTCACATGGAGTACACCAAAGAGGTACTGATGTTGACCATGGGTGATGCCTAAGGATTTAACTTGTGCAGAGCTACCATCAACATTTTATTTTATGACAGTTTTTCTATGGAAAAAAATATGCAATTTCATCAAAATCCCAGGAACCATTTGGATCCAGATGAATTTTTCACCAAGGACTTCTAGGGCATGTCTCTTGGGGTGCGTCTGTTGTGGGGTATATATTTGGAATTAAATATACTTTCAGAACAGAATTTTCTTCCCGTGCTGGACCAAAATCCAGTTTACTGAAGATGTTCTTGGCTGCTTGGACAGCAGTAGAAGGAGCCATGAAGCCAACACTGAGTGTCATTGCTGCTGATGGCGTTGGGTTTTCTTTGCTGTACAAGTCTAGCAGCAGTAACCATCCAGACTGTTATATTAACATAGTTTTGTTGTGTTAGTACTGGGTGTTTAGAATTCAGAAAAAGAGTGAGAATGAGATTGATGTGGCAATTAGAAGACCAGTGTTCTTATCTAGATGACCTTCATGAACATCTTAACTGAAGGCTTTCTTTATGGCCAAGGACTGAAGAAGCAAAACACCTAAGATTTGGCTAGGTTATGAAAATATCGGATAAATAACACCCATGACTGATGTGTAATTAGCAGGAGGGACTGGAATTGCCAAGGGTGCCCCAAGGAAGTAGCATTTGGAACAACAGCAAAAATTAACCTGAGGAATGTTTGGGCAAAGGATTTGGGCAGAGGGATTTCTTAGATATGAGCTGCTGCCAGACTGTAAATGGTCCTCTTCAGAGGATTTCTTGGGCTGGGCTTGGCTGTAGATAGTGTTTGTCAGGCTGGCAGAGAGAGGACAGAAGGATGAGACCATGAAGACAAAGTCCTCGCCCTGCCACTTCCAAACATTTCCAGCACCGCAACAGAGAGTGGATAAACATTCACCTGCCCTGTTGATTCTTAGTGCAATTTCTTGCCTATGGAATGGTTTGCAGAGCAAGAGAGTTACACAGTGCAGGAAGGAGATGGTGTGCCAGCCTCCCAAGCTCTCAGCGGAAGATGCCTGCACATAAACATAAGGTAGAACCTGGCCTGAACACAGATCACTGGGAAAAGTTTTTCTGATGTGGAGGTAGAGGAGCAAGTACCTGCTTCAAGACCCACCTGATGCCAAGGAGCACAAGTTCAGCCTGTTCCAGTTTTTTGCTCAGACCAAATTGAGTTTCTAGGCTTTAATAGAAAATTCTCATAATTTTAATGGGAAACTTTTCTCAATTTCGTTTTGGGGAGCAAGCTGACTAGAAATAAGAGTAAGAGAGAGAGGGAAGGCGCGCATGCACATGTGTGTGTGTGTGAAGGCTTGGGGAGATACATATACAGGAAGGAGGAATGGGCAGATACAGAGAGAGGTGAACATAAGATAGGCAGAAGAGTAGGTGGCTGGGTGGACAAGTAGAAGTCAGTCTGTTAGAAGCAATTCAGGCAGCAGCCATAAACCTGCTGATGTAGAGATGTCACATGTCATTGACTCGCCAGTGTTAATTGCTGGATTAGCGTGTTCTAGCATAGTCTGCTGAAGCAATTTCTTGATCCCCTAAAGGGATGCAGCACATTCTCGAGGAAGAAATGCAGGCTTGGGAGCAGGGCGCACCCCTCCTGCGCTCTAATCTGCACTGGGCACTGATTCACTGCATGGCCTTTGGCAACTTACTTCACCTCTGTGAAATGGGGATAATAACCTTTAATCACCACACACAGAGGGGTGTTGAGAGGAATGATGGAGAGCTATAAAGCATGAGGTGCTTTTATATAGAAGTACTGGAAAAGGTGCAGGTCTTCCCACAGGGTCTGCTCTTGCAGCCCCCAGCTGTGAAGGGGTTCCCAGCACAGCCCCAAGCCATGGGTGCTGTACCATGCAGGCAGGCCCTTGCCATGGTAGTGCTCCTTGGAGCACCAGGTTCATGACCAGACTGAAAAGGGTACAGTTGTTAGTTTTCCCTATTAAATGGTTTGTTCAGGCTGGTAGATGTGAGCCAAAGAAAAGGTAAAGGAGGAAAACCCATGCAAGCCAGAGCATGAGAAATGTCTGTAGCTCCATGTCCATATTCACATTACTGCTCAGGGCTGGTGCTGAGTCCAGAGAAGAGGACAACAGGACACTGGGCTCTCTCACCCTATCGGGGTGCCCTATGAAGGAAGGCAGGCACAAGAGCTGGATGCCTTTTCTTGACAAAACGAGCTTTGAGCTGGAGAGCCCATATTAGTTGTGGATCTCCCACCACCTGCCCACAGGGATGGGCAGTAGGGGAGAGCTGGCATCCGGAGGGTAAGCCAAAGGCACCATGGAGCATTGCCGTGGCAAAAAGGAGCCCCAGGCAAGGGGTTAGTTGTGCATGTTTAAGCAGAGCCTTGGCGCAGACAGGAGAGGCACATGAATGGGGCAGTCTGTCTACACCATCAACATTAACAGCTGAAAATGAATGAAATTAATTGAGAAGGATTCTGAAACAAAGTGTCCACACCTGGGCTCAGTTAATGTGGAAGATATCCCCAAAACAGACCCCAAAATTTGCTGAGCCCCACCATCCTACACCTGGAGAAGCAAGGGGAAAATGAACCATTCAAGGGCTGGGGGCTGAGGGTGATGGTGGTATGGTGTGGCACAGCACACCTTGCCCGTTTACCAGTGGCAAGTACCTGCCTGAACAGTGCAGAACACAGAAGACAAACAATCAACAGCCATGTGATACCAAATTAACCCCTTTGCCAGGAAGCGTATGACAAGATAACACCATGAAAAAGGTGAGCAGTACTATAGCATGGACGAAACATTGCCTGCAGTTCCTCCGAAGATGATACTGCTTGTGTTTTAGTATAAATCAGTTTTTTTGAGATTTAAACCAGAATCTTGTCACTGAAAGCAACTGTGTTACCATTACGGTTTTGGACATATCTCTTCCTCGGCAGCAGTTTATGCACACAAACTTACATCAAAGCTCAGAAAGGGAGTAAGGCAAAATGGAGAGAACCTGCTGGAGGCTTTGGAGCAGAGCTGATGTGCTTTCCTGAAGGGTAGTGGGGTTATTCCCCAGGGGAAGGCTATGTGGTGTGGCCTGCCTGCACTACAGTGTAAGTGCCAGGAACTGTGATAGCTCCAGCCATGTGTGCGGTTTGCAGAGGGGGCCTGCTTAGAGCACACAGAGGTCTCCCAGCATTGGCAGCCGTACGTGTGGTGATTACTGCAGCACAGGCATTAAGAGGAGCTTCCTGGCAGAGCCGGCCAGTGCAAAGTGAGCTTCCAGCACCATGCACTCCTGCAAACACAGCCTGTTTCCACCAGCTGGAAGGCAGAAGGTAGAGAGACAATCTGCTTGATTCAACCTTACGCTGATTTACTGGGCCCAGTGTTAGAAAAAGAAAAAGATTTGGCTTGTCCTTACACCTGCATTGATGCCTGTGAGCCTGAAACTGGTGGAGACAATAGATGGAGATACCATTTGAGGTGAAGATCTGCATTAGTCAAACCAGTTTCTCCTTGCTGCATGCCATTAAGCCTACATGTTTGCACTGCATTTTCAGAAAGCTTGTCTTGAAATAAGAGATCGTGGGCATCACAGCCAGATTTATTCAGATCCAAAGAGCTTCAGCCTTGGAAAACCAGCCAGAATTGGAAGTCTCCCTACAATATATGAGGCCTGAGCAACAGTGTCTTCACCAAGCAACTTTCCAAGTAGGCTAACATGTTAGGTCCCCATAAGTCAAAGCATTTCTTTTTCTTTGTTAAAAGGCGAATACCCCATTCCTTTGGTTATTGAAGTCCCCACTGTGGAAAAGCTGTTTATTCTGCCCTGCAGCACAGCCCATCTGGGTGTTACCCAGAATGCGGTGCCTGTGGCACCGATCCCCTCCTCTGCTGGAAAGCCAGGGCTTTTCTTTGGGGTTCACTCTTAAGAAGGCAGTTGGGTGAGCCAGGAGTCCATGCCAGACATTTCTGGGCTTTGGGCCCCATGGAATTCCTTTGCACAAGACCAGGTGTCACATGCCAGTGAACACAGTATGGCAACCCCTCTCCTGGATGGGATGATTGCTTAAAAAAAGGAAGGAAGGAAAAGCTTCAGAAGCTTATTTCCCATCAGCAGCAAGGGTCTGGGTGAGCCACATCCATGGGCTGGGCAGTGCTGGTCCCTGGTGTTCTGAAGAGCAACAGAAGGGAGACCTTTCAGACCCTACACCAGAGAACAGCCTTACTGACTAGGGTTAGCAACCAGGAGGCTGTAGCATGGCTTTTCCTGAATGGCTGGGTTTATACCACCAGGACACAAGAAGAAAACCCAGGTTTTTGCGAATCTGCAGAACAGACCAAGCTCAAGCTTGAAAGCTAAGGAAGGGCAGGGACATATAGACCACCACTATTGGACAGAGCCATCCCCGTGCTGACAGCCAAGGAGGAGTCAAGGAAAGCAAAACATAAAAGTGGATTAGTCCTGTAGGTTTGAACTGTAATCAGCAGGGCAAGGCAGGCCCTTCCAGGGACACCCTGTCCTGACATGGCCTCTAACATGGCCTGGGGATGGTGGTTTGTTTTAGCCAGGGCCAGGTTTCCTTACATCCACCTACCCATGCATCCATTCATCTGTCCATCCTTCCATCCCACCACCTGGCTGGACCAGCTGTTGAGCTGGCAAGGGAGCAGAGTGAGAGGGACAGTATTGCTTTAAGTGGCCAGGAGCTCAGTCACTGGGAAAGCAAAGGATAAGCATAGGATGCACTGAACTCCTTTCTTTCCTAAAAACTACTGTGCCAAGGTCATCCTTTCAGAATACCATGTTTGGTATTTTCTCTCTGTTTATTAAATATACACATATGTAGTTATTGCTACATTGCCTGCTTGTATGAAATTGTCCTTCAGGGAGAAAGTCAAGCAGGAATACAGGGAATTCTGCTGCAGTTTGCAAGTGCCAGCCTAATGAATTACATGAGAGACCATTCCAGGGGGGCACACTTACTAAAGAGAGACCAAGCATGGTTCAGGTGGGCCACACTCAGTCTGGCCACTGCCCAGCAAGCCCCACACCTGCATGGAGGTGCACTGGCTGCAGGAATGCTGCTGTGCCAGGGCTGCCCGAGACGGTGCAAAGCCTGAGCCCAGATCCGCTGCCACCCGAAGCTGCAGCACCGGGGCAGGCGCTCACTCATACCTGCCATTGACCAGGAGCTGCATCCCGGCTTGTGCTCTGTGCTGTGGGTGAAGATCTGAAGAAACCTGGCCCTGTCTTGTGTCTTCCCCCAAAGCCTCAGGCATGTGCTGTATTAGAGATAACTATTGATAATTATGCTTAAAACTTTCATCTCCTTCTTCACATCTTCTCAGTAAATTTAATGATAGAAGAAGTTGCCAGATGTTAATTATTATTATCAGCTCCTAGCATTTACTGTACAAAGCAGTGCTTTTCCTGGTCTCGGCACTCTGTGATTATAGCACAGAGAGAAAGGCAGGATCATTAAAGTAGCCCACAAATGTTAGTGTTGTCATTATCCAATTAACGTTCCTCTTCTCAGGATGAATATAAACCTGACAAAGACCTCTCTGAAGTGGATCTGAAAAATGCCATCCGTGTGCACCACGCCTTAGCCACAAAAGCCTCTGACTACAGCAAGAAGTCCAACGTGCTCAAGCTGAAGACAGCTGACTGGAGAGTCTTCCTCTTCCAGGCCCCGTAAGTGCCAGCTCTCCATGCAGCACCTGCGCTGGCAGCCTGACCTCCAGCCACTGCCAGCCTCCCTCCAACCTGGCCAGACCAACACACATGTTAGGGGACAAACTGGGGGGGAGGAAGGTTCTGGGCAGGAGGGCTGAGGGTGAGGGCTGTAGGGCTGTGCCAAGGGCTCGGTCATGGGGTCACAGTTTCTACCTGTCACTTGGTAGCTGCGTGTCAGCCCTGGAGGTCCTTTTTCATCTGTCACCGAGGTAGGCTGAGCAGGATGGGCTGGCATTTAAAGGGCTGAGTAGAGGGCTCACTTACTAACTTCTATTGCCAGTCTGGGGAAGGGAGAAAATCTGTATGGTGCATTGAACTAAGGAGCTGGTGGTTCCTCTCAGAGGCTTTTGATGGGGAAACTGTCTAAAGCTCATTGAAGTCTCCCCAGCCAGGTTGTATCTTCTTTCTTCCTTAGTCTATTGCAGAGGAAAGTTGCTGTGCTAGTGTCAGGTGTAGCTGAGTCATCTTCTGTCTGATGGTTTCTTGTGTCCTGCTGAGATAGGCGACATTGTCCGTAAGTTGGGCTGGGGTACTAACGTCAAGCTATGGCTTGACACCCAAATTTGTGCAGTCAAAGCCCACTTGAAGGCTGGGGGGAGCAGTGCCTGAACAGATCTGTTGGAGGACCCTGGGCAGTGTCCCATGAATGACACAGATTAGGGGTCCACCCTGCTCTGTGGGACCTCTGTGATGGTGGCTCTTGCTCTCCAAGGAGCAGGAGATCCTCAGCCCTTGCCACCATGCTACCTCTCCCCAGCTCCTCAGGGAATGCAGTCACCTGGTGAGGAAGGCAGGACTGCCAGGGCTTCAAGAGGCAGACAACAGCCCTGAAATCGTTAGAGCACCATAGGGAAGCCAAGGTAGCCAGTGTTTCCCTCTGCTCACAGCCCAGGATGGCACAGAAATGACTTCAAAGCAAGGCCACTGGTGGCCACCTGAGAGCGGGTGGTTCCAGGGCTGTTCTCAGCCATCTGGTCCTGGGTCAGGAGCATTTACAGACACCCCCTCTCCTCTTCCATCCTCCATGACAGAAGTAAGGAAGAAATGCTCTCCTGGATCCTGCGAATCAACCTTGTTGCTGCCATTTTCTCTGCCCCAGCCTTCCCGGCTGCAATCTGCTCCATGAAGAAGTTCTGCCGCCCGCTCCTGCCTTCATCCATGACCAAGCTGTGCCAGGTAACGTGTGAGAGATGCAGCGATGGAGGGGTGCCTGGGGCTCAGCCAGCCCTGCAGCCCATAGCTCAGCAGCTCGGGCTGAGCCTGTCTGCCGCTGCCCTGGCCCTGCCTGTTGGACACGTTCAGGTGCTCAGGGCAGGAACAGGGCAGTAGGGTGGGCACCTTGGACAGACTATGGCAAATCCCGATGTCTGGTCAGTGCTTCCTTTGCAGTGGTTATAAAGCAGCCCTATGCATACGCCCCTGCCTGAGGGGCTGTTGATTCTGGCTTGTCCATTACTCTTTGCTTATCACATCTTGGCACCTTTCTGTTGCCAGAGTTGCAAAAGTTGGTGCTACTGAGCCCAAAAGATGGCTACATCCTTGGGTTATAACATGGGACTTGGAGGTGGCACATTGTTGTTTCTCAAGCCGAAAAGCCACTGACAAAGGGGGAGTCCGAGTGCCACTTGGCGGGGAAGGTTTCCTGGAAACGGGGGGGGCTGGTGCACCAGAACACAGCTGCCTAAGGCTCAGTTAACCAAGAGCAATGAGCACCTGCCATCCAAAGAGTAGCTGCTGTTTGCACTCTCCAGGGAAAGCCCACCGTGCCTCAGCACCTCCAAAAAATAGGAAACACTGCTGCTGGGCCCCAGCAAAGGGGAGGGCAGTGTGATAAGTCAGGGCAGAGATACAGCTCCTATCTATCTTCTGAAACAAATGTGGCCAGACGTCGCCTTTCTCAGAGCCCAGATGGGGAGGGTACTTTTATCTCAAAAAAGGGCAATCTGAGCAGCTCTGGGGACACTGGTGGCTGTACCTGGCTGTTAAAGGTATTTAAATGTTAAAGAACATTTTGTGTTTATGATGCTAAAGAAGCCCAGGTGCCAGAGAAATCTACTCTTGGCACTTGTAATAGATGAGTTTTGATCTTACTCAAATACCTGTGTTTCAGCTACTCCTTATCAGATGAATCTGCAAACGTACTGCACACTTTTGGCTCCAGCACAATAGCTATGCTTACATCCTTGCAGAGACAGATCCCCACATCAACAGGCAGGCGGTGCACTCGGGTGTTGCACTCCTGCATTTTAATACCTGACACACTTCTCTTGGCAGGAGGAACAGCTGAGGTCTCATGAAAATAAAATGAAGCAGATTGCAGACGAATTAGCAGAGCATAAATTACATCCTGTAGAGAAGAGCCTCAAGTCAAAAGAGGCTGAGGAATACAGGCTCAAGGAACATTACCTAATATTTGAGGTAAAGGAACTTTCATCTTTTCTGTGATAAATGATACCTTGGCTGATTGAGGAGAACTAAGAACTCTGGAGAAGATGCTGTGAGCCTCGGAGAGTGTGAAACAAGAGAGAAAGACTGAAAGGGCTTGCAGGCTGGATGGGTATCTTGGGGCAGCAGCAAGCCTCACTGTTTGACACTGAAGCTAAAAAAAAAAAAGAAACAACAGATATTTCCTCCCCTCTGTGATTTCTAACCAGAGGAGGGGAAAACTGATGAGAGAAAATCTTCCTTTACTGTGCTGAAACTTGACATTTCCTCAGGTCCCAAGTAAGAAAGTGGTTCAGTTCTTGGTGTGCATTGGTCTTTTTCAGCAACAGTAATAAAAAGCTAAGGGAATCCTTAGGAGAATTAATCTTGTTTTGCTGCAACCATTTCTGTAAATAATGATAAAAAAATTAAAAACCATTAAAAAGCATGAAAACCATTACAGTTGGTAACAGACAAAGGATGCATGTAGCTAACTATAAATTCTCTGCAAAGTCTAAGAAGTGTTTAATTGTGGGAGAAACGGGATAATCTGTTGCAGTGAGATTTGAGCAGAAGGTGTGATTTCTGCAACATAGTTGTCAGTGAGAAGGGACAGCTGGAGGCCTCTGGTCCTGCTTCCAGCAGAAGCTCGGATTGCTCCCAGTATTAGCCCCAGCTGAATGTGTCATTTTGTGACTGAGTCTCAGAACTATCTCCAAGGTCAGAAATGTCCCACCTCCTGCATACCACGGCTGCACCACCCTTTCGGGTGACGCCTAGCCTAACTGTCCAAAGCCACAATTTCTGCCTGCTGGTTCCTTGTCTTTGTGTGAACCCTTCAAATAGTTGCTTGCAGCTGCCTCCTGTTTTCCAGACATCTTGTTTTGGATGCCTGCAGAGAAGTCTCCATCTGAGCATTTTCTCTAGGCTGCCTTTTCACGTCTGCAAGAAGTTGGCACTTCCAGAGCTTAATGCATCTCATCTGTCTTGTGAGATGTGCTCTAGAAATGCTTGTTTCTCTATGCTGACAGAGAAGCGAGTATAGGCTGCCTCTGAGACGTTAGGGGAAAGGACAAATATTAGACACGTCTGTAAAAAGAGGCCCCATCTAAGCCTGAAGTAATGGTGTGGGCCAGGCAGAGAGGAGATGCCTCCCTTTATGCTGTGCTCTGTGAGGAGCAATGGGAGCACAGCTCAGCAGTAACAAGTGCATCGCTGGGTGGAGACAACATCAAGAAGTATTTGAATCAGTCAAGAGGCACTCCTAAATCAGGAGGGAGCAGATTTTTGGTCTTGTTTTGCCTCCAGTATCTGCCTTACACAGTCAGAGTGGCAGTCAAGACCTGTGAGAGCAACTGTAAGAATCTTGCATAACCTTCCCCTTGCTCCTCAACCCTTTCAGCAATGGGTCGATCGTCTTTGCAGGCTTTGCATAGACCAAGAACTGTGCTGTGTTTAAACAGTACTTGTTAGTTGTGATTAGTGGGATCCTGACAATATAGGATGGGTTTTGCTGCAGCAGCAGATGGCATTGCCTCTTGCTTTCCATGTATACCGTGGGTTATCCCTGTTCCAAAGCTCTCTGTTCCCTCTTTCCCTGCAGAAGAGCCGCTATGAGACATACATCAACCTGCTGTGCATGAAGATAAAAGTTGGGACCGATGACCTGGAGAGAATTGAAACCAGTTTCTTCAAGGTGGAAGCTGACGACATTGCTTTGCGGAAGACACATTCAAGCCCTTCCTTAAGCCAAGGGCACATGTCCATCAGCTGTAAGGCAGAAAAGGACATTTTAGAGCAGAACACTTAACAAGGAACGCATGCATGGGGGGATGAACCGGCGATGCTTTGCGCTCCTGGACTAGATCAATGAGCACAATTTTACCTAGGAAATTACATGAGCAAAACTGTAGACATGTATGATACAGTGACTGCTCTAGTGAAAGAAATCAAAGAAGCTTTAGTTGACACTCTCTGGCAATGCTCTGGCATTTCAGCATCATAGACACGCCATCTCTTCTTCATCCCTAACAGCACCAGTGGCTTTTCTTTCCCTCCTACCACAAACTGCACAACAAAGGGATATGCTGGTTCTCCAAGGGCCAGGTCGCTCTTTTCTCCTCCACCAGCCCTCTTTCTCCTCCTCCTTCTCTCCCTGGAGTCCCCACTGGTTCATGTCCACAGTTACCGGCAGAGCAGGCAACTCAGACAAGACGATGGTCTGTGGCACCACCAGCGCTCCCAGAGAATGGCACAGAGCAGCAGGGAGCATGTCTCTCCCCTGGAAGGAACACCATTCGGCATGCTGTGATAGGATGGGTGTCATGAGCTAGTCACCGACCGAGCGAGAGGCATCTTCAGCATGGCATGTGGGAAGGTCATCTGCCCACGGCAGAAGAGCCCTCAAGTGCCCTCTGTCACCTTATCCGTTTTATATATATATATATATATACATATGAATATATATAAATAAATATATATATATAAGGAAACTTTAATGTGGGTTTTTAACCTCAGTGTGCAAGTGAAGGCAAGCTGCCTGGGGAAGACACTAGGGACCATGGAGGGTCTGACCAACCCACCAGGATGTTTTTTAAAAAATTCAGTAGCCTATGTATCTTTTCTTTTTTTTTTCCCCTCCTTTTTTACTCAAATGGAAATCCCACCTGGCTTTGCTGTGAAACATCGCTCTCCTGTTCCTGCTTGTTCAGACAAACTGGCCAAGTGGCTGCTTATTTAGCACCCATGGCATCCGCCACTTTGGGTTTGAGGCATAATTGGAGCTGTGCTTCAGATCCAGCTGAACCTTTGTGTGCAGGAGCGATTCCACCTGCCCATCAATGTTGTACTTCCTCCATTTTGCAATGCACATGCTATACTGTTTTAAGCGGGGAATTGTGTTTCTGTTCCTTTCTGCTGTCTGTGGTCCAATGATTTACTGCTGTGCTAGAAGTGATCCCTCTGCATTTCAATGCCACAACTGCCCTTCCATACTTTATTTATTTATTTCGCTGTTTGCTTTGGTCCTTTATCTCAGATTGCTTTTCTTTCCCCTAGGTGCATTCACAGTAATCAAATTCCAGTTTTGAAGGATCTTGTAGCTGCTAATTACAGTCATTTATTGTTTCTATTTTGCAGCATTTTTTTAAACAAACAAGATAAGATTTATTTGGACCTTCAGTGTTTGAGAGCCTATGGACTGCTGTTTTCCATGACAGTTCATGGCACTAAAAACCTCTGCCCAACTTTGTCACCTCTTCTTTTATCTCTGTTTCTTTGTACAGTTTGATAGTTTATTTGAAATGGTGCACTAAGAATCATGTAAAAAAGAATAACAATAAAGCTGAATCTGTTGGTAAAGAGAATTGGTCTGAAGTACAGTTCCACTGTGTGCTGGAATGGTCCCAGACCTAGATGGCCAGGCTGACACAGATCTCCACCAGCACCTGCTAAATGAAAGCCCCGTTCCTATAGACAGACAGCACCAGAAAACCACAGTGCCTTTCCACAGGTGGGCTGCCAGCTCAGCCACCCTGCCGGGTGCCAAAAGCACTGGCCTGCCCGTGCTTTGAATGGATGCCTTGCCCACGGAGCAGGTGTAGACACATGGGCTGCTCTGGGAGCACATACAGGTATCTCTTCCCTCCATCTCATGCTCCCCAGGTCTGTCTGTCCATATGCAGCCTCAAGGTTTATGGAAGAAGATACCAACATCTGCATCGCTGGCTGAAGACATTCCGGGAACTGTTCCCAGAGGAGCCCACAGCAACATTGAGTGCCATGGCTCTTTCTCCAAGGCATCATGTGCTTTGCTGTGTCAGGTACCACACAGATATCCCCTGGACTGAAGACTTTCAAGATGCCTCTACTCACATGAAGTGTTTGGTGCCCAGAAAACACTTGGAAACAGGCCTTGGAGAACCAGGCCTGACTCTTGTTCTCCATAATCCCAGGTAATATTTTGTACCTCAGCCTGTCCTTTCTGACCATCCTCTCCATCAGGCAGTGACAGCTCTAGCATGTTTGACGAAGCCACCAAGAGCAGCTCAGTCCCCCATGCTGAGGTGCCAGGCTGCCATCCTCAGTTGGCAGCAAGTTGTGGGGAAAAGCAGGATCTTGCAGAATCCTCTCTGGGCACCAGGAAAGTGCCTCGGAGCCATGGCACTTACCACCCAATGGATGTGGAATAGGGTGGCAGCCGATGTTTAACAGCCCTCGGCATGAGAGCTAAGAGGGTTAAACCTGCACTTACTGACAGCCAGCAGTTTGCCCTGATGCACAAGTACTGATCCAGGTGCATATGCATGTGCAGATGTGGTGAGCATCTTGCCTACAAGAGGGCACTGAGAATACTAAAAAATGCCTTGTTTGACCAGCTCGCAGTCTCAGCTTGTAGCTAGGAAGAAAATGCTTTGTTTCTCTCTCTTTCCCTCCCTGGAGGTGAAGGACTCAGCTCCCCACCCACCACTAAGAGAGAGACGAGCAGCGTGTCAGAGAAATCAAGCAGCCACATCTTTTTCTCCTCCTTTAGCTGCCCCAATGCACTTTCTGGCATAGCCCAGCCAGTGCCAGACTTCGGCAGGCAGCGCAGCTGCTCTGGGTCTCAGGCAGCATCCCCTGATGGTGCTGGTTCCGCCTGACCTTCCTGCCAGGCCATTTCCTCCAGACACAACCTGACACCAAATTAATTTTAGAGGGACTGTTTTTTGGGGAAGGGAGAGGCTTTGCAATCCCAAAGCCAGGAGCCGACATTCCTCTCCTGCTTGTGTCACTCCACTGTGTCAGCAGAGCAATTCCTTCCCCTCTGGGAAGGGCAGCAAAGGCATTGTACATGCGGAGCAGTGCTGGCAGGAGGCTTTGGTGGCTCTCCTCACCTTTAAAAATGGCTGTAAAATATTTACGGCCAAACCCTAGGAATACGCATAGCTGGAAATGAGGGAGCTAAAAATAAACCAGCCAGGGAAAAAGGAGAAATATACAGGCTTCTTTCAGAGGCGATTGGAGAGAAAATTGAAGTAGTGTAACCGCCTCCAAATACAGAACACAATTATGGGAATCAAGGGGCGTGTTGAACAAGAAGTCACCACAAGAAATCATGAGGCTAGACTGCCATGGCTCAGAGCTAGCAGTGTTACAGGAGAGGCAGAACATCACAGAACCATGGAGCAGTGCGGGGCAAACATGTGTCTCCTCTCTGAGGGCCCCAGGGAGCAGACAGCACTGGTGGTGCCCCATGTGGAGCAGCTGCACTGAGCATACCCTGAGGTTTGACCACACGTTGCTCTGCACCCAAGCCCGGAGTGTGGCAGGAGGAGCCCTGAGAGCTGCAGTCTTCTTGTAAATGCAGATGCTGCTGTGCCAGCCCCAGGTGGACTCCTCCATGAACAGAGCTCATCAGCATACAGACACGGGAGACCCAGGCAGGGAGAGGGGGTTGCTTTGGGACCCCTCTCTTTTCTGTGTGGCTGGTTTCCCCGGGGAGCCTCACCCTTGGTGACTCCCAACACGTGTCCCTTCCAGGAGGTCAGGTACTCTCTGCCCATGCCTGTCATCTCACCATGCTTCAGGAGATGCTGGAGAAGGTAAGCTGGGGTACCAAAGGCAATGGGAAGTCAGCCTGTCCCAAGAGAAATGGGAGGGTTGTGAGCTGCGTGGCACTGCTGCTTTCCAGCAAGGCTTGGGGCTATGCCGAGGTGGGACATGATGTAGGCAAATATACCCAAATCAATACTTGACCCTATTGCCTTTAGCCCTAGTCCCAGACATCTGAGATCACCTTTGCACATGGCTGTTGGGTCAGATGGGCCCTGTGCCAGGAGGGCAGGAGCCTTTAGGCTTTAGTCCCCACAGCACACGCGATGAATGTTAGGGGTGGCCTGTGACCCAGTCAGGGTAGCTCCAAGGCAATGGGCATCCAGGGGGTGCTGGAGCAGAAGTAGCCCAGGCTGTGAGGCTCAGCCTGGCCTTCAGCACAGGCATCTTTGTGAGGCCCATGAGCTCCTCTCATGGCCCTGTGCATTCTTCTGGGGTCAACTCAGACCAGTGCGCCACAGATCCCTCTCCTGCAGGTGAGTTCAGCTGGTCTGGGCACCTGTTCTTTTCACTGAGCAGGAACAAGGGAGTGGGAGCTGAGCTGGACTGAGCCATGGGTTCAACCCCAGGAACTGTAATTCCTGTGAATACACCATGTTCTCAGTGATTTCTCTACTGGGGGCTAGCTTGAGACATGGGCTTGCCATGGAAGAGCTAGAGAAGGGACCTGTTTTGTGGGTGGGCAGATGTTGCATAGCAGCACAGCACTTCCAGATTGGACCCAACACATCTCCACTCTACTGCAAAAGTCATCAAAATTGGTGCCAGCATGTGAAGCACATGCCATGCGTCTTGGCCTTTCTTGGCGCAACAGAAAGCTTCCACAGGTGGGGTGAAAGGGGCTCTCCTGGTCTGCAGATGAGGAAGGAATGGCATGCCCCAGGAGATGTGTGGGTAGCATCCACTCACCTCAGTGAGCCTCCACTTCTGAGCCCTGCAGTGAAGGTCAAATATCCATGCTAGGTAGAAAAACACCCGCCTCTGGATCTCTACAGGCATAAAGATGTTTATGGAACCAGAGCATCATCCATATGAGGAGAGGCTGAGAGAGCTGGGACTGTTCAGCCTAGAGAAGAGAAGGCTCAGGGGGACCTTATCTATGTATATAAATACCTGATGGGAGGAGGCAATGAAGAAGAGGGAGCTGGATTCTTCTCACTAGCATCCAGTGACAGGACAACGGGCACAAATTAAAAAATAGGAAGTTAATTCCGAACACAAGCAAAAAACTTTTTTTGCTTTGAGGGTAACCAAGCACTGGCAGAGGTTGGCCAAAGTAGTTGTGGTGTTGCCATTCCTGACATACTCAAAACCTGACTGGGTACAGTCCTGGGCAACTAGCTCTGGGTGGGCTGCTCAAGCAGGCGATGTGGACCAGATGACCTCCAGAAGCCTCTTCCAACCTCAGCGAGTCTGTAATTCTGTGCATGGTACCTGTCACAGCTCCTCATCTGCCCCCCAAACTGCCTGAGATTAATGCAGCCCACAGCTTATTATTTCTTATTTTATTTATAATATAAAAAATGTTCAAGTGTTAAACAGTCGAGAGTTCTGACATTCAGACAATCCAGAGCAAACTTTGACAATCATCTTATGACAAATTAGCAGAGTTTTCTATCTGACCCCATCATGGGTGAGGAATAGAGGGTTTAGTTACTTTATTGCTAAAAGTTAAATGAAATACACTGTCAATTGTTGTATTATCTTCTCAGTCACAGCTTCACCATGCATCCAATCTACAGTATCTGAAATGCAAAGGACATGCAGAAGTAAAAATATAAAAAGAAAAAAGTCAGGCTACAATGTAAACAGGTTTGCTGCAGAGAACTGAGGAGAAAGGGGCACTTCCATGGGGGATGCTCTGCCACCTGGACACGCAGGACTGTCTCTTTGCGCCACATAGCCGATGGGCAGAGCCGCTCCAAGTCCGGAAACATGACGTCCATCATTGATTGCAAGACGTGATGGTAACAACTGTCTTTACAATATACGGCACGGTGGTACAGAAGAATCCACTCACCGGACTGCCCCACATGAGGCCCTTCCTTGCCAACGCAAGGGCAACAAGCAGGGCCAGAAGTGCTGGGGCTCCTGCCCTACCTGGGGCAGCCCAGCCAGCAGGTGCCTGGTGCGGAGTCCACGGCAAGCTGCACTGTGCTGCGCCACAGGGCTGCCCCTGGCTGTCCTCTCGGCACCGCCTGACCTGGGGCCAGGCCCAGCATGCAGGACACCACAGCCCCGGCAGCCCTACAGCATCATGGCCTGGCTGCCCTGCCACAGGAATGCCATGGCCAGAACGGCACCAGTGTCACAATGCAGCCACGGGGCCACCACGGCTGAATGGAGACTGCCCTGTGGGGCCACCGCGCAGTGCCGTCTGCCTGCCAGGGCAGTGGCAGTGGCCTGGGCCCAGTGGTCCATCATGGGGTGTTATTTCACCACGTTCACATGGGTGTCTGCCTTGTTTGACTACAGACCTGTGCCAACCCAGCTTCAGACCCGCAGGTGAAATGGCAAAAGGCTGAGGGCTATATTGTGAGGGCTGCTGCTGCACCACTGCATTTTCTCTTCCTACCTCTGTGGCAAAAGAAACGTTATTTCTGCATTTCAGTACGGTGCTGTTGGGTTGGGGTTTTTTTTGGTTTTTCTTCCCCCCTCCTGATTTAAGTGAAAATACAAGTATTTTACAGGGCAAGACAGATCCCCATAGACATGATAATGGAAATGCTCCCACTCATGCCCTTGATGTGTGTTCAAACAATACCTTAAAGAATAAGATCATTAACAGCAGGGTACGGGGCAAAGTGGTGAGGCTGTTTTCTTCCGACGGAAGAGCGCCCTTGTGACAGGTTGTCTCCCAAACAAAAATCTATGATCTTAGAAATGCTACTGAAACAGAATCCTCGGCATGAATCCCAGCACTAGCATACAGCAAAAGGCACCACGATAGTTTTGTTTTCTATTTTTAAGTAGTCAAAAATTGGCCCACTTTTTTTTTAATTTTATTGTTTGTTTTCTTTTCTTCTCTTTTTTTTTTTTTAATTTTTTTTTTCTTGGAAGCTGTAAATCAAGACATTACATATAAATAGAGATTCCCTATAAAAAAGTCATTGTCGTTAGCTATTATAAGACAACTTTGCTAAAATGAAAATAAAACATTTTATTTGTTATATTTTTTCCCTCTTTTATATAAAATAAAAATATTTATTTTTGTTTTGTTTTCTCTTGCCTCCCTCCTCGGCCTCCTCCATGCGGGTTACGTCTACGGGTGCGCGAGTCTGGGAGGCGCCTAGAGAGGGTCTGGGTCCGGTTTGGGCATCATGTGCGCCAGGCTGCTGCGCCCGCTCTCCCCATGCACGCTGTGCCGGCTGCAGGGGTAGTGAGTCCGGCTGTCGCCTGGCCGGTGGAGTGGGGGCGACTCTGTGTGCGCCCCCTCATTGTTCTGAGTGCTTAGGAAGGGGGTGCTTTCGGCCACCAGCTCCTCATCAGATTCGCTGTAAGAGGCGCTGCTCAAGGAGAAGGAGTCCCGGACGGCTCTGGCTCTGTGAGGGATGTGCCCGTTCAGTTTGGATTTTTTCCACCGCCTGTTGCTGCTGGCTGTTTTCTTTGGCTGCTCTAGCACTGTGACGTACTCCTGTGTCGTCTCGTACTCATCGTCCTCTGTGATGCGGAAGGGGCTGGAGGGCAGGCTCCCCATGCTGTCATTTAGGTAGGTCTTCCTTTGGTGGTAGCTGTCGTACCTCTGCGTGTCCTGAAAGGGCAGCTGGTACCGCCGCAGGAGGGGCTGCTGTTCCTCCACGCGGAAGCTGATGGGGGCCGCCGGCGGCAGGGAGACAGCATGCGCCGAGTTGGGGGATGTGATTTCAAAGGTGGGCACCTGTGTGGCCATCGAGTAGTGGAAGTCGACAGGCGACAGGCGTGCTGGTGTGGTCAGGGCTGACACGTACCTGTAAAAAGCAACACTTCCATTTGGACACTGAACCACCCCAAAACCCTCCAGCTGCACACTTGCTCTGCCCAACACCCGGCGCAGGGACAGGTGAGGCCTCTGGTGCACCTGGTCCTGGAGCTCAGCACCTCCTGGGGGACCAGATGGAGGGACCCTGCACTGCTGTGCTGAGGGAGGATGAGCTGCTGGCTTTGGTGGGTGCTTGGGCACCATGCACCGTGCATCCCAGGGCTGCCTTTCCCAAGGGACTTGATGTGTAGTTCCTACCTTGAATCGCTGCAAACCTTGCAGCACTTCCCAGCAGGCTGAGTCAAGACTTCCCTGCCTCTCATGCCCCTGCCAGCTGCTTCCTGCTCCCTCTGGAGCTGCCAGGCTTGTCTCCAAAGAAGGTCCCCAGAATGCCCTCCCCCTATTCAGGCCACAGATGGGAAAAGCCTGGGCACAGCTTCCTCTGACATAGCAAAAATCTTGTGTCACAAAAGGTCACCTGTTGCTTTCCTCTACTCTAGTGATAACATTAGTGTGGCAACTCAGGTCTGGTCTAGTCCCTCTCCAAACAGCCTGTCCTCCAGCATCGCCCCTTTCTGAGGAGCAGACTTCGTTTCCTCTCAGTAGTGCCAGTTTGTGTCTCCATCCATCTCAGGCTGCCCAGGCCCTTGGCTTGTCTAGTGCCTTTGGACCCGTGTGTCTTGTGAAGTACGAGACATCCATACAAGCTGGGTCAGCCTGCCTAAATGGACCAGGGGCAGGAATGAGAACACAGGAGCTGCTGCCTTTCTCCTCTTCCCCAATGGACAAGTCCCACTGCCTTAAAGGGTAACTGCCCAGAAGTGGCATGCGGCCACCCAGGGTTGCCCATGGCTACCCACAGAGGGCTGGAGCAAGGGTGGGGATGTGCTCCTGCACCACGAGGAGCCAGAGCCAGGAAGAGGATGCCTGTTGTTGCCTCTCACTGGCTGATGATGTCTCAACCCTGCAGTTGTGTCCCCCAGAAGGCTGGGTCATAAAGAGCCCTGTCCCAGGGCTATGCCCACATACAGCACCCCTGCTCACCAGGCCACCCAGGGCTGTGCTGAGGATGCACATCTTTTCCCTGTATACCTGAGGGCCAGACTCCACTTGCGCTGCCAGGCCACTAAGCTGCCTGGGGTGTGCTCTCAGCCAGTTTTTCTTCACCAGTTGCTGACTGCAGCCAGGTATTTTCTGCTCCTCTCATCCCTGTGCTCCAAACCTACATTGCCACCAGGTCAGCAGGGTGCAGTACTTGCTGCTGCCCCTACCGGAGTGGCCTCCTGCAGTGGTGGCTTCCTCTGGTAGGGCCAGAGCTGGAGTTTTCCCAGTGCTACCACAGGACTACTGCTCTAGGGTCGGGTAGAGGCAAACATTTCTATGGCACAGAGGGCACAGTTCGGCTCTGCTGTGCCAGGGTAGCACCAAGCAGTGGGGTCTGACCTCTCACTGTGCGGTGAGTCCCGCAGAGAATCCACCGAGTCACGATACTGTGTCATGGGCCTCCGCGAGTCCTCGATGCAGAAGGCAGCCCCACGGCGAGCCCGTGCCTCCACACACGCAGGGCTGTTGCATTTACTGGTTCCCACTGAGGACAGCATTATCCCAGACTGGGAATCTGAAGTCAGACTCTCTGTCCGCTCCAAGCTCCAGGTGTGGCTTTCATGTCTGTGGACCAAACCCCATATGGACAGTGAGCAGGGAATCCCCACCAAAGTCTTCTCCAAAGAGCTGCATGCTGGCACAGCTCACACGCTGCTCTGCGATGGTGTCCCCTTTCTCCCTCTCACTAAGATATATCTGGCCAGGGATGACCAGCTTCCCAGCCTTGCCTTTGATTTGCCTTTCTTTGCTGTTTCTTGGATAGAGGGTACTGCTGGCAGACCAGTGCATACCGGCTATTTGTCACCCCACTGCCTGATGGCTGGGGACAGGACGGGACAGCCTCTGGAGGGAGGCCAGGGCAGTTCTGCTTTGTGCCTGCAAAGCGTTCTGGGTGTGGAGCAATGCACTGGTCATGCCAGGGCAAGGCTGCGAAGGATCTTACAATGTGCCATCTGCATTGCCAAGTGACAGCCCTTTCAGAAATGCTACTAGAAAGGAGTCAGACACCCCCGCCCCCCTCAAACTTACTTTGTCATCAGCAGAGAAAAGCATACCAAAGGTAGACCTAGGTATTCGGTTTTCACTGGTTTATAAAATATTTTGGCAACCAAGCACTTTCAAGATGCTAGACAAAACTACAGTACATTGGCTAGACCTTGCTGAGCACTTGTTTTGGTGCAAAGAAGAAACCCCGCAAGGAGTCAGAGGAGGGATGCATGGGGCCACGCACACACAGCCACCAGGCTGACCACTCTCCATAGCAGAAACATGCGATCCATCAGAGCAACAGCTCTGAACTCCCAAACCGCACCAGACGGAGCTGTCCTGGCAGAGGATTTTGGGTGGGGGTTTGCAGAGGAGACCAGCCTCATTAAGACTTCCCAAGAACTTGCTAATTATTGATGGCTCCAGTCACATGCTCAGCTGCAACCACCACGCTCATTTATAACTTCAAACAGCACACTTGTTAGAGGCACTGATCGAGCAAAATGGAGCCTGATCATGCCAGTAGCTTGCCTCTGGCTTGGCTTCAAGAAACACCTGCTTGCTGCACTTGACTCAGGAAGATTAGGTGGCAGGTGGCCAGGACCAGAGGCTATGTAAGGTAAGTGCCTCCCCACAGCTGTCATGTGTGAACATTGCCCTCCAGACACACCTTTGCATTTTCAGGAGGTGCCCAGAGATGGCCCCAGGGTCCCAGGACTTTGAAGTGAGCACAGAAGGCCAGCAAGGTGCAGCTCTGTGGGCACTGCAGCCTCTGTGAGCCCGGCTCAAGCTTGCACACACCTAGCCAGGGTTGGGCTGCAGTGTACAATTTCAAAAAAGCCTGGAAAGCACACCATACAGCTCACCAGGGGTAGGATTTCCTTGGACAGAGGCAGTCATTTCCATCCCCACAAGTCATTCCTGGCTCCCTCTCTACTTGCTGGAAGTCTAGCCAGAGGAGCTGAGGGAGGAATTCACCTGAAAGCCCAAGTTCAGTATCTGCAGCTGATCTGACGCACTGTACACCGAGAGCACGTGCTCATCCCTGGTGAATGCCTGAACCCTGAAGAAACCTGCCAGGAACCGTCTTTGAGCTTTAGCTGAAAGGATTCATTGCTTCCTAGATGAATGGAGACAAACACGTCGGGCTGGTGGGGTAAAGAATCCAGGATGCCTTTTGCTTTCAATGATGTCAATTTTGATGTCAATGCAATGTGATCCCTACGCCACTACAGGCTGTAGGTATGGCCCCGGCACCTCTCAGGCACTTTTCAAAGGCAAGTGCTCGCCTAGGGAAACCCCGTTACTGGAAAAAGCACAAGAGGAAGAACCTGAACATCCAAACTCAGAACAGCACTGGACTTTCTCTATAGCATTTGAAGGATTTTTCTGGACATCATAAAAATAGGAAAGCTCCATCACGAATTTAAATGCTCTCAAAAACCATGAGAACTTCAGCTACCGAGCCATGCTGCTCTTCCCCTTGATGGCTACTTTGAAATGTAAAAAACAACTGTGCCTCATCCTGTGTAGTCAGAATCATTGGTACTTTCCTGCCAGCCCCAGTTTTCCTGAGAGCTTCAGAAGGAAACAGTGAAAGATGTGCCACTGCCTCAGGGGCTGAGATTCTAATGCAACTTTGTGGACTCTGATAGATTTCACAGGAGTGTTTTTTCTGGTGAAAAACTGTGGCTCCCAAGTCAGACCCTAACTTTGAGGAACTGGTCAAAACATTTTGTGGTATTTTGCATACTTCGCCTTCCATGGGGCAAATACATTCTAAATATATCATGCGTGAAACAAATAACCTGTTTGCTTAATGAATTATTGCAGGTGTCCAGTGCAGTTGCAAACACCACTTGCAAAACCTTTCCTAGATAAATCCTCCCACTTGTGTCTGTGCAAAGCACAAAAGCACAACTTCTCTTCCTAGTTTCTAGCTATGTCAGCACTACATGTTCCTGCTGGCACCTTGCTGCAGGTCAAGGATCACACCTTTCCACACCTCTCGCTAACTGGCTGTGACAGCAAAGACCCATGGTGTTGATGTGGGCTGTATGTCAGTGTAGTGCCAAACAAAGTAAAAATAGAAAGGGAGGTGAAAGGAAAACCTTTTACTGGTTTTGAATCTCACAGTGTCCTAAGGGAAACAGCTGGAGAAAGTTCAGGGTAAAATGGTATACATCACCTCTGGCTGGATGTTGGAGTGGCTGTGGAGCAGTGATGAGATGGGGAGCAGGAGTGACTTCCCGAAAAGGTTGTCTCTGTTTCCCTTCGGATGACATGTTCGGTGGCAGAAACATTCTTAGAAATATACTGCAAAATATGAACCATCACACAGATCAGTCACCAGCTTGCCAACTCCGCCACAGCCAGATTTGGCTGGCTTGATTATTTCTGGTGAAACGAGACGAGGACTGAGTGAACGTGGCAGCTCTGTGCCCCGCGGGAAGAGACAAGGAGGCTGGAGGCTCTTCCCTGCCCCTGCACTATGAATACTGGAAAAGAGCCGTGGCAGAGGGACTGCAGAAGGGTATTCTTCATGCCAGGGGGTTCCCTAGAGGACAGTGGTACCACATGTAGCTATTGCACAGAAACACATCTCTGCTCACAGGAGGTTATACACCCAACATAGTCCTAGCAGTTGTTTTTATATATATATATATATATATAAACTTATATTTTTTATTATTTATTTTTATATATATTATTTAATATATAAATATTTAAAAAAAAATAAAAAGACAACGACATGAGATCTGCCAGAGATACGGGTCCTACAGAAACACCAGGTATAATCCAAAAACGTATGCTGAGATATTCCTTCATCTGACAACAAGCACTGCTTTTCACAGGGGCGCTACGCTCTCAGGGGAGTCAGTACTTTGGGGCCAGAGGGTTGTGGTTCTTTGAAATTCCCCTTCCCTTTTCCTTCACTGCTGGGATTCAACCTAACTCAATTTCAACATCCAAAGGGTGACCCAGAAGACCTTTGTAACTGATTCACTGCACTCATTTCCAGCAGTATATCTTCTTGTTTGGCTCTGCCTTCCCCCTCCCTTTTTCTGACCCCTTTCAATGCCTTGGTCTAGCGAGGCACTTAAGCAGATTGACAGCCCTATTGAGTTCACGGAGTTTGACGGGAAACTCATGTGACTGAAGTCACGAGAGTGGCTGAACCGTTTTTCTGGATCCAGTCCTAAATTCTTAAGATTGTTCCCATTGGCACAGCACTGGCACCCCACCAGCACATCCCATCTTCTCCAGGATGCAACTCTTGGTACGGGCAGGTGGGCTAACGTGGTGCTGATGCCATTGCCATGACGTGCTTCAGGAAGTCACAGTCACCGTGGTGGCTCTGGCCACTGCCACACCGATCACATTTGTCATGCTGCAAACTGGGGCTTGACGGATAGCTTAATAAACAGAAAACAGCAGGAACATCTCTCTTAGAGGAAAATGGGATCACACTTGCTTCATCAAAACAAGCCTGTCCCAAACGCTCTAATCTCATCCCGTACTTCAAAGTCAAATCACATTTCCCTTCAGATGTTGGTTTTGGAAACATTTCTATGCAGAATCTAATTTTTTTTTCCAAGTTTGTCAGTGTTTTGCTCCTCATGCACAGGCTCACAGATCAGCAAATGTACACATCCACATCACATCCCTGGCAGAAAATAGGCACTCAGTAACATGCAGGGAGGTGGAGACAAAAGGTCTTACATCAGCCATTTGGATTTCCTCAGGATCCAAACGTGGATGGCTTGGCCCATTCGCAAGGCTTCTGTTCTGATGGGCAGGGCACATGTTTTGCCGTAAATGGTTATGCATTTGTTTTCTTTGTTTCCTTTAAAAAAGAAAGGGAAAAAATCTCTTAGGAAGACTAATCTCATGGGGGTCTCTGCCCCCAGAGGCACCTGGAGGACACAGACAATGGAGAGGGCAAATCTCAGACGCACTTGATGTTTCAATGGTGTTTGTGGAAAGCTGCAAACAGGAAGAAACAAGGCATTCAACATTTGCCACCTTCTGCTGGTTCTTCAAAAAACTGTGAGCATTCCTCACCAAGGGCAATTTGGGAAGCAGGCTCCAGGATCCCCCTTTGCAAGACAGGGTCCAGCAAAGGCAGGGGAGCCAGGGGCACCATGGTACTGGGAGTGGAGGAGAATAGTGGGGAGAAGGAAAAGGGGAAGCAGGTCCTGGGTTGGCTTTGGTGGCAAGGCACTTGACTTGTCCTGCATTAATCACAAAGTGGCAAAGCCCACTTGTGCTCCTGGCAGGGCATCTACTCCACAAGACCCACCATGTCCCAGGAGCACCCTGAACTGAGGTGGGGTGCAGGCTAAGAAGGGAAAAAGGTGCTGCCCAGGCAGGAAAGGCTGACCATGAAAGAGGTCCCCAAGCCTCTTGTTCCATCAGGATTGCTCCAAAAGTCTCTGAAATGTACATAGCTGAGCCCACATCTCCTGCACAACAGTCCAGTGTGCTTCTGCTGTCAGGAGATGAGCTGCTGGCTTGGGAGCCAGCTCTTCCCAGCATCACCTGGGCGGGTGAAATGATGCTGATTCAGGGGATGAGCAAATGGTCCCAGGAAAACACCCTGCTCAGGCACAGCCTGGTAGATGGCTCACTACCCTTTTTCATCAGACTTTTCTGGGAATACCACAGTGCAGCATCTCCTTAAAACAGCATTTGAGTGAAAAGCATAAAAGCATGAACGCTACCACGCAGTAATGTCTGGCCAGTTACTGTCTGTTAAGCACCCATACTCACTTGGTTTTACAGTAAGCTACCACACAGACGATGCCCACCACAAGCAAGGCAACACAGATTCCTGTGATGGTTAAAACTCTCTTCTGGTAGAGCTCTTCCGCTTCTGCAAATGGAGAGAAAGAAACCAGTTACAAATGGACTCCAGCACCAGGGATGCATCTGGCTGCACAAGAAACAGCACTGTGTGTGGATAAGATGGAGAAGAGTGCTCGGTCAGACCTCCTACCAATCCACTGCCCACCTCTAATAGCTGACCCAAACCTGAGACAAGCCGGACCAATCTTACTTGCCCCTCAAGAGACCTTCACTCCTTTTGTCTCACTGCATCTTTGCCCTCTCTTGCTTAGTAGCTCACCCCTTCTGCACTCAAACATACCTCTCACATTCTGTTCTTTTCCCACAGCAAAACTCGGTGACTAATCCCCAAAAGCCCCGTGGCTCCGCTCCTCTCCAGCAGATTCCCCCTTCTTGGCAACCTAGCAGCCTACCAAAGAAGTCCCTGAGCACCCCCCACTCACCACATACACGCATGCCCTGTGATGCTCTCATCAGGCTCTCTGCCCTGAAGGACTCAGAATGCCTTTTCCTTGCAGCGGCTGCATGCCCTGGAGCTTGGCGGTGTGCTAGAAACCACCAAGCAACAGGCCCCAAAGCATGTAGGTGCTGAAGGGGACATCCTAAAAGAGTCAAAAAGCAGAATGAGGATGGAAAAGTGATAGCATGTTAGACAAAGAAAACTGAGTAGAGTAATTAAAATAGAGAAACCAATTACAATTATGGATTTTTAATGAAACCCTAGGAAGTGATTAAATTCCATAGCACCAAGTAACTCGGATGCACACACAAAAATCAAGCAGCTGCTGCTGCTTCTCTCAAATATCATCATTTGTCAGGGACTGTCTTTCAAACCAGAAAAGCATCAAAACCCAGACCATGCTGGAAGTGAGGTAATTCATTCACATTAATCAAAGCTCTAAGAAAACGCTAGGATGGCGCTGGCAGTGTGACTCAACTACCCTAGGCAGCAATCGCATGGCAAGAATGCCTCTTCCTCTGTGGCTACACCAGAGCAGATGCTCTTCTCAGCAACTCTCCACTCAGACCAGAAGAGGCAATTTCGTTCTCCAGCTGGATAACTGAGAGAAGGCTTCAGCGCACAGATACCATGAGCATTTCACTTTAGCGTCTATGAGTGATATCCTCGTGCCCCCATACTACGCATTAATGATCAAGTTATTGGGGTTTGCACCTTCTTTAATACATTAGGCAATAAAACTCATGCCATGGTTGCTGTGCTCGGCATGGTTCACCATGCCACACTAAATGCCTTGAATGGACTCTATGATATCCCCAGTGCTGCCAAACAATGAAATACAGACCAGAAGAGAAACCGGTCTGGTGCCAGAACCCCCTGGGACTAGACTTTTAGCAAAAAAGACAAGAAGGAAGCAACAAAACATTCCAGATAACTGAACATTTAGACCAACTTCAGCTTGCCATTTTAGGAGGAAAAAGCATGTTTTTTGGGGGAAAAAAGTGCTAGGAAAATCATTTATCTCTTTCTAACTTTCAAAAAAAGAATGGAGAAAGATTTGCTAAACAAGGGCTGAGAATGACAGCCCCGGCATGAAGATGCAAAACATAATCAGCAGAGCTTGCTTCATGCTTGTGCTGCAAAGCTGCAATTTAAAGACATATATTTCCATCTGTTTTGTTTGTACACTGGCCTTCGGCTTCACGAGGCGCTCAGCGTAGCAGTGAGGGTGCCGGGAAGGTAATGTCCTTCAATTCACTAGAGAGGCAGGCAGCTGAGGAGCTCCTAGATTCCGTCTTCACCATGGAGTGGGCCAGGAACAACGCATCACAGGTCTCACCTGGGCTGAAAGTTTCTACACCACAGCAGCTTCAGCAGCTGACTGCACCTCCTCAGAGCCTGAGCCTCTGTGGCCTGGGACTGCTCCCAGAGCAGGGCCAGCTGCTAGCTGATCTGCTACTCTTGTGTTTTGCTACAGTGAGCCAGGTGGAGCTGGTGTGGGGAAAGAACTTGGGGGTGAAACACCTCCTTCAGCGACATGTTTTTTCCCTTGCAGAGATGCTCTATTCTAGGCATCAGCAACCATGGCAGACAAGTTTTCTTGCTGTTGCCCACCTCTGGGACCTGGATTCCAGCTGTACAGCTCTTTCCTTCAGAGAGGAGTTTCAGAGTTTTTATTGGAATCAGGAAAACCAGCTAGGACCATATCCTGGTTACAGATGGCAACAGGCAAGAATTTTGCTACTACCCAGCAAAATCTATCTTCACAAAAATCCCCACCAAAAACAGCTGAGCAGGAGGTCAGTTTTCACCATGGACCCATCCATCAAGCCAATTTTTTTAAAGATTCTTCACCAGTTATGTTTTTTGCTACAAAGACTTTTTCCCCAACCATAGATCATCCCCTTTGAACCATGGAGCAGGGAGAAAGCGCAATGCCATCAAAACTATGCCCCTTGCTCCCTTCCCCCACCCTTTGGTTTTTTTAACCTATTTCCTACAAGACAGATTATTTTGCCCAGGGCTCAAATCACAACCCCTGTTCTGGTGATCATGTCTGTATGGGACCCTTACTCTGGCATGTCTGACTGTCCTGAGCCTTCACCTGCATTGCATGGGGAATGTTTCCATTCATCAGAAATGCAGATCTAGCCTCTCTGTCTTGACCTACAGCTCTGCTATGTGAAGCAATGAAGTGTGAGGCTGTGCGTCACTGCTGCAAAACTAAAAATTGAATCACCTGCTGATAGTAATTTAGCTTGGCTCCTAACATCTCATTAAAATTGATGCTTGATAACACAGTATCTTCATGTTGCACAAAACCATCTCAACAATGACAGAAAGAAAATAAAGGAATGCACACTACAGTTTTGTATTTGAGAAGATAAGATCCTGGAGCAAGACTTTTCCATTTGTGTCTCTATACTCTACAAACACCACGTCTTCATCAGCAGCATCGTCACTCTACAGCATCAAACACTATGAACAAACCATGTGGTGCCACATAATGCCGACAGAATCACAGTCCAGCCATGGGTGTCACAGCAACGCATGAAAGTGAAAGACGAATGACAGAGTAGAGACGACTGCAGACTGGGAACACGATGTGTGCGGTTCTGTGATGACATTGAGAATGGACGAGGAAAAGGACAAAAGGTCAACAAAAAAGGGATGTCAAAAATCCTTATATTTAAAGTTTATTTAAGTGTATTAGCATTAGCAGCACCACTTTCTCTGAAACATCTGACCACAAAATGCACGTTTTCTGCAGCAGGGATGAATACTGGAGAACACACACCAATCCTGGTGGATCAGACATGCAAAAGCCAGATGAGACAAGTTTCTCCAGCTTCAGCTAGTGCATGTCCCTCCACCTCAGGGACCCAAGAAGACAATTTAGGATCCAGAAATGAAGATTGGTGTCCCCATACCTCTAAAGAGGTGGAACTGAAGTGTCTATATGTGAGGATCTGCTCTGACTGACATTGCCAATTCAATGTTTTTAAGTTAACTCACAGGAAACTTAGCCTCAAAGATTTGCTTTCCCAGGTTCTTACTCAAGAAATACTTGATATATTTCTAAAAACAGACTGAGGAGAATGGCAGAAAAATAATATGATTGTGAGCAACTGGGCAGGAGCAGGTAATTGGCCAAAAGGCATATCTTTAAAACCATTTAAGTTCCTGCAGTGTTTTTCCAAACTTCAGCTTGCCATCATGATGCTCAGCATTACACCCTCCACTCTCACGGGAGAGTACTGCCTTTCCTGGGCTCACTGCTTTATAGACTAACTCATCTCATGCCACCTTTCTTGGAACGATTTCCTCCTGCTAAAGAACGAAAATAAGCTGCTAACCTTTGGGAGGAGGAATGGCAAAGCTTGTCCTGACCCTTTGTAGGATCCAGTGGAGGTTAATGCGTCCACTATGGTAGTTTCTATAAAAGCCCCTGATCTTCCTAAAACTTGCCTTTCTGTTCCTGGAATGTCTGCTCATTCCCCAGTGGTGCCTGCTGGCAGCCTTTCGGATGGACACAAACTCCAGCTTTTCAGTTAAATACACAAAAGCATGTTGAATGAGGAGATGTATGGCAATTGTACCATCCCACTCATGCCACACACACCAGGCTACTGCTTGAAACAAAGAAAAAAGTGCTGCTAAAAACACACGTGCATTTTTATAGGTTTACATTTAGATTCTGTATTTTGCTTTGTTGTTGGTTTTTGGTTTTGGTGTTGGTTTTCTTTTTTTCAATCGAAACATCTATCTTGGTGCCAGGGAAGAGAACAGAACAGTTGATTTTTTAATCATCCCATTAAAGCCATAAATATGTGGGCAGCTCTTAATGGCTTCTGATTAATAAATGAATGGTTGTTCCATACCCTTTAATTCAAATCCAAGATGCTCTGCCAATGCAGAAAGAAGACAAGGAAGAGAAAGAGAAAGAGAAAAAGAAAAACAGGTCTGTCAGAGAACTCTAATATATAAACACACACACTGTGCAGTTACAGCAGGTTAGCTTTTCTGTAGGCTCAGCAGCAGTTACACAGAAGACAGTGTATGCTTCAGAGCATTTCAAATTCCCACCAGAGCTCATATCTTATGTAAAGAAAGACCCAAACAAATTGCAGTGGAAGTTAATTATGAATTCTTTTAGTTAATTATGAATTCTTTTGAGATGAGCTATGTTTGTTAGTACCTGATATGGAATTCACAGTTTAGGCTGGGGGTGGGGGTGGGGGAAGAAAGGCAAAAAAATGTACACTTGTTCTGAAACAACTCCTAACAGGTCAAAACACATAGTGGCTGCATGAACCTGGTAAAAAACATTCATTCACTTTCTATAGGCAAAATATGCCCTGCATGGTTCCACACGCCCCTCTCTGCCCGGGGGCCTGTGCACCAAAGAAGTGTGCTGGGCAGACAGATATGTGGGCCTGCCAGCACGATTCTGCTGCCCATGACCTCAAGTCTGGTCTTGGATGCACAGCGTCATCTGGCAGCACTGCCTGTAAATCACCTGACAGCATGTCAATCGTGTGAGCACTGCTCTTGGCAGTACGGATCTGCAGCTGAACCACGGATACTGCAAGTGATTAGTTGCCTGGGTGAGGCAATGAATCCCTTGCAGATTTAAGAGTGCAAATTGCACTGGAAGTTTCCCTCAAGTCTCTGATCTTCACATTTCACTTCTACTGTGGTTCTGCATTGTTTTAGAAACAACAAGCATGCTGAAAAAAGCACAGATTGGAGCATCTGCTTTCAGATTCACATTCATTACAAGTAAGATTGCAATTCATCTTGCAGAGATAACACTAAGCAAAGGAGTTTGCCTGATGAATCAACAGCACAGTTATCCATAACAGGTACCCTCAGTTTTAGTAATTTTCCTGGTACCGGCCTCACCTGAAGATAGTTTTTCTTACAAAAACATTAAAGTACTCCATACTTACCACTGTGCACAAAAGTGAGCTCTGCTGTTCCCAATCATGATACACACAAGATTATTTGCAGCTTGGAGGGGTCCAGATTTATGTACTACATTTTCCATAGGAACTGCTTTTTGCTGCACAGAAATATTTGCTTTCTTTTGCAATGCTGTTCAAAATTTAGGTGGTGGGAAATTAGCACTAATTATTACGAAACATGTAAACATGTTTTCTAAAGCAGGTTCTTCTCTTCAAATCAATGCTGACATTTGGGCTTTTTTTGGGGGGACGGGGTTTGGGTAGGGTTGGGTTGTTTTAAATTTGGTATAATTTAAAGGTCACAAAACCTGGCTGCTCTCTGCTTCACTTCTCACAGTTGTGCAAAAGGAACAGCAAACTCTACCGTGTGTTTCACAGTCGTTTTGTACAAGCTGCAGTGACAGACACAATGTGGTGAGCAGCAGAGAACTGGATGGAATCCATTTGTCCTAAACCTCTCAGTTATCACATCTAGCCTTGACCTATTCCTAAGGAACATTACAATTACACACACAGTTTCACCTGACACTATGATAAATGCATGCAGAGATACATTAAATGTCATCTATATATCTACGCTATTGATCCATCTGATAGCTGTATACTGCCTGTAGGGCCACATTTCCTCCCTGTTCCAGGACGATTTGCTGCAACAAGTGCAGCTACAAATGGGTGCAATTCAAAACTTTGCCCCTGCCCCCCCCTTCCTCAGAAATGCCTGTGCAAACGGAGGTGGTGGGCAGGACCTGAGGAACTTCCCACTGTCCCTCTCACATCAGAACTGCAGTTTCTTTTGGCTCCCCAGCCCCACGGAGCAGATACAGCCAGCTGGCTCATTGGATCTTAGCTACAGGTTTCTTCAGCAGGAGACAAACCATGCAACCGTGTAGCAGCTGGAATGTATGTGCCTGCTGCTACCTACAAACCCACTGGTAGCTTTGCAGATAGAGGAAGCCCTGCCCCAGCCTATACTCCTGCATCTGATGTCCATGGCTACTCAACAACCCTCTATCATCATTTCAGGCTACAGAAATTGCTTTGGTATCACCTGTAACTGAACTCTCCCCCTGCTCAGGAGTTGTTCCCAGTCTGGGCAGGTGTTGCCTTCTGTGCTGGGACACTGAAGGAGAAGACACTTCAAGAATAGGCTGGGATTTGGAGGGTTTGTCTCTAAAGAACAAACTGTTCAAAACTATTCATATGTTACAATCTAGAGGCTACTGAGATGACCCCAGCTCCACGGAAAACGTTGCTTCAAAATGTAATCATTCTGCATTCAGCAGAGGGGTATCATCTTCACAAACATGGCTTACCACATAGTGTGTGCCTATTTTATATCAATAATATACCACTTGCTGTAGCAGCCATGTTTGAGAAATCAAAATTTCTCCTAGAGACAACAACTTATTTTAGTCTGGAGCAAAAGATATTCCTGACTGCATACCATGTTTGAAAGTCTCCTTTGCTTTTTTAAGAGGTTGATAAGGAAAAGTAATACATCTTTAAAAGCTTTGAGTTATATTTGCTGCTAGGTGGAGAAGATGCTTAGCATGACATGTAGCACCTGCACTGTGTCCTGCCACAGCTAAGTCAACCTGCATTTTACCCTCCTCGTTAGACTGGCAGTCTGGCAGACTCGGCTTCTGAGGATGCCTAGAAACCCTTGGGCAACAGCCTCCTCTGTGGCCACTAATCATACAGAGGGAGGCATCAGGTCCAGGTAAGTCCTCCAGCTCCTCCAGACAGTGATTCACTCCGTGCTGACAGCAGTGCTTACAATGGGGTGTACTGCACCCCAGGCTTGTGGCAGAGCGACCCTTTGGGGTAGCTAACATTACATGGATGAATCCCATCTGCAGAGACAAAATGATACATGCCAGGAGCGCTGACGGAGCACAGTAGCACTCTCCAGCTCCCATAGGACAAGCTCCTCTGGAAGCAATATAGCCAAAGGCTACCATGCAAATAAATTACAGGTAGCTTTAGGCTGAGAAAACGGGTGTATTATTTTTCTCACACCATCAGTCTTCTGTCTGAACTCCACACGTGCTTCCTAGTCATGGCAAGGAGCTAGGGCTGAGCACCCTGAACTGCTGTGAGACTCCCCAGACTACCTGAAGTGGGGACATGTTTTTTGGAAGATCTCATTCCAAATGCGCCTGCTGAACCTTTCTGAAAATGTTGGACTTAAGATAGAACCCATTCTTCCCAGTGCAGCCATCAGGGTTAAGGAAACAGTAACTATTGGCCTCTTTAAGGCATTACTTTGCAGTATTTATGTTATTTTTTCACCTAAAAGCTAAGCTAGGCTTTTCTGTTTTGATCCTAAAGGAGGCTGGACCAGCAGCTTGGAAATGTTCAAATACCTAACTACAGTATGTATGGCAGAAGGCTGTCCAACAGAGAAAGGCAGCAAGCATGGGAGAGCTGAGGAAGGGGAAAAGTGAAGAAGTATGAAAAAGATAACAAAAATGTTTAATTTTCACACTCTTCATCTCAGCTGAAGCACATCTACAGGGAATTCAGGTTGAATGCCATCACCCAGATTGGTACCACTCAGCTGTTCAAAGCAGGGCTTGCTGAAGAGTCGAGTGATAGATGGACCTTACACTCAAGTCCCCCGAAGGCTGGCATTCAGCTGATGTGGACTGAAAGAAAAAATTCAGTTGGACTTAGGTGCTACCAGTAGGGTGGGCACTCTGTGGACCCACTGTCTGTCAAATTTTGTGGTGGACTTTTTTCTGATCATTGGACAGAAGACAAAATGTTACACTTATTTGATCTGCAGTGACTTTGTGACCATGTTTCTCTCTATAATGTGTTTTACCTGTTTTAAAAGATGAACAGACAAAACCATCTTATCTAAAATATCCTTATAGGAGGAACATCTCCAGACAAAATGGCTCTCACTGAACTGTAGATTTATAGGATGATTAAGAAGGATAAAAGACTTCAGCAAACAGCGGTGAAAACTGGTTCTGTGGTCAGGTGGACTTCAGGCTGCCCAAGAACGTCATTAAGATGTTTCACTACTGCATGCATTATTGCCCCCAGGCACAGATGGTAACCCTAGAGGGCTACCTGGGTCACTCACAGAGCACACTCCAGTGCATGAGACAAAGTGGAGGATTAACATCTGAGGACCAGTAAGACAGACTGTTGGTAATAAATTATATATCCGGGCTTCCCCCAGGGGGTACAGGGAGCAATGCAAGACAGTCCGGTGATGCTGGGGACAGAGAACCCTGTGCTGGTGCTAAGGGCTGGGCAGTTTCCAAGTGGGATCTCCAAGTACAGAGTCTGCAAACTTTCAATAAGCTGCACAGCTATTTCGCTTCTCCAGTACTGTATCAATAAAAATAATTTGTTAGGCCTCAAGAGTCCAGATACATAACGATCGAGAATTAGCAAGTTGCTGTGGATTAGCGTGCAATTTAAGAGATCCCAAAGGGTAACCTGTACTGCTGTCCAGGGGAGAGGAATAACCCTGTTATGATAAACCACAAAAGCCCTGTAATTACCCAGCCACACCACAGCATAGTCATCACCCTGTAATTAAGTGGTCAGTGGTTATTGTGCCATTGAAAGGAAGCTGCAGAATATCTCTGTGGAATTTAAAATGTTGCTAAGCGTTGGTTTAGGATTCAGATGGGTAAGAGGTGGAGGAGGGAACAGAAAAATAGGTAAGAAATAGTATTCTTGCACTTATCATTTTCATATCGCAATCAACAGGTAGAAAACTACTGCTGAATTGAAGTGAACAGAGAAGCTGAAATTCAGATCTAGGCCTTTCCAGAAGAGCTTGAAGTGGTACCTTTGTCCTTCTGCCCACAGGGACACTGCACCTTGGTGTGAGGAGCAAGCGTCCAGAAACCAGCTGTCAGAAAGGTCACTTTTACATGTCAGATGAACAACATTCCTCTGGCTGCAGCCTGGTGACTTCAGAATGAACGGGACCATCCCTCAGAAAAATGAGAAGGCTCTCACCCAGTGAGCCTGCACCACTCTGCTTCCACGGCGGTTTAGTCAGCAGGGATGGAGCCAGTTCGCGTGCCACTGTGGGAACATGCAATTCTGTTTCCAGCCCAGAGAGCCTGATGCAGACACTGCAAATAGAAATGTTTATGCTTTTCTGGCTGGAAAGGCTCTATGAAAGCAATTTCCTTGGCAAGAATGACTGATAGGAAGACCCAGACATCCGATCTGCAGGAAATGTGTTATGATAGGGCAGGAATCATGTTGATGAGATCATTACATAGATCACACCCAGTGATGGTGTGGTGGATGCTTAAGAACAGATGGTGGTTCTCATCTCTAGAAATACCCATATTCATCATCTATTGTTGTAAGGAATCTATAATGCCTATGCCAGGGAAATGTCCTGCCACACGGCAAATCGATCAGGAGCCAGACCCATCACACCAAACGTTGATGGCTACAGTCAGGGAGTCCTGGGAGACATATCAAGCAGGGAAGTCAGGATACACTTTCATATCAGCGCCCACTGCAAGCAGAGTTGACCAGATAGTCTGTGACTGCAAGACTGATTTCTCAGCTCAAGCCCTTCTCCATTGTGTTTCCAGATCACTACACTGAGTACATGCAAAAAGAGCAAGTGCCTTCCTCCCCTTCAGAAAAAGGATTTGATGCCTGAATCTTAGGGGACCCCAAAGTTGAAGAGAAAACCTGCTCTCCCCAATGGACAGCAGAAAATGCTACTCTGTGCTTCCAAGGCAGACCAGTAGGAAGACTCCAACTATGAATTAAAAGTCAATCTGTAAAGAAACCAAGAATGAAATATGGGGTAAAAATGGAGAATATGCTAGATTACATTGTATATGAATGTCAGCTCTATTCCAGGATTTTTACAGGCAGGCTACAGACTTCAACTAAAGTTAGGTCATGAAGTAGAAAATGAAAATGTTTCACTAACAAGAAGATGAATGGTATGGTATTTTCCTCTGGATCAGTGACAATTATTTTGGGTGATGAATAAATAGCAAAGTTAAGATGAAATTTCAGATTCCACAGTCAAGAGACAAGCATAAACACAAAAAATCATCCCAAATTTCTAAATTGTTCCATAAACTGCAAGTGAAAGGATCCAAATGTGCCGACTTAGGCAAGGTATAAACGTTCTCACTCACAATGTTTAACTTTTAGTATCTTGGCCCCACCAGAAGTGAAATAGCTGCCAACATGTTTTACAAAACCTTTACAATCAGCCAGTCCAAAGACTGGCAAATTACTTGAAACTTCCAGCAGGGCTTTACAAAGACCAGAAAAGTTTCTTGTAGGAGAGAGAAGACAGAGCTAGATTGTGATCTGATGTAGAAGAGCAGCTATGAAATACAGGTGCCAGAACAGCTTTTTTTTTAAAAAGACTTTCTTAAGAGGAAGGATGATTTTGGACATGCTTTTGTCTTCTGCAAAGAGCTGCAAGCCATCATTGTGTCTTTGAAGCTGGACCCAGGAGACAGCTGTCAACTGGGTGAGTCTCCAGTACCACCCAGAAGCTCTCGTACTAGAAAGACTTCCTGACTCTTTTGTGATATTGCTGAATTTTTACCCATGTGTACCAGTAGAGATGAAGATCTGATGGCAAAAGCTAAATGCTCCCAGGATACTAATGCTATGGATTAATTCAGGCTGTGCATCAACTGTTTGATGTGTTAAAATTCTGTTCTCACTAGTGCATGGACAGCCATGCAGAGACACCTGTGATCTGTGACTCTTCAGGTACTACCTGTACCAGGGTCCTGGGGGAGCCATCCAACAGCTAAACCTCTGAGTTTGTACTCATCACCCTCAGCACCTTGGAGAATGAGACATCTCATCCTTGTGGCAGCACTGGAGCTCAATTAGACAAATGCTTCCTCTTTGGTTGCCAAAACTTGGGTGACTATGAAGGAAGCCTGGGGTATGAATTTGGACTCAGACCTCTAACACAAATTTCTAAAAGCCCACTGAAAAAAAATAATGAGTGTCTGGCTGCACTATTGCTGCAAAGCAGGGAGCAGGGAGGATAGGGGTCAGAAGACAAGCTCATGATGTGAGCTCAGATTTCCAGTATGGCTGGTTACTCCTTGCCTGCACATCACAACCCCCATGGCCAGGATCGGGGAGGATTCCTGCTTTAGATCATATTTTGGAGTTAGGATCTCCCCGCCCTCTGGTTTCATTGGAGTTATATCATAACTGCAAGATCTAACTCCTGGAACTAGTGGACAAGATGACTTTACCATCATATGTACAATGCAGTATATATATTAATTATATCTGCAATGGCAATTGTATGGAGACATAGAAATATGAAGACCTTGATGTGAAAAAAAATTTAGTAGGATGATTTAATGACTCATCACCCATGGAAATAATCCTTTATATTCTCACCTGCCAGGACATTCCCGTTTTATATAGTAATTGCAGACAATCACGGTCCCCTCTGTTCACTGCCATTAATTCTCCTTCAGTTTAAATTAAAACTGCTTTAAATGTTTCTTTAACGTGCCTCAGTTATATTGCACAGCCTCTGTAAGGCTTTCCTCTTGCAGGTTAGTTAAACCCTAGACGACATGATCCACTAACCTTGACCCATCAGCCAATTCCTTATGCGTGGATGAAGGCGTGTGCAGAGACCAACTGAGATCAGTGAAATACTGTACAGACACAAGGGATCTAACCAGGCTTAAGTCTGGACATCTTTTTCTTCTCAGATATGTACCTTTCAACTATTATAATCTTAGTGAATGCACAATTGTTTGCTCTGACATCTCTCCTTCCTTCTTCTGGTAGGTTTTCTGTTCTGATGAATGTGGGAGAGGCATCTGTCATATTGCCCTAAACTCACCTAGGATAAACAGGCTAAAGCTTTTAAGTTTTCTTTGCCCATACTTACTGGAGGTGGGATTACTGTGTGTCAGTGTCTCAAAGGCTCTCATCTGTGTTGCTGCCATTTAGCCGGTTATCATCTGTCTGCTGACTGGCGGTAGCCAACTATCTGCACATACCTAGCCACTGCTGTGCAAAATAAATGGGCTGCCTTAGATCTCCTTGTGGCATGAGCTTTGCTAGAAAACAGAACATGAGAGGCTTAGATGAGTGCAGGCTTAGTGTGAAGGCAGGCTCAGAGAGCCGGTGCAGTCAGGTCCAACAACCCTGCTCAGCAGTGGCACCTCGCCAGGCCAGAGCGATGCTGTCTGCACTACACATCCCTTTTCTCAGCTAAGTAGCTGTTTTAGCATGCTTCACTTCTTTTCTGCAGTATCTCAACACATTTCCCATTACATCTGTGTTAGAATGCAAGCAAAATAAAATGTAAACTCCTTATAAGCAGATAGGAACCAACCACCGAGATACTTGCTTGAATTCTGCTGTTGCAAATTCCCACCAAAAGCAAATGCTATATACAACTCCTAGCGAGCTCCTCTGTACAATCTGTTAGAAAATAGCAACAGTGTGAGCATAACAGAAAAAAAAAACCCTCAAGCTTTAACATTTCCTCTTCATTTTCAAGCAGCAAGGGTATAGACCTAAAATGTCTGGAAGTAGTCCCTTGATTATATGGTTGTAACAGCAACACAGAGAGACATCACATGCAAGAAAACCTTTCTAAATAAATCTAATTTGCATCTTCATAAATGCAGTGGTCTAGCAGGTATTTTAGACAATCAAAGAAAAACAAACCTCCAGAGCTACCTGTCAAACAGACAAAGACAGTTCGGACTCCTAGAGAATGTGGCGAGTTTTACCTGAGCAAAACCTGAATGAGCATTTAAACTGGTGAGATAGGAAGCTGCTAGCAGAAGAAAGATACACAACATCTGGCATGATGCTGGGATGCTGCACCATCTCCATCTGTGCCCCAAATTTGGCAAAGTATCTGCTATATCTTTTCAGAACAGCATCTTAAATTTAGTCCCCTTTGCAGGGACTCTCACTCAGCCACGGGATATACGTACTAAAAGTCATATTGCAATATTTAGTATTTATGTTAAAGTATCAGAAGGTTCTGATCTAGGCCTGAAAACCTAAAATACCCCAAATGCATTTAAAACAACACCAGTGTAGGCATCCTTATTTACTGTTTAAGTATATGTCAAGTTCTGGCAGTGTTCTCAAAACATAAATCAGGACAGAGTTATTTTATTTCCAGTGGAAATTCCTGAACCTCATTTAATCTGTTTCAGCTTTTGACCTGTCAGAACCCATATGGGATGAAGTACTGAGTGAATTACAGAGCAGCAGTAACTTCTACTGTGCCCTAATTATTGATTAAACTAGAAAGTAAGCATTTGCAGAGTCCAGATTCAAGTAAAATGCCTTTCCTATTCAGAAGAACACCAAGTTCAGTGCATGCTTTTCTGCAGTGTTGCTGTTACATGTATTACCCAACTATGACCTGAAAGTGAAAACAGCTATAAACATACATGAATCATCATCTTAGATGATTTTTATCCAAGTTCAGACAGGTAACCTGGATTGTTAAGCTGTTTTTACCTTACTATACTGCGGTTAAAGCAGAATTGAGTTAAGGAAATGTACATGTGTCAGCTTTAAAGTTGGCATTGTTCCTCTAACACATGAATAAAATTTAAACAAATCTCATTCCCATAAAAAGCAGCACTCTGCAGGCCGGGGAAAAAACACATGCCATTTACTCTTGCCATTAATGTTCTGAAAAGGCATTTTCCTGACATAAAACTCATTTTCACCCGTGTCGGTTTTGCAGCATGGCAACAATAACGTTTAAGCCAGTTGGACACCACACCATGAAGCATGCTACAAATCAGCTGCGTCAGGTGAGCATCCCACTGCTGTCTGCAGCAGGGATCCCTGATACCACAGGCTTAAAAGTGGAAAGGGAACACTTTTGCATCAGGTTAAAGATCAAAACAGAATGCTTTGTTTTGTCATTTTAAAAAGAGCTTACTTGGATGTTTTAGTCTGAAAATAAATCAATGGAGGTTTCAACTTTGGAAGGCAATTTGGAACAAAAGGCAATGTAAAAACATCAAGTTGTCCCAGGGGCCTCACAAAGCCCATTTGCTTCTTGTCTGTATACTCTGCAGAAGGGAGACTAATGGGAGGCTTGCCGGCTATTAGCACGTGCTAATGAGGCTCCTGCTACTGCCAGTTCAGGAGGAGGGCTGCTGGATTTCTTACAGAGCATGGGAGAAGGGGTACTGGCAATCAAAGAGTCATCATGGAGAGGCATTTCTCCTCTGGTTCCCTCTAATTAAAGCCTCTTTTGTGGCTCTTTTTAAAAAGCCTCTGTAAAATCACCATTTGTGGTGGTCCGCACAGCCAGCATGGAGGCAGGATGGGTCACACAGAGGGTCACCATGGGTGATGCCCTGCGCTGTAATTGCACCTCCTTTCAGGTCAGTCCTTGCCCAGACCAGGATCCCACCGATGCTGGGACACTGAATATGGACCCAGAGAAGTTACCTGCCTTGAACAAAATGAACTGGTGATATCTATAAGCGAGGCATCACTGGAGACCTAGAGACTGTAGGAACTGGAAACTAGACACTGGGAAGCATTAAGCGCAAAGGCTCTTCAGACTGTGTCCCAGCATCAGTGGGATATTTACACCTACTGAATATGAGGTTAAAGGATCAGTCACTGTTGTTAGACACAACCCCATATGCAAGGTTGTCCAGCCCCTTAGGAGAGACACGAACATCTCTGTATCGAGGAGGGATATGGTCTGAGATGCCCAGTCAGCAGATTTAGCCCATATCTGGCATGGCACTGAGGCATGGGAAGCCCTGGGACAGTGGCAGCCACCAGTGTGACCAATCTCTGGGGCTCCAGGCATGCATGTGTGCCCCGTCCAGCCTTCCTGCCAAGCTCCAGGACCTGCCTATGAACCAGCCTCCAACCATCTCACCTGAACAGCATGGATGCTTGGTTTAGCATCCTCACCTCAGGGCAAGTTTCACTACAGCCCTCCCCCATGGTTTTCTCAGTTCATACAAAGAGACTCACACACCCCCTCACAAGAGCCATGGGAAAAGGTACATCTCTTGCACTGCACGTCATAGCCCATCTTGAGACAGTAATGCTAGCAGGTAGAGCTTACCACACAGACTGTTCTCACACAGCACACCACATAACCTTGTGCCTTATTTGCATTTTGCATGAAAAGAGCAAGCAACATTACATTCAATCAGAAATGAAAGCAGAACCCATTCTAACAAATGGGGAGATGACAGGAGCCCCGATTCTCCTCTTGAACACGATCACAGCTCCTCTTAGGGCCAAGCAGAGCTGGGAGTGCACAAGACAGGAAGAGGGCTCTTGGAGAACAGAAGAACCTGCTTTAAGGACACAACACAGAGCTACAATAACCAGGGAGAGAAAGAAGTAGAAAGAGACATACTGGAGAAGCTGACCATTGCGAAATGCTGACACCGGTCTCCTGTGAATTCGATCGGACACCTACCGAAAGAAAGAAAACCAGAGAGAGAGAAACAAGATAGCAAAATGACACCCAAACAGACTGAACTGAGGCCCCTTCTGATCCCTTCCATGAGTCCTATCCATCAGCTTTCAGCCTTCACCCTTACCTGCATCCCTAAGCCCTAGCCCAAAGCTGACACCAAGAGCCATCCCTGACTAGACCACTCTACATCCACCGCTGTGCCCGGGAGGTTTTAAGTAGCGTGGTGCATTGTTTGTCTTCAAACATACTTTGCTTAGGATCTGGCATGTACAATCGCAAAGGCAGTTTCTCCAAACATCTCTGTCCGAAGAATCCGTTTGGACATCTGGAGGGGAAAAGGGGAGAAATCACAGAACATGTCTGGCACCATTCTTGAGGCTAAGGTCAGAAATAAAAAGTGCATTGTGATGAATGGAAAAATAAAGGCTTTACGCGCATATTTACTCTTTGCTTTGCTTTAACCAGGCACCTGCAACATCAGCATTCCAGCTCTGTTTTTGGCCTGGGTCTTCAAGCCATCAGCCAAACCCCTCCTTCCTTCCTCTGCCTGCCTACTTCCTTCTCACCTGCTAGAAGCACCAGCTGGCAGGAAGACTGAGATGGGCTGGATGCTACTTTCAGAGACTCTCCTTGGAGATGCTATCTAGACAAGACTGGCAAGAGGCACCACAGAGCGGCGAGCAGCTACTCAGATGACAGAGAGCATTGCGTATGGCAAGCGCCTTCCTGTTACTGCCCCAGAGGTACCTGCGGGATGTTCCAGGGAAAGGGGTTATGTTGCGGTTAGGCAGAAAGCGTGTACAGAGTCTCTGTATTAACAGAGAGACAGGGACAGAGAAGAAAGCCAAACTGAACAGGTCTCACATGCTGCCCAACTGCGAGACTCTCAGGCTATCGCCACCAACGTTACCTGATGGGCTGAGATGTGCCAGCTCACGGGGCGCTGCTTATACATTATCACAGTGCTGCAGTGGCAGGGACAGTGCCCTGCAGACAAGGGCCACCAGGCACTTACATGCTCTTGAGTAAGCTCCCCGGAACAGCTCCCATGCTGAGCCAGGTTTGGGGAGCATGGAGACATGGCTGGGGGTGCAGCAGGAGCTGTGGAACCACACACTGTGTAGCAGCAGCACTGGCATCCTCTGCACTGTGACCCACCGCGGCTGTGGATGAACCTGGGAAACGGTGGGAGCTTGGCTGTGGGTGGTCAGATGCCTCTCTCCCAGGCACTTATCTCTCTCCCTCACTTCACATCTTTTCTTCTGGCCTCCTTGGACAGTCCCTCAAAGTTATCCCTAGCTTTCTTCGAGCTATTACCTACCTGTCCCACAACCCCCTCCCTCCTTCCTCAACTGACCTCTCTTTCCTCTGAGCTTAAGAGGGTTTTTTATCATTATAGCTAGAATCTTAACATCTCTTTTCCAACTTCCCAGGGTAAGTGGGACATATCAGATCTCCCTTGCTCTCAGATGCCACCCACAAGATCACACTGTCCCTCAGTGTTTGGCTGGCCCCAGCTGGTCAGCAAAGAAGGGACTGAAAGGCACCTCAGCAAAATGGTTGTGAACCAGAGGCCCGAGCCCGAGGTCAATGGCTTAGCTCCCTGCCAGTCCACTGTGAAGGACAGCAAGCAACTAGAAGGGCCTTGGCAGAGCATCAGATGACTGGTCCCCACCAACATGTGGTGGGGTGAAGCAGGGCAGGTCTGGGTCCCACAAGCTTGCTGCCAGCCCCGCGTGGGCAGTGCAGATCTGACCCTTTCATGCCTCCCAAAGGTACACTAATGCCTGCTCCCAGGCTATGGACACAGCAAAGGGGATGAGAAATGGATGGGTTTGATGTTCAATATGACCAAAGCTTTGCAGTTCTAAAGCTTGTTGGCAGATTAATTCTGTGCTGTTGCTCAAGGGCTGTGGCAGCATTTGTCGTTCTTGACAGATTTATATTTAGATGGCACGTTACAGATTTGCAACTCCAGTGGCAATAAAAAAAAGTCAGGAAGAGAGATGAATTCTTGTTTTTTTCTCCTTGCTTAAGGGAATACAGACAGGTTTTTCAGCAACTATCTAGTTCCCTTCAGAGGAAGAGGTAGAAATTAGAAAGTCTTCCCCATTCATTATGACCAGAAAACCTTGATTTTTAATAGTTGTCCCTCATCACAGACACACACTGATTTGGGCCAGCAGTTCAGAATCATGACATGTGAGGGAATGCTAGGGGCTCTCATCAGCTGCACCAGCTGTACAGACCAAGGGTACACCAGCCCACCTGTCAGGCCTGCAAGGATACCAGCTTCTCCAAGCTGGAGGGCTCCTCTCCAGACGGGAAAGGTGAGATTCTGCTGAGATCTGGGGAAGGGACGATGTGGCTGGGCACAAGGCAGGCCAGGGTGCAAAGATCTGTGGCAATGGACGTTGCTGGCACCATTCCCTCAGTGCACTGATATCTAATCCCCACCTGGAGACTTGCATGAGCACTCACTGGGGGGAAGACCGAGGCATTTGCTGACACACTAATACACAACTGGCACAGGCTCCTAAAGGAAGCCATCCACCTGTGGGACAGCCTGCTGGCACTCCAGAGGCAGCCTGAGCCTCAGTGCTGAATGCCTGCAGGGGACCTGCAGATACACCTCTGAATCCAGCATGATCCAAGAAGATACAGCCAATAAAAGGCTGGATAATCTCTCCATCCCATCTACTGTCCTTGTCCACCTCAACACCCCCACAGCTCCAAACTTGTCCCATAAAGAATGCATTTCCCAGTTCTCCGAGGCAGGGTGCCCCATGTCCAGGGGACATTTCACCCGCTGTCCCCCTCACAGAAGAAAACTTTGGAAGGCCCTGCATGACTGGTGTGGCTTTGGCACTTGACTTCTTGCTGGTTTTCACTGCAGTTTTGGTAGGTCTGCACTGAGCAAAAAAAGCCGGTGCACCTTCACTGCCCATGACCAAACCTGTTTTCTGTGCCATACAGCATCTGGGTTTTGGGACCTATGCTAACACCTCCATGTGCACCCCAAACTGTTTGGGGAGAATTTCAGGGCATGGCTCTGCATAAGGCTTCACTGAACTCCCTAGTTATACACTTACATTTCTCAGTATCCAAGTCACTTTTGAAACTGGAAATTTGACTCTCTGGTCAGGCAAATATCTTTGAAAAATTCACCCTCTTCTCTCATTCTTGGATGTTGATGTCTTGGAGCACAGGAAAGGGAGACATGCCCATAATGTTGTTTCAATACTAGGGAGCTCAGCCAGCTCCCAAGCAAAGCCCAGCCCAAGAGGTTATCATCAGACATGAGGCTTGTTGACTGTCCCCATGATGAAGCAGAGGGAGCTGGTTCTGGGAAGCGGACTGAAGAAGATGCCCTGTTGGCAATCGAAGAGCACAAACCTGAGGCAGCTGGGTGATGCAGACTCACAAGGACAGCCCTAGGGAAGCATGATTTTGGAGAAACCTTTAAGAGATTGCACTGTGGCTTGAACAAGGCATCCAAAATAGGTGTCTTCACAATCCTTTTTGAAGTTTACTCATCACCACTGATAGTATTGAACTTCAAGGGTATCCAATTTAGCTTGCAACGTGCTGCCCGTCTGTTTGGGTTCTGAGATTCCATGTATGTTGTGAGGACGCCAAAGGGCGTCAAGGGTGCTGCTGAATGAAGCCAATGTCCTACCCACCTCCAAAAGAGGTTCTTTGCCTGAATGGAGCTAAAACTGTGTCAGGTACACACCTGCAAGAGGTCAGCCAAGGCTGGAATTTCAGTGTGGGACTGAAGCTGTACGCCATTAAGGAAAGACCAAAAATTACATGAAAATTTGTGGAAGGAAATAAAAACCCAGAGAAAGAATTGGTGAGAAGTGAAAAAGTAAAACAGAAAAGTGTCAAAGAAGCTTTGATGCCACGACAGCTACCATATAGCCCATCTTCAGATCTCTGCAGTCAGCCTAGCGTGGGTGGGGAGAAGAGCCTTCTAGGCAGAAGGCAGTAGATAACTGTCTTCTCTGTGTCTAGGACAACTCAAGCTTTTCATCTGTATTTACTAGTGAATCAGCACTTGGAAAAGTGACAGAAAAGAAGCCCTCATGAACATGAGCACTCTCTGGCACCTCCCAAACTAGCATACAAGCTGTCAAGACACATGCTCCGCTCTGGCATCCCCGAGTCCTGATTCCTCATAAATAAGGCTGCTGGCAGCAACAGTGACCAGGAGAACTCTGAAAGCATGCAGTGTTCATGGTTCTTTTTTTTTTTTTTTTCAGCTGTCTCATACTTCTAGGCTGGTGAAGGTGATTTGTTATTTATTACTACAGCTCCAGATACAATGTCTAGGAAGACATTTCCAGCATGCATAGCACACAAGTCTCCCAATCTGGACAGCAATAGAAAGCACCCCTTCTGCATGCAGAATCTGCTTCCTGTGGTAAGGGCTTCTGGGCAGCTCTTCTCCAGTGGCCAAGTGTATGGCCTGAGGGATACACCTGAACATTAAAGCTCACTAAGGTTGAGAGCCATGAGACAGTCTTCAATCATGGCATCCTTCTCCTGCACATTTGACCCTAGCCAAGAGGCTTTGACTGGCTATCCCAGCAAAACAGAGTCCCTCCTCCTTTTAAAAGCTCTTGCAGGGACCACATAGATGGTGAACTGTTTCTGCAAATATTACCTTTGGACTTCCCGGTCCACTCCCTGGTGTCATGGAGGCCCAACATGTCTCTCCTCAATAGCCAACAGAAGTGGACACAGCTGTGCCTGTATGAACAGTCTTGGGAAAGTACAAGACTGCACCAACCTCCTGCAGGCAGCACCTTGTCCCCTCTCTAGCCTGTGAGGAGGACCCCCTGATAGTGCCCTTGCTTAACTCCATCCCTTTCTGCCTAGCCAGGTGCATGAAAATGTTAAAATATTGGCACATCTGAAAATTTGCTGCTTGCAAATGCCATCAGTAAAACTGATCTGGAGGTTGTTTATTTTTTGTTCAGATTCTGTTGTTGCTAGAAAATGTCCAATTCTTTCAGTTTTGACCAATTCCTTAAGACTTTGTTTTTTACCCCATTTTGAAAACATCCACAAAGTTCTGCTCTTGGCTTCAGGATGAATTGCAGTTAAATATTTACATGGTAAAAAAAATGCAGTGAGATGATCAGCCAAATAAAGCATCTCAAAAAGTACAAACCAAAATGGTTTGGATGACCCATTTCTATGTTGTTTGCAGAGCACTTATTTACGAAAACTGAGAAACTTTGACCTTTTGCCCTGTATCAGGGCAGAGCAATAATCATTGTTTATTATTATTTGGTACTGTGAATTAATAACATAATTATCACAATGTTCCTGCTGGAAACAAAACTTTTTTTCCCCAGCTGTTGATCTAAATCTTGCAAGGGCTGGCACATTTCCTTTACTCCCCCAGATCTTAATTAAAGTATGCCAAATTTAGTAGCTCTCATAATGCAATCCATGTTACAGAAGAATGTGAACGAGCAGGTGCTTCAAAATAAGGAGAAGCTGTAGCAGAAGGACACAATGCACTGATATAAGCAAATGGAGAAATGTTTCAAGCATGTTGCTTATTTGTGAAAAGGGCTGAAAAAGAAGACAGTTCTGTCATTGTCCCCTGACCAGTCCCAGATGATCAGGCTCTGGAGAGCCACAAAATGCTGGACTCCACAAAATCACTGATGGGAAGAGAAGAAAGCAACCAGAATAAATGCAGAGGCTTTATCCAGAACAGCTAATCAAGGCATGTTTGCTGTATAGCAGAGCAGGGACACCCACTGTTAGGCTCAGTGAAGACAACAGTGCAGCTCCAACTGAGCTGTGGGAGCTTGGCAGAATCTGCAGTGTTGTCCTCACTGAGCCCCCCTATTGCAGGATCAGCTTCCACACTCTGATGGTGCTCAAGGGTCTGCTACAGTTACATGTGCATTAAAAAGGGCACATTGAATGGGATGCATAGAGGGCCACTTGAACCTGGAAAGGTACCTGATGCCATCACCCGAGATACAGTGTGCAAACCCCAATGAATGAGCCCTGGCTGCTTCAGGAGATTTGGAACAGGATGTGGAGATTTTCACCCCTAGTTCAAACTGTGGGCTCTTCATTTCCAAGGACGTTGCAACACCTTCCCGCAGAACTGCTCATATATTCATGGCAAAGTGACATCCCTGTGGCTGCGCAATGGGCAGCTTGTGCTGACCAGACCAGTGGAGTCACCAAGAAGGATGGCATAGCTCCTGACACCACAGGGGAGATAAGCAAGCTGTGGTCCAGGGAGGACCACAGCCGTACAAGATCACCTGATATTCATCCCTTTGAAAGGTACTCTGGAAAAGCACAGGAGAGCTGGCAACGTGGCTGACCCTCCAAAGTTATCTTTCCCCTTTCCTGGGAAAATCTGCAGGAAGCAAGACGCATGGAGGGGGTAAGCAAACAGGCTTATAGGAAGTGAACATGTCATCTTGTGAAAAGGTGACCTGCATACATCAACTAGTTCAAAAATTAACTGATTTTTTTTTGCTTTCTTTTGTTTTTTATTCTCTCCTTGACTTGCACTTTTTGTCTGAGGTCTTCCAGGCCTCTGACCTCACTTTCTCAACGCAATGCTGTCAGCCCAAACCCAGAGAGTCTGTTTATCTGTCAGCATTCGTAAATCCTTCAGCCCGACTCTTGCAAGCACAACTGGTCCAACATGACATGGGGGTGTTGCTCTACAAAGCTCTTTAAGTCTTCTGATACCACACAATTTAGGAAGATCCTAGGGTACCAGCCACTTCAATTGCATCAGCCACACAGAAGAGTCACAAAGCACATTTAAATGGGCAGAGAAGGACCATGCAGTGATGAGATTTTGCTTTGTTTCTTTGTTTGGCTGGGAAGACCCCAACTGTAGATAACATGTGCCAAGACCTAAGTGGGAAAAAGTGTATTTCTGCTGTGATACACACACTATCACAGCCCCGTGGGGCATGGCAACCAGCAATAAAAGATTAAAGCAGCCTCAAACTACTCTAAGTTGTTCTAAGAACCCAGTGGGCTCCAGGACTGAGGCAGACACAAGATCAGAGTCTGCTAGCCACCCCAAGCGATACAGTCAGCTGGATGCAACAAACCAGTCACCTCTCTTCCGTGTCTCAGGCCTTGAGCCTTGCTTGTGTGCATCCCTTCTGCAGGCACAGGAGTCTGCTCTACTCACACTCACCACTTCCCTACAGTTGTAGTGAGAAACCAGTCCAACTTGTAAGGCTTCTCTGAGCAAGGTGGTCTGGAGAAGGGTCAAGAAATTCTTCCTGTCAAAAGAGCATGGGGCTCTTTAATTTACTAGGGCTGTTGAGTCAATTCTGTATGTGTGTGGCTCATTCATTTCCTGGGTTTACACTGAAAATTTGCAGAATATCTGAGACAGATCACGCTTCTCCCATGTAATTTCCAGGTGGTCTGTTTGCAGAGTCAAAGTAACAGCACAGATTGTATCATGTTCAGGTTTCCTTTGGCACTAGCATGTGTAGAATTTACTTCAGATTAAGGACAAAATTATGCAAGCATACAATCCAAAAAGACACAAATTCTGACAGCTCCAAGTCCATTCTGGGCTCTTCCCTGGTGAAGAAAATGCATTGTCCAAGGTCTAGCTGAAGCACACTGAAAAGGGATGGAGGAGGTGGGTTTACAGGCAAACAGTCTGTTCCCCAGAATTTAAAAGACCAAGAGGAACACGTTTCCAGGAAGCCTGTTAAAAAATAATAAGAAAAAGCCAGCTGCCAATTCAGGCGATATAACAAATCATCTGTAACAAATGAGCCACTTCAGGAGAAGAAATAGTTTGAGAACCCAGCTGCTATTTTCACTCCAGAATGCCAGGGGTAACATCTACAGGAAGGATCTCCAGTGCTTGTGGACAGCTGCAAACAATGAAATCCACCCCAGAAAGCTGATTACAGGAGGGTGGCAGGTAGTGAACAAGAATATTCTAAAATTCTGTTTTCTGATAGCTTTCCAGTACAGAAAGGCTGGTAACATCATATGAGTGCTGGGGTTCTAGAAACTACTTAGCCTTCTGTGAAAGAGGACTGCAAGCTGGTACGTGGTGCCAGAAGACCCCCCAAGGCCCTGCTGACTCTAGTCAGAACAGCAAAATGGGAACAGCACATGGACACATATGTTGTTCCTGGCTCAAGATGCTCCAATGGCTCTTGTTTGATCTTCAAGGCATTTGAAGAGGTTGTGTGCAGAAGGACCTATCAACCTCCTCCATGCTCATGTCTCAGAGGCATGGTGTGGCTGGAGGACCACGACTGGCTCCCATGTTACAGAGTTGAGAAATGCAGGTCAAAGCCTTCATCTTTGCCTCCTCTAGTTTCTCCTCCAAATCTGTATTGTTGTATCTTTCACAAACCACAGCAGCGGATCTCCTTCTTGGTGCAACTAGGAACCTGTGAACCATTTCAGCATTTTGCTAGTTCGCAGGCAGACAAATGTGAAGTCCATTCATCCATCATTATCCTTCCTCAAGAATCATCCATGTTACTGGGAAAGCCATTTTATGGGAAATATTATGTTGAGTTCAAATGCTTCTCCGTTCCTCAATAACTATGGTCTTCTGGAGTCCAGAAACTCTAAAATTACACCACTTCAAAAGCCAGGATTTCTTATCTTCAGTCTATGATTTAATGATAAAAGCACTCAAGGAGAATGGACATCCAGATATCTCCTCAAGCAGTAAGATCAGAAATGACTGCACTGTCTGGAAGATACTTGGGTCCCCTGGGTTCCTGTTAACACAGATCTGACTTTTCTGGCAGATGAATCACGACAGTGCAGACCTTCAAAGTACCTCCTTTTAGGTCACACTTTGCTGTGCCCCGCTCCCTGCACCCCACACCCCCACACCCCTCCCCATCTTTAATTACAATCTGGTTTAGCCATTGGTATCTTGGGACTCATCAGAAAAGGAAATCAAGGCTTTCAAGTGATATGAAATAATCAGGTCTGTTCTGTACGGCACATAAAATCTTAATGGAATCCATCACTGAGCTTCACCTCCACTCATCAGCTATCATAACAGCCTGGTTTGAAGGTAGACTTTTTCTTCACTAGGCTGGAATTACTTGGGTTAAAACAATCTATCTGCTGAAGACACTTGCTAACTACGATGTGCATTGTTCATTAGGAAAAACAAGAGCCTTACCGTTACAGCTGCATGTGGCAGGAGTTCAGGTAACTCTTGTTGTAATTAGAAATTGATTCTATTTGAAAAGTCTTGATCTAGATTCGAGTTCTTTCCAAAAGAAACAGCCTTGAGATATATGCTTTTGACACCACCACAGTGCTCACAGATAGAGATACTGATTCATACACTTCTTCAGGCTTCAAGGGTTGAGCCCTCCCCAGCCTGGAAAGACTGGAAGTGCTGGAGCTTTTTGGGTCTGCAGCTGCACCAGAATAGTGTCTGTGACTTTGATTCATCATATGGGGCTTCCTCCGTGTTTCCTGTGGGGAACTTAGTGCCCCAGATGATGATGCCCCCACAAGATGAACTTCATGCCACCAAGAAGCCTACAACAGAGACAGCTACCCTAAAGCACGGACCTGTGGAGTACAAGGGCTGCTCTCACTTCATGCACATGGGAATGTAGAGGACCACAGTATTTGCTTTCTGTCCTACCCGGCTCTTTTCCTGTCTGAAGGGGCAAGCCTGGGAGAACTGGAAGATGTTGTTCATCCTATATCCTTCCCACCACAGCTGATCCTGCATTGGAAAGTAAGTGCACAGGAGCTCAGCAGAATGCATTTCCATGCGTTGTTTCCTACTGCTTCCTGACAAAACAAGGGAATACTGAGAGAAGGGAGGAGTTGTGTTAAGCGTCAGTCAGCTCACAACCCTTCCAGGAGGGGTGACAGTTCCGTTTGAAGGCGTCCTTCAAGGCCTGAGGAGCTGAGGTGTCTAGTGAGTATCACACCATGCAGTGGCAGTGGTAGTAGGTTGACATCCACAGATGTAAATACCTTGGGCTGTGCATCTCCACGGAGACGTCTCTAGGCCACACAGGGAGAAAATCAGCAGCTCTGGGCTTCTCCAAGCTGGACACAGTGATGCTTGGGTCCCCAGGTGAGCTCAGAAGCTGACCGCATCTGCTCAGCAAATGCACACCCAGGGTACCACCTCATGCTCACTCCACAGGAGCCTGGGGACTGGTACAGGTGTGCTTTAGGGAGCTATGTCTCCAGCACTGGCAACCAGACCACGCTTCCTGTTCGCAGCCCCCATTTGGCTGGAGGGTGAGCTGTGAGATGCTATTGGGCTTGCTGGCTGTGATAGGTTTGAACCAGAGGTGAAAAGGTCTCAGATCCCATTCCAGGTCCCTTGGACTACGCAGCCCCACTTTAAGCTCTCGAAGAAATTTCATTTTAAGAATAACTTAGTATGTCTCCCTGTGGAAACTTTCTGCAGGTTTTAACATTTGAAGGTGAGAAATAACGCACAGCCTGCCACAAAGTGGTGAACAGCTGTGTGCTAAACCTGCTTCTGAGCCCATGAGGTGCAGGCACTGAGGTAAGAGACAGGTCTCAGCAAAGGCCCCCTCCAGTCAGAGAGGAGGAAGATGGCCTTGCACTGGGAAAAGCTCCCCCTGCTTGCAGGGGGGGACATGTCAGCAGGAGATGCAGAGCTTTGACCTAGCTCAGGGAGAGCAAAAGGGACCCGACCTTCCCTGAAGCTGCAGAAGAGAAAGGGAAGAAAGGGAAACACCAGGACAAACATATTCATAGAGGAAGAGTCAGGAGAAGTGAACAGCAATATTTGCACAAAAAGGAAAATACAAACCCTCCTCCCCCACCCCAACCCCTTCGGTCTCCCTTTCTGAAACTGCAATTTTTCTGCTCAAACTGAAATTGCCAGGAGAATTTCAGAGCTACCCCTCCTCCAGCAGTTGCGCAGAGGTCTCCTCTCCCCCAGCCAAGTAATTTCCATATTGACACAAGAACTACACTCACTTACTTGCAAGACAGCTGATTAATCCCCTCGATGTAGTAGCATACCCCTCCATTGACACAGTAGGACTTGGCTGTTTCGTTGCATTTTCTAGCATGCCCGGACCAGGAGGAGAGAGTTGTGGTTACTGCAGAGGAAAAAAAAACAACACACACACACATACAAAGGATATATTGTTATTCCCTTTGTTGGGAAATTCTGTTTTCTTAGATGATTTTCAACTAGTTCATTTGCCAAAGTAAAAACCCCAGAGCTACAAACCTCAGCCTGTGCCTTTAGACCCACCTTCACCTTTCCAGGTCCTGGGGCTGCAACTTGACCTTTACTTTCCCAGCAAAAGTAGCTAAGTGAGTGAGGAGTTGAGGACGCGCCTTCCTCTAAGCAGCCAGCATGTCAGGACAAGGTCATATCTTTGACAAGCTGTAGGGGAAAGTGCCCCTTTCCCATCTCTCCTTTCCCTCCCTTACACATGCATGCAACCCTGCACTGGCAGGCAGGCAGGAGGTTAGGAAGAACACATGCTGCTGGGTCACACAGGCACAGCGGCATGGTGCTGAGGCCTGATTTGCATCATGATACTGGACCAAGATCCAGAGATACTGCAGGGGACATTTCATTGCTCCACAGCTCTGCAAGGAAATAACTTTTCAGAGCCAGAAGCAAGCGCCCTCATTGTCCCTGCAATAGGGGGACAGTGCAAACAAGAACAGCTCCATCTGCCCTGTCTCTGAGCATCTCTCTGCCATGCCCCAGCGGGGCTGCCTCAAGAGACCAAGCAGAAGTTCAGCAGAAGTCAGTCAGCCCTGGTCTGTGCCAAGAGGGAAGCAGCCAGCATGACTCAAGTTTCCTGGGATACAGATACTTTCCCAAATACAAATTTATTTCTGGAGAAAAGCTTTCCAGCCATGTAAGGTACAAACAAACCTGATGGTACTCTGCAGAATTTCATTGTAATTCCTGTCTCTGAATGATTCGGACAAACTTACAGCCCAAAATAGAGAGTCTCCATAGGCAAGACAAAGGCTTCTAGGAGCGGAAAAACCTTTTGTTAGAGCAACTGATATAGGTTACAAAAGCAGACGAGCTTCGGGGAATGCAGACCCATCTTCACATAACTGAAGTAAGAGCAGGGCACTCAAAAGCATCTGCTTTTTCCAACTGAATACTTCATCTCATTAAAGATAGTCCCCTTTCCTGGACCACCCACCTTGTTTATACCTTAATACAGTTACATCTCCAGGAATGGGGCTACTACTGACTTTCCAGCACCTTTTATGTTGTACCGGAGCTTTCTGAGGAGATACCCTCCTCCGTCCTGTTTTCCAAAGCATGAACAAACCTCATGGAAAGGTTAGTGACTTCAGACCAGTCGCTTAAGACCGAAAACCTCACTGACACAGGACTTGAGAAGGAAGGCTGGAGCCAGAGCCCCAGGCAGGAGCTAGTCAGAACCTCAGGAGAAGCAGTGAGGCATACCAGAGCCTGCCCCAGAGGGAGCCAGGGCTGCTCTCCACTCCTCGGGCAGCCCCCATCCCCATCCCGCCACCACAGCAGGCTCACAGGCTGCTGTGCATGCCTGCCCTGCTGCCCCTGGTGCCCTCTGCTCTCACGCTCCGGCTCCAGCCCATGCCTGCTGGGCACATCTGGACTCTTGCAGGTGAAGGTGGGCTCCCAGCATCCTGTGAAGCCTCTCACATCTGGGTGATGCTTGGCACATGAGCAGCCAAACCAGTTTGTTCTAGCTCTCCTGCTTTTAGGACTACCTCCGATTGCATGGGGTCTGTGCCTCTCTGTGCACAGCAGGAACAGCCCTGGCTGTTACCTGCACACAGCTCAAGGCAGAGCCAAGCTTACTGTTCATTTCGCTCCAACCAATGCACTGTCCAGTCCCATTGTCTTCTGTTCACACAGGGAAGTCAGTGCCTCCTGCTGCCCAACAGAGCCAGGGTTCTACACAAGAGGAGCTATTTCTATGCTTTGCCTTGAATAACCATTGCCTCTGGTGTTGTCTTTTCACAGCTGTCCAGGGCAGAGCAAGTTGTCCCAAAGTGCTCTGCAAACCAGACATGGCAAATACTTCAGCAAAGACTGAAAATGTGCATGGCCCTGGGACAGTAAATAGCTGCTCCCTTCCTAGGGTACCTAACGCCAGCCAGCTGGGAGCCAAATGTGCAGAGCAGTGTACACATACTAGAGTGTATGCCAGGTTATTTAGCACAGACGATGATTTGACCAAGCCACCAAAGAAGTCCTTGCAAAAAACCCCCTCAAATATGAAAATTTCCAAACTTCTTTAGTGAAATTCAGCACTCCCTTCCGGTTAAGATTAATGGGAACTAGAAGCCAAAACCATCATAATGGCTTCATAACAGCTCTGTATAATTTCTACCTTTACGAGACAGTAGGACATTTCTCCTAAGGCAAATGGACAGCAGTGGGCTCAGGACAGAGGAGCTCTAACTGTGTGTGGTAGCACTGGGAATTTCTTTGCAAGGCCTCTCCCTTAGCTACTGCTTGATCCAGCCACTTTACACCAAGTCTTAACAACAAATACCATTTTCAAAATGAGCATGAAAATAAAACCTAGCCTGGCAGCACACAGCTGTGTCCCAAAAGGCAGTGGGAGCCAGGCTGCGTGCGGGCTGCGCTGTGCATGGGCACGAGAGGCTGCAGGCTGTGCCGCTGCTGGGCCAGGAGCTGCCTGCTCTGCTGCAGCAACCCCAGCACTGGCTGGGCCACTCTTGTGGAGGCAGAAGCAGCAGCAGAGCAAGCAAGGGCCTGCCAGTGGAGTGTGAAAATTACAGGGGAGCCAGTACACCGAAGACAGCCACTGTCCCCAAGTGCTGCCTAGGCAGCACACAGCACGGGTGCTGCTGAAAGCTGCTCGCAGGGCAGCCTGTGGTTTGCAGTGCTTGCAGTCTTTGACTGAAGGACTTTAAAACTGCACAATGACCCGGTCTCTGTTGAAGCTGCAAGCATTCCTACAGATCAGGGAGCACTGAAACTTCATGAATGAAAGCACCAGTACAAATTGAAAGGCACAATGGATGAAGAACAAGCACAGCCTGCAGGAAGCCATCACCCCTTCAACCATCAAATGTACCAGCTGCTAGCAAGCAAAACAAGCCATGTATCCAAGTCTCACATCATAAATCCTACAGGAAATGATTCTGGGGGGAGCCTTCCCACAGTAAGGGAGTAGCAGAGAGGGAGAAATAAAAACAAAGCCCAGAAAGCTCCCCATAGAAAACAACTCAGACAAAGAGGTACACTTTCCACCAGAACAGGTGGACAGGAAGATGCGGTGCTGTGTGATGTTTGGATACCAGAGTGCATTACAGCATCGACCAGTTGAAGATTGCATGGGATTTTCATCCCATACAAAAAATTTTGCTTCTTTTAAACAAATAAAAAATCACTGACACAAATGAGGCTTGGGACATGTGTGTTGTGCACTTCTAGAAAGAGATCTGTTAACGGTGTTATGCCTGTCAGAAAAATACATGATCAGTTCTTCCAGAAGCACCTTGTTAATGTAATTATCTTTTAAATCCTGTTTTCTGCACGTGCCATGCCTTTTCTCCCAAAGAAGCACAAAGTATTTTAAAACTGAACCACAGAAACATATTACTATGGTTCATTTGTCAGCAGCAGAGATGTAGCAAAGGCTACAAAAAGAGGCAGTCAGCCCAGTTCCCAATTGAAAAGAGTGCCATCAAATACAGGCCATTATGAGAGTATAAACAGCTGTACTGGTCAAACCGAAGCCCTGTCTTCTCTCTGACAGTGGCCAACAGGCAATGCTGGAGGAAGATCAGCACACTCATGCATTGATAATTTTCTTCTGGCCACCTAGGATGAGCAGCTCAGAGGTTAGCCACAGTGCCTTTACATTGAATGGCCTTTGATGGATTTCTCTTCCACGGATGTGTCTAGTTGCTGCTTGAACAAATCTAATCTTGCAGCATCCAGAATATATGTGACAAGGGTTCCAGTGTTTGCACACAGTGTGCAAAGATGCATCTCCATTTACTTCTTTTAAACCTGCCCCTTCCTGGCTCTTGTATTAGAAAAAATAGTTAGCATGCCCACTGATTTCCCCTTGTGCTACCTGTGGCTTTACAGGTACAGCTAGCACCTCCTCCCCTAGCTGGAAAGCAATGATCTCTTTAGTAGCTTCTTACACAGGGACTGACCTGGCCACAATCCTTTTTTGTGCGATCTCTGGTTCTGTTTTTCCCTTTGGAGCTGGCAAGACCATTCTACACCCATGATATTTACATCACCCTGGTTTGTTCTCTGTTCCATTCATTGTAATTTGCAATGTTCATTTTGAATTTTGATATACTGAATAAAGATCTTTATCTATTATAATCCTGGACTCTCATGCCTGCATGGTAATGGGGAGTCCAGAGCCTCCCAAGGTGCCTGATTGCTCTGGGAAGTTGCTGCAGCTGGGACATCATGTTCATGAGGGCAGCAGCTGCAACTAGTTTGGGAGCAAGGATGGAGAGACCTGCCAAGTCAGAGAGCAGCTCTGCTGGGAGGACAGAGGGAAGTGAAAAGTCTCACTTAGAAAGTGTTAATTGTGCCTGCATTCAAATGTGGCTGCCTATCACAGGCAAGCACCTTGAAGCGTGAGGCTAAGGGAGATATCAGTGGGTTTCCACCACACTAGCAGGGTAATTCCCAGATTCAAAAGTGACTTCATTCAGTTACTTCATGTTTAGCTGTGTTCGCTCATCAGCCTCAGCCACTGGAAATATCTTAACAAATATCTACCTGGTCCTGTGTCATCTGCAGTTCGATGAATGATGCTGGTAAAGTGAGCCTCACACACAGGTTATCTGCAGACATGCATATTCATTCATCACCACTCGAACCACCAGTTCAGTGTGCCTGGTGATTCAGAAATTACTTCCCACAGCTATTTTACCTTAACTGCCCCAGGGTACCAGGCAGATTTTACTCCCTGTTGGCTGGTGTGGTAGAACAAATCCTTCTTACAGCCTCCAATACAACTCCATCTCTCCCAAATTACTTGGAAAGTTGTAAAATTATTGAGATAAATGGAGATCTGAATAAGTAAGGGAGCAGGTTTTGGCACTAGCTGCAATCTGCATGGAAAGAAACTCACATGATGGCAGTGGGAGATGATGGGGGGAGCTTGTGCAGTAACATCAGTCATGTACAACTGCCTCTCCAAGTACTTCAGTGAATTAAGGGCAGGAAACAGGGAGTGTGCATGGGCAAACTACAGAAAAGAAATGGGGAAATCAGAGCAGTGGGAATAAGCAAGGTGTCCCTGAGACAGGGGCCACTGCAAACGCACAGGCAAGCTGGCTACAAAGCTCTTGCAAGGTGGCTGCAGGCCTGACGCAGCTCACCCATCAGCATGTCAGGCCTCCAGCTGGTCTCAGCCCCAGAGCTGAGCACAAAGCAGAAGGGAATAAGGAGGTGAAGATGGGAAGAAGAGAGCTGCCTTTTGATGGATGTGACTGCGAATGATCTGAAGCCACATCTTATCGTTGCTGTCCCAGTCAGTGAGAACAGTGCAGCATAAACACAGGGGAGACCCTGAGCACCGTAGTCATTCAAAGAGTCTATTTTCCACCACATGCCTAGGTTATCTGGGACTAACATCAGTGATAGGGCCACAGCAAGGAGAGCCATGGGCACTGACATTGTCATGTGGACTTTCCTTCACACAATGTATCTATGCAGAAAGGCCATTAATGATTGTGCAGGGATTCTTACACAATTCCTACCATGCACGTCATTTAACCTTTGCAGAGAGCTTACCAGTTTGTTCTCAGAAATCGGGTGAAATACTCCCACTGCAAAGAGTTAATTAATGCAGCTTGGACTATAAATTATAATAAATTTTTCACAAACTACAGCTACTGTTGAGAGAAGCAGGGAGACAAGTGATAGTTTTGCTGCTCTTTTTTTTTAAAAAAAAACAACTGACTGGTGGGTTCATAGAGTACAGACACTTTACTCTCTCAATATTTAGACATTCAGTTAGACAGATGAACTCAGCTGGTTGGAGAGTGTATATAAATTGACTGCTCTGTATATGCCTCATGTACTTACAGATAAACCACAGAATTGCTGAGGTTCTTCTCAACCGAGTTCATCCAACTGCTTTTCAGAAGAACATGGATGAGAAGGTGTCTGGCTCAGCTATTCCTCAGCTGTAGCACTGTAATCCTGGCACAAGCCACACTAAATCCATGAGTTACACTGATGAATACACTGAGGGACTGTTGATCCTAACCATTCCCTCTGTGACAGATTTCTGTATGTCTGGTATGACACTCTCTTCTCTTAATAAACCTGAACAGAGGCTGAATGCTCACTGCTGCTTTCTGTACATAAAATCAGAAGGGCCTGTGCAGACTGGGGCTTGCCTAGCAACAGACGGGGACACTGGACCTCATAAAAATTCTGCTCCTTTGTGCTTATTCATTTGGAAATGACCCAGTATTTACCCCTGCATTTTACTGAAACAGATCCTGCTGGAATTGCGTTCCCAGTTCCTGAGAGGATCATGAGGATCAATAGTTGCAGACTAGAAGTTCATCCCAAAATATAAATGCCAGACTGCAGGGGCACTCATCTCAGAGCATCAGACACTGCTGATCAGAACAACAAACGCAGCACTCCCCGTGTCTCCCATCTGCACTGTTCAAGCGTTTCACTGAGGAGCAAGTGTAAAGGTTTCTGAGCTCCAAGGGACTGCCTGTTTCCATAGGACAGGTAGCTTTTGCAGAGGCAAAGTCCTGTATTACTATAAACCTTCTGTTGCTCCTCCAGGCTGATCTCTCCAGCCTTATGAAGGACTCTTTCCTATGATTTTCTCTACCACAAGGGTCCCAGAATGCACATTAGCACTGCAGCATTTTATTTTCCCAAATCCCCATCATCAATTGTAATAGCAGCAACATGATACTTCAATGAAGGGATCTGTTCAACAAACCTAAAAAGCCTTTTGCAGGGCCAGTGCCAGCATGAATGCTTTGCAGGACAGCTGAAGCCCAAGAAGTGAAGCAACATGCCAGGATCACGTGGTGGAGTCTGACAGAGCAGATCTGTTACGCAGCCTCCTGCTCTGAACGCTGGGCTTACAGCCTCAGTTCTTCCAGGGGTGATGAGTTTCCATCCCATGCTTCGCTCCATATGCCCATCTTTACCTTTAGAGTCACAACGGCCTGTCTCTGCTTCGCGTCTGGAGTGCTAGATGCTATGGCTACTTAAAAAATACACAGCATGCAAAATAAGCAGGGACTTGAGAGCAGGCATGACGCAGCTCTCTGCAGACTGACAGCCAGATCTCCAAAACATACACTGCAAGGTACCATGCCTGCGTGCATGCGGGCTCCGCTCAATTATTAACCACACCTCCAGCTGTGGGTTTTAAATTATTTGAGCAAAGACCACGCCAGGACTTATTTTTAGTCTAATATTGAAAACTGGTCTGTCCGCGTGGGCCTTGGTGGACTAACTTCTGTCTGTTACACCCGGGCTCTGGGCTGGCTGGACACCCTTCAACTCCAAAGCAACAGCACCACGCTCACGTCTGTAGCATTGCTGGCTTGAAGAGAGTACAGTGCCTTCAGACTGGAGTGACCAGACACTGAGCAGCAAATTAACGTGCAGGTCTGCCATGGTCACCCAGTAAAAGCCATGCCAGACTGGACTGGAGACAAGATCTGGGGGAATTGGCTGAACCTGAATTACATGGCACATCTTACTATGGTACATGCTGAAGCTTCGATTCAACTAGATGTGACTAGATGTGAATTTACCACATCACAGTAAAGACATCAGTGAGCCACCGTAATCATGCAAGTCCACCAGGCCTATCTCACCACAGGGAGAGCAAGCAAGGAAAACATTTCTGACACCCAGCCACGCTAAGCATCGGGGAAGGTATTACATGGGAGAGGGAGAGCCTTAACAAGTCTAAACCAATAAGTCTACAAACTTAGTCCAATGGCATCACCATGACAACAGCTATGAAATCTGTGGACTCAAACTGGTTTGGAAACTTAGACTTCATCACAGAAAGAAGGGCTGTTTCACCTACCCTCTCACAGGAATCTCTAAAGGGACTTCAGGCAGGGCTTGTGATCCGCAGCAGTTGAAATAAAGGTCCCAAAAAGTCAATCCAGAGGGCCCAGCTTTCATTCAGGTGTCTCACATTATCCCCCAATCCTCATGTTCTCAGCACAACTCAGCACCACCTCTTCTGCTCTTTCTCCCTCTTTCATCTTCTCACCTGATCCCAAACCCCTCTGTTGCACAACACCACAGAGTGCGGTGGCCCTGGCAGCACTGCCAGCCTGCATGGGCTGGGAAGGTGACAGCACTCAACCGGATCAGCCAGGCGACGATCCTGACAACGGGCGTAGCAGAGTCCGGCTGAGCAGCTGCAATGATCCGCATGTTGGCTTAGAGCATCTGCCCATCACTGGTGGATCCTCTTGTATCCTGACAGCATCCAAACACACCTCCTCCACCCAGCCTGTATTCTCTTTCTACCCTTAGGACTTCACCTGTTTGTTGAAGTCCAGGAAATAAACTTGAGGAGAACTCAACAGCAGAGAACAAGCAAAAGGGATTACCTGACTTTTTTGGTGATTTCAAACATTATCTTACTTTTTAAAAATGAAACTTTGATAAGACTTTAGTATCTTTGTTCTGCATAAACCTTCCATCTCAGAACGCTCTACAGATTGCTGTGAACCTTCTTCCATTTTTGCCTCTATCAAAATGTTTCTAAACTTTGCCACTGATTCCTATTCTGTTTACCAGGCAGGTGTGTGAAGAAGGCAGGGGTGACGGAATGTCGCAGGATCTGCTAGTAGCTGCACTCAGAGGTGGTAAGAAAGGCTCTAACAGTGCTCCAAGGGGGAAATATGTGATATCCCACTCCTTTTCCCAAGGCAGGGGTAGAAAGGAAGGCCAGACATCCAGGAAGGAACTGGGACCTTCAGGAAAAACACAAGTTAAAAACGTATACACCAGGAGCAACAGGGCTTCAGGAGGTGAGGCACGTGGGGCTACACAGAGTGATGGGGTTTCATCCCCTTGCCCATAGGGACTGTCTGGGCCATGGGGAGAACACAGTGAGCTTCTGGAGGTGCAGGGTCTAAGAGCCTTGCCCAGCCTGCCTGGTAAGATGCCTGCCTCACACCACAGGCCAAACAGGAGCAACCAAGCTGCCTGTGCCTGGCAGCCTCTCCTTTCCCAGGGAACTGCAGCTACCCCTGAGTGTGCATGGTGCTTTCTCAACATGGTGTCTAAAATCCAGCAGATCATTTACAACCTTTCAGTGAAACAATGAGAGGTGGGACTACCTACAGGTGCCAGAGAAGCTCTTGAATACTGGCATTTAAAAGAAATGCAAGAATTTTACAAAAATGAGATACTTGTCAGCTTTCCAGATCATCACACCTCACATCTTCATTACCTCCCCATATGTTATACACATGTGTAATTCTACGATAGATCATCAGTAACTGTAAAAATCAGAGGGACTATGTGTAATTTAGATAAAAATTGAGAGACATCATAAAAAAGGAATGTGAAGGAAGAAAGTCAATTACAACTTTAACTCTGGAGACTCCACCATCTCTTAAGACAAAAACAGTCAAGGATGATGTTCCCACAGAGGAAAGAAATTTTTCAAAAGGAGAAACTCCTGTGCAAGGCACACAGCATCTTGCCAGTTTCCTTTCTACTGAAATTTGGCTTTCAGTAAAAATAGCATATATCTAATGCAATGCAAATAAGTAGCATGGATCTATGCTAATGAGCACAAAGGAAAAATCCTGGGGAAGGATGGTATGGTCATTGCATTAATGGTGCTGCCTCTCAGCTTGATGTCTCCAGTGCAGTGGAAGGCTAAGCACAACACCAGAGCAAATTTTGAGTGCAGTTTTCTAATCAGAAATGCTTTTAAAGGATACCTGGCCATTCCCTGCTGTGGCTGCAATCGGATTTCCTTTAAAATCACAAAAGATTGAGCTTTCCGAGGACGAAACATCTCCATAAAATCTGCAAAGTAGAATTGCCGACAGAGAAGCACAGCCAGCTGCATTGTTGGTTCTGGGCAGGAGCAGCTGGAATGGAAATAGAGCACGGATCTCAAAATAACTGCCCAGCCCGCAGCTCCCCAGGCTCCCGCTCCCGTGGAGGGGATGCTGGTGGGCTGTCCAGCGTGCTGACACCACCAGGGTGGCACACTGGCCCCAGGGTGGGGGGTCTCCCACACAGAAATAATGCCTTCCACCAGAAAACGGTGAAGCAGCGGCCAGGCACCTGGCTTCTAGATGTTCACTCGTGCACATGCTTGGATTTTTATTTTTGTGTGTCTATTTTCTATTGTATTTGCGAACACTGAATACAAGGGGATGCTGAAAAGCACATTTACCACATTAAATCAAATTAAACATTTTTGGAAGTCTGTTCTTGCTTTCTGGAGATTCAAGGAAAAACGTCATGGCATGGCACAGATGTCTTTTCTGCAGTTTTTGTATGACATGCTCAGAAGACCCATGTCTTCATTCTTGTATTTCCTATAGCCTCTTCTGGGTTTCTTTCTCCCATACCCTCAAAAAAAGCGCAAGCTCAAACCCAAAAACAAACCAAGGAAAAAACCCACTAAATCAAAGGCTGTAACAAGCTCAGCCAGCAGCTAAGTACCTCTTCCCAATTCTCCTTGCCATCCCATGGAGGGGTGGGGACCGTGGGGATGGGGGGCGGCTGTGCACTGCAGGGAGTGAGCCAGAAGATGCATGGTCCTTAGTTGCTGGCTGGGGTTAAACCATGACAAAGTCTAACAAGCATCAATAAATCCATGTATTGAAAAAGCTGGGAATGCTTAAAATCCAGCTGCAATTTTAAGTAGTATGTTCTTCAAGTTACCATTGCATTAGCAACCTCTCCCTCTCCAAGATAGACACCAGCAATATAAATCATACTTCTTGAAAGATCTAGGGAAAGATCAGTGGCTTTGGGAGAAATCAAAGAGAAGTAGTGATTAAAGAAGATTCCAGGAGGCAATAAAGCAGTTATGCAAAATGTCTCATAAACCCAAAACAAATAAGGGGAAGGAAGCTATATGGGGGAGCAAGGGAGAAAGGTACTTACACTCTTCTTCCATAACAACTATTTTAGTTTCTGAGGCTGGTAAGACTTGTGGTGCTTTCGTTGTTCCTGGGGAAATTAAGGTAAGAAAGTAGTGAACAAAATATCTATTTTGAGCAGAGAAGAGTGGGCTTAGCTACTGCAGGGAGGAGGACAAGAGCAGGTGCTGCTGGGTGGTGCAGGCTGGGGGGGCTGTCAACGTGTTAGTACTGGTTAGGGTACACTCAGATGGGTGACTGGGTAACAGGCAGAAAAAATGGAGCCCTTCCAGGGGACGGCACAAGGCACACCGGTCCCCTCACTGGAGGACCTCATGCCATTAGGTTCTCTGTCATGACAGAAAGGCAGAAATGGTTCAGGATTCACCCAGCAGGTGATGAGTGAAACTGTGGGAGGTTTTCTTAGCCCTGACAGCCACGAGAGTGCAAAGACGGGATCACAGAACATGACAGTGAGAAAAATATGGAATTTAAGAAAAGGTGAGATCATCTGAAAAGCCTCCATCCCACAAGTATGTGCAGCTCTGCAGCACAAAGTAATGCTCGTATAAGAGATGGAGGAATGTGAAACAGATGAAGGCCATGGCCCAAGGCAATACAGGAGCCAAGCACATGGAGAGATTTCCTCTTTATGAACCAGGATACTGGGAAAGCCCACAGTCACCAGCTGTACTCAAGCCCACTTGTGGCAACAGCGCCTTCTGGATCAAATTCCCTCACCACCCTCCAGATGCACAAAGGAGAAAGCACCAGGATCCTACGCTGTGCGTGCAGCACCCTGTCAGAGGTAAGGGGTGAGACCACCATGAAAAGGTACAAGCAGAAAGAATTTTTCCTGCAGTGTTTAGCAAAGGGGAGGGGGTCAGTGGAGGAGGTGTCTAGAAATTTTCTGAGGAAAAAATGAGTCTGAAACAGTCACATCTCAGCTGTGCCCTCATGCCCACGTGATACCAACATTAGACTACTCAGTAAAGAGAACTGGGAAATGGGACATTTTTCTAAGAAAGCATCTAATTTACCTCAAAGTAACAAAAATAAAAAATAGCATGAAAACACAAAATGTTTTGACTAAGTCCAGAAGCATTTCCTCGGAAACTGACACCCTCCCAAAGCCTCTCAATGCAAAAGCATTTATTTCTGAGCTTTGTGGAAATACCATAATTGCAGAGCAGTGGTGAGGTGATGGGTTTGGCTGATGGGCATTTTCTAAGTGACAAGGGGCGACTGCACTGCAGCCAGTCTCTTTCTAAAGAAAATCTCATTGCAGTGTGGTGTTTTCAGTGATTTGCAACAGAACTGCATGGCTGAAAAGATGCTTTTTTGAAAACAGTATAAACCAAAAATTGGTAGTGGAATACAGCAAAGCATACTTTGCAACAGCAACACTGCCTCATCAGGCTGAGAATTTTTTACCAGCAGGGACTGAATCTCAGACCTTCACATCCATGGGCCCAAGGGTCTCACATGAGAGCTCTTTCTCTGCCATCCATGACTCAGACAGGCTCAGGAGTCTCCATCTCTGGCCTCTGCACCCCTGGAGGGGAACGGCACGTTGGGCTGAGGGCAACTCGCTCCTCCGTGATGCTAATCTCAAACCTCAACAGCTCAGGCCATCTCTTGCAATGTCACCTCTCTACAGGGACACCCGGAGACATCCCCAAACCTTGTGTCTCTGTATCACAAGATGCAGCCTTAGCTCAGGACTTCTTCCCAGTCCTGGATTCACCCGCCTGTATCATAGCAACGTTACAGGACCTCCAACAATACTAAAGTGTCAGGTCAGAAAGCATGTTTCCAGCAAACAGTGCCAGAGTGTTAGCCCCAGCCAGCCTGCTCGGGATGGGCAGATGCACCAGCTTCCCAGGGACAGGGCCGCAGTAAAGATGCAGAATATAAAGTAGCAGATCATACAGAAATAGCAATAGCTGGATAGAGCTTCTGCAAAAGAGGAGTGCTGGCTCTGAGGGGAGGCCAGCTTGCATGTCTGCTCTGATTAACTGTTACAAACTGCTAGAACTCCACAGAGCACTCTGTTGAGACTTGGCCACAATAGCATCAGTGCTAAGGAGCCTAGAGAACACAGGCAGGGACAGAAGTCAGCACACATGTGGATTCAGAGACAAGCAGATGCCCCGAGGTGTTTTCTTCTGACAGATATCACAGAAGAAGAGAGCTTGCAGAAGTGAGAAAAGCTGTCCAGGTCCCAGGAAGGTCCAGCAGTAAGGAAGGAGGGAGACTCCAGGCCAGCAAGTGCCTGGGCCCAGGTGAAAGCTCTTCAGCTCTTGGTAGCTCCAGTGGGAAGTGTAAAAAGTGCAAAGGAGGTGACAGAGCTGCAGAAGCCTACAGACATCACCATCATCTTCTTTACCTTTCCAAGGGATTACAACTAGCATTCAGCTGCTGTCCTGCCAGGTGACCTGCAAATAGCACCAGCAACGTGTGCACGCAGCTGCAAGTGGCAAGCCAAAGGCAGATTTTCCAGGCATCTTAGCAAACAGGTTTATCAAGGCACTGCTGTAGCAGCATGCAGCTGGCAATCTACTGGATCTGCAGCACCTTGCAGCCTGCAGCTCCCAGTACGAAAAGGTACAGGCCAGATCTTAGGGTCTCCTAGGTTGCTTTTCAGGTCTCAACACATTCCTGAGCAATTCTGGTGTGTCCTCATACCCCCTGTGACCTGGGTGAGAGCAACCATCTGCCCCTGCCAGACAGCATGCCTTCCTGTGCAGGGAGTTAAACCCTGACCCATGCTGCCATTACCTGTGAGTGCGGGAAGGGACCGTCAAAGTTGGAGTGGCCTGAGGTGCCTTTTCCTGCTGCCATAAGCAGCATGCAGGATTGCAGCCTTGCAGTGCGTGCCGCTCAGTCACACTCCTCCTCTTGTGAAAGGAAGGGGATTGCTAGTGACTGGGATGGGTGAGTGGAGAAGGCGGACAGGGCTCTGACGGCAGCCACATGCTGCCCGTGCACATTGCACATGGAGAGGAGGGGTTGCAAATGCTCCCGGTCCAAACAGGAACAGTTTACATTGTGATGGGACAGCCAGAGTGTGAGTCATTAAAAAAGGAGTGGCACTGCCTTAGTTCAGCTTACTCTGGACACCTTTACTATCATGATTGTAAAGAAACACAGCAGAGCAGCAGGGCTAACTTCATAGATGTGAAAAACAGAGGCATGGAGGTCTGAGCATGGATGGCCTTTCTCCAGACTTTGCAAGCAATGGGTTTTTACAAGCAGAGTAACTGCGGGGGAGGGTATGTGATACTGCAGCTGCACAGAATAAAAGATTCAGGACTGCAAATGCTGCTGAGGAAGAGGTTAATAGAGAAAATAATGCCAGCAAGCAGCAGGAGAAGGCTACCTTCCTTCACATTTGACTAATGCTAATAAGAGCACAACAGAGAAACTGGATCACACCAAAGGGCTGCAGAGCACAGAGCCTGGGCTTCCGCAGTGGCCCACTGCGAAAGGCAAGAGGAAGAGCTTAGGAAACAGAGCTTGTACAGAGTCATCCCTCCCCTAGTTGCACTCTCCCAGCTTCTGGCAAGCACTGTAGGGGCTTTCTGAGCTGGAGGGTACATCCAAACCATCATGTTAAGCAATATAATTATCATGACCAAGATAATAATAAAACCACCTAACTTCAGGCTCCATCCACTGAGCTCTAAGAGATGGAGCACACATTCTAGGATGAAAACCAGAAGCAACTTCACTCATCACAAAGCTATGGTTTAATTACTTTTCTCCTGGTGAGTTTTGCTTCTCAGAAATTCTTTAAAAAAAGAAAACATCAAGCCCGCCAGCTTTCTTTCCTCCTTACCCCTTAAAAAAACCCCACGTAGATCGTAAGTTTATTTAAAATGTAAATTAACCACATTGCCAGTGACAGATAACAAAGATAAACATTTATATTAAGCTGCATTTTTCTTATCTCCCAAGACTTTTACTTGATATCCTGAAAGCATGAAACAAAATACAAGACAGATCATGTGGAGAACCTCCTGCTTTCTATGTGAATGGCAGACAGCTCAAGACATTTGTTGGCTTCTTCACTTACCACTTTTCACATTCAGGCTGCCTTTTGCGGTGTCTTTCCCTAAAATGTTCTCCGCTTCGCAGCTGTACTCCCCAGCATCTTCCAGCTTCACCTTGTTGAACTGCAGTCTGGAAATCTTTCTGTTGAAAAGTACAGCAGACATTTCTTACTCAATTGCTAACCACCCTCATGAATTGATAACCATTCCTGGCCCTGGTACACTGTCTGGTACGTCACCCCTTCTTGGGAGGATGGGCTGCCTGACCTGCAATCTGAACAGGTATTCAAGCCTGGTCAGGATTCAGACGAGACCCTTCCCAGGAACCATAGCCACCATAATTTTTCAAATGAGCATCTCCCTCTGAACCCACTGCTCTCAGCATGTTGCCATGGTCTAGTCTCATGAGTGTCTCATGAGGGGTTAAGCCCAAGAGCCCTAGCATCCCAGCACACAGACTTTTGGCACTGGAGAAAAGCCACTTTTCTGATGGACAGCAGGATCTGCCTATGAGACAGAGGTGTGGAGATGAGATGCATGTTCTGCACCTTCCTCAGCAAGGAGCCCGACCAGTCCGGTGCCTCAGTGGCTGCATTCAGCAGGGCCACACACTTGAATGCAAACACCCACAGATTCTGGGTGGACTCATCCCTTTCCAGCCTGCAAATCAGACTCCTGTGGTTTGACCTAGGCAGCTAACTTGTAGCTTTATCCAGGCCAACAAACAGGGCAAAGACTTTGTCTCCCCCAACTACACACACCAATGTACTACAAACATGTGGGGCTGAACTACGCAGACTCATCTTATCAGCCAGAAGTGCCTAGAAAGAGCAGAAAATTATGTGACAAGTGCCCATGACACCTAACAACCTGTGCTGAGTACTTCGTTGGGGAGGGAGCAGCTCTGTGGCTCTACTGAGAAGACGAGCATTGCCTTTCCCACCGCCTATGACCAACGATTCATTCTTGGGGATGTCTCTCTGACTAATAGGAAAAACCTTTTGTTGCCTAGTTCAACTGAGGTCTATAGGAGCCTCCAACACACACTGAATCACTCATGAGACCACAGTGGGACTCCCACATTAGCCGCCCTGCATTTCCTTCCATTTTAGCCATCTTATAAAAACCTACCTTGTGTGCTCTTCACATAAGAACACCTCTCTGCTTTCTACCCCAAGCTTTTGTCTCAGGTCTGTGTCATATAGTTGCTTTATTCAGAGACTTGGAAACACTGCCACCTTTAGAAAGAGATCCCAGTAGCCTCTGTTGCTGAAGGCAAATAAAATTCCTTTTCTGTGAAAAAACATCATTAGCTTTGGACATATTTGCCATGTTACATGTGTCATCTGAGAAGGACTTTTCTTTGGACTGTGCAGATCATCATCCATAGGAAGTCCTTCACAGAAGCACACTGGCATCTTTTTAACACCTTGACATGCTGTTCTACTTGGGAGGCATGGCACAAGGACACAGCAGGAATGTCTCACTAGTTATATTAGTAAATTAAAAGCACTTGTGGACAACTTGGTACAGCTCCCAGGATACAGGCGCTGTCCTGTTTTACAGGATGCGGTCAAGTGTTCAATTGCATGAGTTTAGACCCCATGCAGAGCAATTTTTAAATGAATGTTGACAGTGTGCAAAGATCTCTTGAATCCCTCTCATTCCTAGGTCTCCCCTAACACACTGTGCAAAGCCAGTTATCAGGGCCAACACGTTCCGATGTGCATGCCTAAACCAGCAGGCTGATTCAGAGCAGTGCAAAGCTGCCCTGACTCACAGCACTGCACACTTCTCTGAGTTTTCTCAAGTCTCTTAGAGCAACCTGTGACAGTACTGGGGCTCGTGGTCCTTGCTGCTGCAATGCCTTAGGAATCAAGCAGCACCCAAGACACAGCAAAGCATTTAAGGGCCTCCAGGCAGCTGGGTTCTGCATCTGGCTGGGAAGGTATGGTGGGCACCTGCTGAAGAGGTCTAGCTCTGCTGGGCTGTAGTAACCAGTCCAGGACCACGTTCCCCACTCCTTCCACAAAAGCAGGTGTAGAAACAATCAGCAAAGGGGCAAGGTGGGCTCTGGGTACTACTGGATGCAGCTCCAACAATAGTACCCCCAGCCCAGTCCAGCCATGACTTTCTCTCAGCTGTCTCAACCCTCAGTGACAGAATATACCATTTGTTTTATAAACCACCCCTATGACAGGCTTGTAGTTGTTGCTGCAACGCAGAGCAAAAAGCCAGGCAGCACGCGTTGAAAGCAGCTTGGAAGAGCGAGGCTCTAACTCAAAGCCCTGTAGAAAACCCCACCCTCTCACCCCAGCCTGCTGAGGCTATCTGCCAGCACAGAGCCGAGAGCATTAACAAACATGCTGCCTTCAGCTGCCGGAGGACAGATATTCTAATGATAATTAGCTGCATTGCAGTCCCATATGCACAGCACGTTTTACTGTGTGTAGTAACTGGAAAAATCCACTACACCATTAGAATATCACCTACATACATGGTCTCTTACAGATAAAGGGTTTAAGTCCCAAAGACACAAATTGGTAGGTTATTAGTGACAGAAAAGGCTAATGAAAGGGGGCATACTTGACAGATTCATCTCCAAAACCAGGATGAGAGACATTTGGTCTTTTACCTGGAACTGGAGAGGAATGTGAGCAGAATAAAAAGCAATGTTGGCATTTATAGCATATCAGCATCAAGGTGAAACCAAAGAGGATTATGTTGTTTTAATGCATAAGACTGTTGTACTGTCAAAAGAGGTTATTTTTATTTTCCATCACAGTTTGTTGAAATTCTCCTGGATTGCAACATCCCCTTGGATAAAATCAAGAGGTTTTGTTGCTTTTTGTTGCTTTTCATATTCCAGACCAATGGTGTAGCTACCCTTGGTCTCCACACTCTGCTGTATAATGCCAGGTAACAGACCTGGGGGGAGAGATGAAGGGTACAAATGAGGATTGGTTTTAATGCGGAGTGTAGCCATAGTAAAGAGAATTTCCCTATTCCAGGAAGCGCTGAAACAGCCAGAGAGATACCTTGTTTCGCAGCGTTGGTCATGAACCTTTTAATTCACATGGATAATGCCTGTGCACTAGAACTGAAGGATGTAAAAGAGACCAGACCTTGCTTGATCTGTAAGTGGTAAGACAAAGATGACCAATCTGTCTCAGTTCTACTTTACTATCTGCAAGTGCTACTGAAATATCTTAAAACTGCCTAGGAAATTGATTTTTCATGTCTGTGTTCTTTCTCCTGCTGCCCCCAAAGGTAGGTACTTTGTTCATTTGAGGGCCGAGACATGTTTTTACAGAAATACCAAGTAGTAGCATATGAGGAATTGTGTTGTACACAGGAGCTTTGCATCAAGTCCCCTGCTGCCCTTCTGGGCAGCGTGTCTCTTGGGGTTGCCAGCCCCTGGGAAAACCCTACCGTGTGCATTCGCAAGGGTGCCTGGCTGCCAGACGATGCCATTCTTCTGGGGGAAGGCACTGCCCTTGGCTGTTTGTTCAGTGAAAGGGCCAGGGTCACTGACAGATCCCATCATTTCACCGCAGTGCAACTCTGTTGACATTTCTTTACTCCAGGGGAAAATCTGCCTCATTGTCTTTTCTGACCCTCAGCACATATGACTTAGCCACGCACTAATTATCTCCTGTAGTGCTAGTGGAGGAATAAACCATGGGGAATATGTTGTCTGCAAGCTCTGGGGGATAGGATTCACAAGGAGACCTTCAGCCTGGCCAGAAGAAGATCCCCCAAAATACCCTTCTGGCCAAGAGAACAGCATCCCCCAGGAAGGCAGTTTGGAGTGATGAGTAAATCACCCTCTGCAGTGCCAAACTCCAGACTACAATGGGAAACAGGGAGATCAGGCCTTGACCAGGACCTACACAAAGATCCTGGCAAATTCTGGCTGGGAAGGGAAGCCTCACCTTCTGTAATTCAGACAGCTCAGAGCTAGACATCTAAACGTGAGCATGAGCCCTGAGGCTGCAAGTACAATCAGAGGAAAAGAAGCAGGCACCTTGGCCAAGGAAGAACTTTTCATGACAGGAGTCATGCTCCCACCAGCACTTCGGTCAAGCTTGAATCATTTTTCTCCTCTTACTTACTGCCGAGTGGAACTGGGACCATCCTCCAAAGTCATCTCCTTGCAAAGCCATTCACCTCAGAGTGTGTGAGCAGGACAACAGCTGCCACGAGCTGCCTCCGAGACACTTACGTTTCACTGAGGGCTCAGCATGCCCTGTGCGAGTTCAGCTGCTTCTGCATCGCTCAGGACAAAAATAGCTCTAGGATTACTACTGCTGTAGCATTTTATTAGTCTTCTAAAAATAGAGTAACTAACATGTAAGTAATAAAGAAGTCAAGGAATTAGCTGATGAAGAGAATTTGAAGACTACACCGTATGTGGCCCCTAAATTGTCAGTGAAGAACACTTCACATAGTAAACACACCTGAGGTCCTAGGAAAAGGAAATTCCCAAATGTAACCCTTGCAAAGGACACACTGCATACACTGCTGTGGTTACCCATTAACTCCATTCCTCTCTGTTTGCACAGACAGCCGGTGGCAGGAAGCACACCAGTACTGGCAGAAAGCAGAAGGGCCAGCAGCTGCTGTAATGTGTACTGCTTATACCCCTGCCAAACATTTAATTGGTGCCTATGTGCTATCCTGGCACTCTGCACAGTGGTGCGTTTGCCTTGAGAGAGCAGGTTAATGATTGGCAAGAAGTTTCAGTATATCCAGTTCTTCAGCTTACACTCAAGAAGTGTTGGCCAGCAACCGTCACGCATCAGGCAGCCCCGCTGGCTGGAGCAGGAGCTCTCAGTGCCCTGGCCTTTGGGAGCACGTTCATCTTCCTCAGCACACAGTGGGATCAAAGCAGGTAGAAAAGATCACTGCAATGCAAAGCAGAGCAGGGATGGCTGTGGCAACACACCTTTGTCCAGCAGGGCAGAAGTGGCAAACAGGGGCATCTTTGCCCCTGCACAGCCTCTTCCCTGCCCTTCAGATATGGAGCAGCACAACAGATCTGGGCAAGCCAGCTGTGCCTCGCCGTGCTTGAGGAAAACAAGTGGCCCTATACTGGCTGATATGTACTCTAGCGCATGATCTGGCTAGCTCAGGATTAGCTACAGAAACAGCAAATGAGAAAGAGGGGGAAAAAATGTTCTCAAGCAAAGCAATCAGGTAAGAGGGATAAGGACATGAAGGGTCAGACTGTTCAGTTCAGCCATCATCCCCTCTGCAGCAGGCAAAGTCCCCCTTCCTCCTCCCCTCACGCCACCATCTACCCCACTCAATATCTGACCTGCTGGGACTGTGGGACAAGCAGGCGTGGGAGACCGCTAATGTCCTCATGGGTGCCCAGGACAGGAACAGCCATCCCCTGACCCCCTCTGCCTGCTCTCTCCTACCCCTGCCCCGCAACATTAAAGTGCTGTTCTAACCTGAAAATCAGATCTGCCCCTTCTCTGCTCAGCAGTGCTGTTGTCTCTCTGTGCCCAGGCTTGGGACAGGCTCTGTTTAAAAGCAAGACTTGACCAGTCCTCACTCTGCCGAGCTGACACTGACGCTGGTCTCAGTGAGAGCTGGAGTTCCTTCTGGGTCACAAAGTGTCAACAAAAGGGGAAAAGATCGATAAGTACGCTACAAAGAGCAGGGTCACTTGTGCAACCCCCATCCATCCTCAAATTCAGCCTGGGGCCAGTCGCTGAATCACCATGGATGTTCCTGCAATGGGAAGGGGTGCAGGGCAATAGAGGCAGCCTAATGAGACCACACACCAGTCTCTGGAGTGGACCTTGTGGCCACTCTGTTGCGAGGCAAACCCTAGCCTCTTTGTGTCCAGCAAGTCTACAGCAGCTGCCAGGGTGTGAAATCAATAAATACCTAAAAGCTGAGGTTTGGGTTAAGACCAGTGCACAGACCTGATGTCAGTGCACGGTCCCTGGTATTACTTGTCCTGGAATTCAAAGGCAATTGATACATCCCACAAATGTTTCCTCCAACCCCAATGCCCGGATTTGAACTTGTTTGAGAAAATGTAGATCCTGGAGCAGTTGAGGCCAGCTCAGAGCAGATTCTTTCCTTGCTTGCTGTGATACCTCAGAGGAGCACACTAGCAGCCTCCCAAGAGCCAGGGGCCTTGCAGCACCGAATGCAGAACAGATTCCCTATCCCGGAGTGTATGACCTTAATACAGAGATGAGATACCCCTGGTGGGTGTGCAGCCAGGACGGCGTGCAGGTCTCACTACCTGTGCAACCAAACCACAAGCTTGCTCTGCAGTAGACAGGGGAACAGCAGGTCAGTGCTGCTGAGAAGGCACAGACGTCCTAGGTTGGAAGCGTATCACGTACTACATGGAGACTGATATGCTGGGCAAATCAGAGGCAGAACCAAAATTTCAGGGATTATTGGCAGAAGTGGAGGAGTAAGACCTGAGAGGACCTTTAAAGCAAAGCTTTTAAAGAACCAGGGGAGGAGGAGAGGGAGGTGACATACTAAAAGCAGCTGTCTGAGGAGAAGCCCTGTGCAGAGCGCAGGAATGGAGATGAGCAGAGCCAGGCTGCAAATACTCAGATTGGGAAAAAGCATTTGTGGGAACAGAGGTCATGGGAAATTACGGCACCTTCAGATGGACAGAGAACTACTCCTCCAAAACCTCTGTGAAACATATCATCATGGTGGTACATAGGGTTGTGCAAGGCATTCAGTTACAGTTTTGGGGCTCCATTCTGAGTTTGGGGCCTTTGGGATGCATGTCATTCTTTTCTTCCTAAGTCATTTCTCTGCAATTGGTATGCGTCACAGATCCTCACAAGTGCCTGATCTATGAAGTGTGAGGGAGACCTGGTAAATTCATGCCTGTAGGTATATATTGTGCTGTCTCAGATGAACTGCCTGCAGTCTCAGCCCTCACCCCAGCCCTCCTCCCCCAAGATAAAGCATTTTAACTTAAACTGGATGAATGGTATTTCACCTCATGTCTCAATGAGTGCTTCAACCTAATCTGTGACATTTTGCAACTGCAGTGGGCTAAGGTCTGTAGGGAGAGATATTTTTTTTAAGCAGCCAACATCACTGGAAAAAACACACAAAATTTTGGGCACATAAAGCTCCTTCCACCTCTAAGTTTGCACAAACCATCAGTTGAAGTAGCCCAGCATCTGATCATAACTTGTTACCCACTATAACGCATTCAAGTTTGATTAAATGCCCATTCCCTGAATCTCTTAGGAGCTCCAACTTGCAAAGCTTGTGGATTGTTCTAGCTCAAAACCCAACTGCTTCTCCTTTCAGTTCTCAAATTCCCTGGTTCAGTCCCAGGTGCATTGGCCAAGATGACGTCCATCATCTCCTTTAAAACAACAGACAAACAAAGGAGATGCTCTCCTTCACCCACCCACCCCCCTCCAATAAAGTGCCTTCAGCAGCTAAACCCAAGTCCCAAATATCGTAGACTTATAATGACATCGTGAGAGTTAGCAAGGCAGAAGCTCCCCTGGTGATTATAACAACACCGGTGCTTGAGAAGACTCTTAGCTTCAAGGCATCTGGAATTGCTCTTGCAAGATCCATTGTCAAATGAGCTTTTTCCTTTGTTTAAAAATGTCAGCCTGAAGACCCCTGCCAGAGTGGTGGTATAGCCTGCTTGGGTTCACTCTGGCTCCCACAAGGCTTCAACAGTTCTTTTTGCCCCTCCTTGTCTCCAGGCTTAATTAGGAAATCATTTATCTTTATTGGCACTCTCTTTCCCCTGCTGCTTTAGCATTATTTTTTTTTCTCCCTTCATTCCAGAGCAGTGAGTTGTACAGGGAAGACCACAGCCCCATTCATTGTGGGTGGGGAATAATCTACAGCAGGGACCTCTACAAGGAAGACCCCAGCAATGAATCTCCCCCAACTGGCATTGCCGGAGGACTACTGTACAGAAACAGGAGAGAAGGGTATCCCTTGGCTCCACTTACAGGCTAACAATAGGGATTCCTGGTGATACTGAAAGTAGGACACTACTCCCAAGGGGTGTCATATGGTCAGCCTGTCCCAAACTGAACTGCCAACCCTCTCCAATCTAATGATACGCCTACTTCATCACCCTAGCAATCTCCCTTGGCAAAAGAGCACACAAAGAGAAGAGGCTGTAAGAACAGCCCCAGCTAGGAGACTACCAGGCTCCTGGACCCCCTCTGACTCCAGCTGAAGATCTAAGTGTCTCAGGGCTGAGCCCTGAACACAGCCTGGAGTGAGGCAGGTTCTCTACACCTCCACAAACAGAAATTCCCTTGGATTTCTCCACAACTGGCATCTGACCATTTGCCAGGACAGCCAGAGAGCCAAAACCCAACCTTAACTTCCCAGGACCCAGCAGCCTCAGTTGGATCAGGGATGTACTCAGCAGACAATGGCGCCGCAGAGGGACAGCCACTCGCTATGCTGCACTTCCACTGCTGCATGCAACTCTTCCTGGGTAATTTCTCTGGGTTCCCCATCAACTGTGTCTTATTTAAATTGAGCCAGAGATAAGATTCCAGCCACTAATTCCTTCCACCTTAAAGAGAAGTTTCCTCTTTGTGCAAGCCAGGCTTGCCCCAGCCTGTTACTAATTACAGATGGAACATGCAGTTCAGAAAGGAGGAATCAGAATTGTTCCCCTCCCTTCAACAAATATCCATTGAAAAAACCTGACTCCTTCGCCTGATGGCCCCCGAAGTTTTGCCGGTAACTTTAAAAAACAAGAGGGAAGATGACTGATGGAAAAGCTGAAGAGCTGACATGCAGTTAACTGCTCCTCTCTCCTTCTCACAACATATACTTCCCTTACTTCCAAAGAGATCTCCTACTCTAGGAAGGTCAGTGAGGTTGGATGAAAACTGGATCACAAAAAAAAGGGCTTCGGTCATGCTTTCTACTTAGAGATCTCAAGGCTTTTTAAACACACAGGGAGGAAAGCCAGGCACAGAGCGGTAGAGAATGAGTCACAGAGGGCAGCCATGTTCTTCTTGTCTCTCATCCTCATCCTCTGCATGCTGTCTAAGGACCGCAGAGATGCAGACAGAGTCTGACACAGAGCTGAGGTAAACACTATGCACAACACCTCCACATCCTGGCAGGGCTCATTTAGCCTGGCTCCAGCAGCCAACTATATGAGGTCTTTTGGATCAAACGTTTAAAGAAATGATGCTGTGCACCTGGCCAGGTACTGCATAGTCCCTGAAGCTTTTTGCTTTGCCTAATTTCTCTGTGGAAGTCCCTCTCCAGTGCTCCATTTCTAGCCCTCTGGAAAACCCACTCTACTTTGAACTGAAAGGAAGAGCAGAGGATTATCTGGAGACTAGTGTTATCTCTAAGTAGAGCCAGATGTATAAACCCCATTATTCTTGAATTAATCGTCATAAAGTAAGACTTCCTTTCTGAGCTTTAGAGTTCAGGATGCTTATCCTTCCCTAGAGTCCCCTCCTAACATGCAAGAAGTAATGATGTACACCCATATCCCGTGTCCAGTTTTAGGTCTCTCCGCTAATCTCAGCCCCACTATCTACTTAATGGAGACATGCAAAGTCATGAGCGCTTTCTCGATCCTCAGCCTGCATTCACAGAGCATTTTGAATGTTTTTTGAGTGCACTCAAGACCAGAAGGAAGCAGGTCCAATGCCAGTGAGCACTCTGACCTCGAGCTGTTTTCAAGCACTGAGACCCAGCAAACCCAGTGGGGTGGAGAGTCCGACAGCTGAGGATACCAGACAGGGTGTGCACAGACCCATTCAGGTCTGCTTGGAGAAGTGCTCCTGCACTTGACTTCTCAACAAGGGGCAAATAAATGGTCAACAAGGGTTTATTGCCTCAGAGCTGTCCCAGCTCAACAGCTGCTTGAGTCTAGCCTCTGTATCTGCTGCCCAGCCCCAAACAGGCATCCCCTCTGCTTAACTGCATGCTTTAGTGGCGGCAGGGAGCAGAAACTGGGATGGGAAGTGATTCTGGGGGCAGGTCAGCTGGGGACGCTTTGGGCTCACACCTTTGCTGCTGAGGGAGCCTCAGACACTGGAGGAGGCAGGTGCTCAGCTTTCTTTAAAATGTTTATCCTTGGGCTTATTTTGCCAGCAGGAAGCACTTCTAGCACGCACGTTTTTGGCCTGTCACTGGCAGGCTGTGAGCCAATGTGTTCCCATGGAAACTGGTAAATGAAAAATTATGACTTGACAGCAGTGTCCCGAGGAAACAGGATCAACCTCGTTCCATATGTTTATTCCCTGACCCAGGGAGTGCATGCCCGCTCCACACCACTGTGGGTGGGATGCCATCCTGTCACAGCTTCGTGCTGGACACAGGGTGCCAGGAGGCAAGGAAGGACTGTGATCTCTGGGAGCACAGCAGGAAAATGCTGCAAGAGGCGCTTCTTGCCATCACCAGGATCCCTCCCCAGAGAGGTTTGCTGGGTGTTTGGTCTGGGCTGATTGGCATCTAGCTCTGAGGGAAATACAGCTCCCCAATACCCCTGTGAGACCTCAGCACCAGCAAGCTCCGGGTTCCACAAGCTGCCTGCCCTCAGGGATGCAGTGCCCACACAGAGTGGACCAGCAGGCTTCCCACGCCTGGCTGCAGCAGGTGGTGCAGACACTCCTCCGGGGCATCCCAGCTCCAGTACCCATGGGTAAACAACTGAGGCCACAGGGCTGACAAGGGCCACAGAAATACTGAGAGCAACAGAGCAAAGAGGCGGGCACAGCTCTGCCCTACCTCTGCTGCCTGCAAGCCCAGACAGCCCTTCCTGAGCCAATGGCATCCCCTAGATACAGGCCAGTTATTCTGGATCTGCTGGTGTCTCTAGCCTAAGCCTTCCACTGACTACTTCTCTGCCTCATCCCAAAACCTCCACAAATCCTACAATTATTATGAAGGAGGTCAACCATTTTGGGTGTGACTTTGAAATAAAAACCAACAGGACTGAAATTAAATTAGAACAATTTACAATGACCCATTCCAGCACTAACTGATTTTTCTAACTGATTTTTCAGTGGCTTCTAATTTTAAAAATTAATACTTTATCAAGTCCATAATGAGAAGAGGCAAGCTATTTTTCTCACACCCAGACATAACATATGTTAGCAAAGTATTAGTTTCAAGTTTTCCAAGGTGCTGGTCAGTTGCAAGCTGACTTTGTTGCTGGCTAGGTCAGGGTATATGAATGTAAGCATAGTCTCGATTATGAAATAATTTAAAGATACATCATATGTGAATATTTGGCCTTGAAAAATATCAACATGGATCCATTTAAGTAAATTCCCAGTGAGAGCCCCTTAGCTTAGTCACTGGCGTCTATTTCTTCCTGTGTTTTTCCACTGCCTGACTGGGGCAGTCCCCAGGATGACCCTCACTGAGCGCAGCTGCCCGGGAGCCTCGCGCATGGGGACTTCGGGGCAGCTACGACGGAGCTTGCCTTGGGTGCAGCGGTGCAAGGTCTTGCATGAGACAAGACCTCGACAGGTGACTATGGGCCCTGATCAGACAGTACCGTGATATGCTCTTGCATCCTTGCGGTTGCCTTAGATGCTTTCAAGTCCACCTAAATTCAGGAGAGAACAGAGCAATTTCTGCCACGTTTATGCAGGCCTGCTGTTGGCTGGTGGGGCGACTGCCAAGTTTGAATACCTTCTGCATTCAAACTCCTAACCACAAAGCAGCATTCACCCCAGGTGGCCAGAGCTGCCTACTACCAGTCTACAGCTAGCAGAGAAAGAGTTAATCTCCCCAGGTCACCAGACACCTGTCTCAGATATCCAATGACAGTTACCCAAGGAAATCCCCTTCCACAAACCCATCATCTATCCTTTGCATGCCTTGCTCCTCTCTGAGGAAACTGGGAATCTTGCTTACTTTCCCAGACATGATAAATGTGCTGTGCATGGTCCCGTGACTCCGAGGGAGCACCTCAGTATTGCCCAGCAGTGACCTGGAGAGCACAGCACCAGTTCTACCCAGATGGTCCCCCAGCCCCAGACACTCAGTGTTAGGGCACAGAGGCAGAGCAGCCCCATAGCATACTTACTTCCCGTTCCCATACTTGATCCGGATGTCTTTGCTCTTCTTCAGCTCTTTGCCATCTTTAAACCATTTGTAGGATGGCTGAGGGTTTCCAGCAGTTGCCTCGCATTTCAGTGAAATTTTTTCACCGACATGAACATTTGGGCTTTTCAGTTTCTTCAGTTTGGGAGGGACAGCTACAAAAAGAGAAACCAGACAATGTGAGAACTGCCTCTTTCAGAGGCTACACACAAGCGATGTGACCCCCCTGAGACCCCTCCCCTGGGAAAAGCACTTGCTGCCCCCATTGCCCTGTGATGGCTGGAGAGGGGCTGTATGCCAGCTTAGCTGCCCAGGTTTTCCAGCATACAGACGGGGAAAGAGCACAAAGTCAGAAACGACCACGTGGGAACAGAGGGAGCCCCTGGGTCTGGCCAGACTCGATACTCCACAGCTGCCCTTACTCACACATGCAGGATCCGCGTGTCTCCTGGTAGCGCAGGGCTTTGCTCTGCTCTCCAGGCTCTCCCACCAGGCCACAGCCAGGGATGCAGGAGCTCAAGCTCTCTGCAACCTTTTCCCTGCATCTTGCCATTGTCGCTGCTGATTACCAACACCTACACGACCTCTGCCACTGCTGACGGGCATGCTGCCAATCCCACACACCCCCCAAACCACAGCCAGACTCTTTTGCTGCAGAAGGAGCACAGGCAGGTCACAGGGAGTGGTCTCCTTTCCCTCAGCAGTGTGTGCCATGGATGCTCCGCGCCTGTTGCTGAGATGGATGGTTATTCAGCACAACAGCAGCAGCAGCAGAGCAACAGCTGCTGAGGGGAACTGCAATAAAAACCTGCACATATCAAGGAGGAGAAGGGGAAGGACAGCTTTTCTTCAGGTTGAAGTTAGAAAACTGAAAGAGTAAGAGTAAAGCTATTTAAAATGGTCTTAGGACCTGCAATGTCAGGCTGGCTGGCAGCCTCTCCAGTCTGGAGCCTGGCTCTGCATGTGAGCTTTCCTGGGTGTTTCAGAGAGGTGATTTTGCCATGCACCTGGAACATCAGGCAGAGATGAAGACATGTCTTACCAATCTCTGCCATGCTTTATATTAAACCTGACTAGAAAGGATTAGCAGGCTTACGATTTTTCTTTCAACTGACAGCTCTGCACTTTTCTAGCTCCCTTTTTCATTCTCAGCCCTAACCTTAAAAAAGGAAATAGCAAGTTGCTGGTTTTGCCCTAAGAATATTGGTAACAATGGTTTCCGCTTGTCTAAGATATGTTACAGATAAAGTATTTCCTCTGTCTAATATGCATAAGCCATATTTTAATTGCGTACTGCATTCTGATCTTGTGATATGGAAGAGCAAGCAAAGGAGAAGGAACTGGATGGGTTTCATTAGAGCAATCACTATTTTATAGATCTCTCTATGTCTCCACTTATTCTTCATGCCAAGCTAAGCTATCATAGCTTGGTTTTATTTGAAGACTTATCAATGAAACTGATCTTATACAAAATAAGAAGCACAACAATCATCAGGCATATGCTCCTGTGGTATGAAGCTCGGAGGACTCTCACATTCCCTTGTTTTACATATGAGGGCATGAGAAGCAAAATTGTCCTTAATCAAAAAGATACAAGCATGGACAGAAATGGAACAGTTCAAGGTAACACGAGTTGGCTGGGCAACACTCACAGCAACTGAAAGGCAAACCCAGAAACATATGGGAGTCTTAGAGGAGAGGTGCCTGGCAGTGCCTGGGCGGGTAATGCATCAGATCTGGTCCCAAGCACGCCAGACCTTCCACTGACTCTGAGCTGCACAGCTACACTGGTGCCAAGGCACAGAAGCAAAGAAAGCATGTTTAGCACACCAAGGAAAAAATAACAAACCCCACCAAATATTATTTCCAACTATTATTTTTGCACACCCAAGCCTGCTGCAGGCTCACTAGAAACCTGTGCCACAGGCAACAGGATGGGGAGGGCTGCACACGTGCTGACATGCTGACAGGGCAGGCTCAGCACAAAAAATGGCTCAGACAGCTGCAGGCAATTACCTCAGGCTGCTCACTGACATCTTGCACTGCTTCCCAGGTCACTGTGTTTGGGCACAGACAGACTTCTGAATGAAAACAACCTCAGCTTTCCCCAAATTTCAGGAGTTCTGTGAAAATCCAAGGTGTCCTGGGTTTTGTGAAGCCAGTATGCCTGATCCTTGCCTGGAAATGGGTCACCCAGAAGAGCTGGAAGGCAATGCATGGAGAAGAAAGCTTGTCTCTTCTCGGAACACTGTGCACGGAGAGCCGAGAAGGTAAACAGGACCTTGCTTTTACAGGGGTCATTTTGGGGAATAGAGAAATAGAGTCTGTCAAATATTTATTCTGTCTGAATGTGTGTGTCGGTTGGCTCCTATTGTACACTGAGGTCACCCTGTACCATGCCAACAGTATACATATGCCTTGAATACTGGGAAGGTCCTGACCTTGGCATTGGTGTGTCTGCTTCACATTACTTCCAGGCTTGTGGTCTGCAGAATTATAAAGCAGGCAGCATGGCCTGGGAGAAAGATGTCAGCCCTGCCCCTCTCCCCAGAAAATACTGGCAAGAGCAGAGCAAAGCCCAGAAAACTGGAGATCGCTGAAGGAGAGGGCCAAGGACAAGTAAGAAACCTTCCAAGGTCTCTATTCCCCAGTTCCTCCCCACCAACATGAATCACATCTCACCCAAACCTGTGCACCTCTTGCCTCTTGCACTTTCTGCTCTTGGCCACCAGTGATAAATCACACAACCTTCCTGAAAAGTCAGGTCCAAAGAGACATATGCCAATTGTGGCACAGAGGAGCTGACACTCACACAGGACAGGGGCTCTGCATCACACCACTCTGCAGAGTCCTGCGCTACACAGAAAAAGAGAGGAGAATGTGTCTCCTCCGCAGATGTGGCTGCACTGCTACAGGAGGGAAAGGAACTGTGCAACTGTGCATTCAGCTCACAAGCCATGCTGTACGGACTGTAATTCCCCGGATGAGCCAGACAGGCCAGTGAAAGGGGTATCCAACCCAGAAGTATTTTGGACTGTGTCTGGGAAGAGCACTGTGCACAAAGAAACAGAGGTGTGCTCCTGATGCCCAGCACACCTGTGCGCCTTACTGCTACGCTACAAGTGTAGCTTGTGCTTGGAGAGCAGCATAGGCAGAGCAGGCAGAGCCCAAAGCCTGGGGATGCAGCACCCAGAGCTGTGTGCTGGCTGCTCCAGTGGAAAGGGAAGCCCAGGCTTGTTCTGGAAGGGCTGCTCTGGGCTGGAAAGCCTCTCTTCATAAATCCTGCATCTTTCAGGAAAACACAGAAATCCTCATTTACAGCCATTAACTGCTGATGAGCCTGCTTAATGCCAACCAAAGATCTTCCACTGTTTTTTGTTCGTATCATTTAAACTGAAGCCCTTATTCCTAGCCTGAATTTCTCTAACTTTGGCTTCCAGCAAAGAGACATATCTGCTTTCCTCTGGTAGATTTGAATCCCATCTAGTAACCAGAAACCTCTTCCCTTTTTAGGTACTTGTAAACTATGAATGAATCACCTTTCAACCTTCTCCAGCAGTAAAGTAGCTTGAGAAACCAAAGCAGCACACCGAGTGCTAATACTGGAGTACGTCGAAGACAAAGTTTTACATTTTGGTTTGTTTTCAGCTTCAAAATCAACACATTTCCTACCTCTGCTCTGTTCAAATCACCAAGTTGCAGCTCAGAAAGTCACAAGCTTATTTCTGTCTGTTCAAACTGACATGAGGATTTTTAAAGTGCCCCCTTTCTTCAGTGCTCTGAACGTTTTGGATCATTTTAATCTCCTCCCAGTTTGGTATTTTTTCAAACACATTGAGCAAACAAAGTCACTAGTTTCATACATATCAAAATAACATACCGTACCTGGCAAACACTCCCAGATATATACCAAGTGGGCTCCAGGTCCAGTTCTCCCACATTTCCAACAGTTTCTGGCCCCCCAGGCCCCCTCTGCACAGTTTACCACTGCTCAGATGTGGCCAGCACAGCTTTTGTCAAAGCCAAAGCACTGAACCAGGGCCACCCAAGTCACCCTGTCATCCTGGCACAGGCTGAGCTGAAGCTGCCGTTCCAGCTCCTCATTGCAGCCCCATGGCTCTGGCCCGCCAGCTCACGGTCCCCTCCACAGCTAGTTTAGCAACATGTACCACAGCCACCACTGCTGCTGGGGTCATGAGAATGAGAAGGGGGCTTTTGGCTGTGCTTGCCAGACTGAGGCTACAGATAGCTTCAGGCAATCATTTTGAACTCGAATCTCTGGTCACCTTGCAATCCTGTCAACTGCTCCTCCACCCAAATTGAAGCTTTCTCTCCATGGGGTGAAGAGCTACCAGCCTCACAAAGTGTGAGGGATTGGACAGAAGAGGCAGCTGCACGATCCAGGCAATTTTTCTGACAATCACATCAAGGGTATGCCATGCTGCAGAAAGGAAGGTTTAATCCTGGTAGAACTGAGACAAACAGTAAATACACATTTTCTACAGGTTTGTGCTCATTCCAAGGTCAGATGAAGCCCAAGCAACCATTAGATCCCAGACTACACTAGTTTTGTAAGCCACAAGAATCAACACTAAAGTGTGCCGGGGCCTGGATCAACAGATGTCCACAATTTCCTAATCTATTTCAGGAGTCGTGTTTCACTAAGAGGCCTTTACAGGAGAGCTTTGCCCTCGGACAGCAGTCCTGGCACCTACTGCCAAGTTACCACCTTCTTTTACAGAGAGGAGGATGTTACAAATGTCTAAAAAATTAAGTTCTAAATTATGCCATATGAGTTGCTCAAACATCTACCACGAAAGGACTTACGTGTACACACTGCTTTAATGAATTCACTTCTGATTACGTTTGATATTACATTGAAGTACCTTGATGATAACAACACCTCTTTTACTGCTGGTGCCTGGAGTATGCCTGAAAGCACCTTAAAGCTTCAACTCAAAATATCACTGATCAAAAATGGGCAGAGTGCCCAAACAGAGTTCCAGCAATGGAGTGGTAGCAAAACTGCGCGCTACTTGCAAAGCATCACACAGCCCCTTGGCAGCACAAGGCAGAAGCCAGTCACCCTGGGAAGGGTGCTCAGTGACACCCGCCTCAGACACTGCTTCATGAGCTGTGTCTTGCTTACTGTGGGAGACCCTTCAGGGCAAACTATCTACAGACACATCTGGGATCTCCAGGCCACAGACATCATGAGTAGATGTGGAGTATCTTCCTGGCCTCCTCCAGGGGATACAGTGCCAGCCACAGGAGGCTCCCCCACACTGCCTGGCACATGGCAAGTGGCAAAATGTTTAGGCAGATGGATCTGGAGAACTGGGAGCACAAGATCCTTCCATGTCCCTCTGAGCAGCTGAGGAAGAAGGCAACTTGGCTTGAATTCCTGTGGCCACAGAAAAGGGAGGCTGAAAAATGGTTTCTCACAGGAATGGGGGTAGATTTTAGGAGAGTTAGGACTTACAGACTCACGGGCGATGCCTTGACATGCCTACAACAGAGCAATTGCTTCCAGCACACTCCCTCCACGTGACTGCAGTCCTCAGGTCAGGACACTCCTCCCCTGCCAGAAGGAGAGGAAAGCTGCACAGGTGATCTCTTGGAAATGGGCTGCGTTTCTCAGACTGTCCAAGACATTGGCCTCAGGAGAGCCCTTCCACACAGGTGCCAGGGCTTCTGGCCTCTGGGCTGCTGCACGGGAGTGGAGAAGCTGCAAGCCTGGCAGTCTCCAAGGGTTGGTGCTCCCTGTTCTTAACAGAGAAATCTGGACACACAAAGGATGCTACAGGCACAGTCCTTGAGGTTTGCCAGCTCCTTGCCACTGAAACACAAGATCTGGACTCATGACACCTGCCCAAGCCACATCTCAAAGGTTGCTACTCCCTAAGCTCCCTCTGGAGACTCCCCACCATGATTTGCTGTTCAAAGTCTCACCCACAGGCATATAGGCCTTCCCTTTTATGTAGGGAATCTCAGATGGGAGAGTTTCAATGTTCTCCCAGATGGAAAATTCCAGAATTCGTCTTTCCATGGGAAATGTATTGCAGCCTCAACTTGCTCGAAATTCAAACACAAACTTTTGCAAAGGTGACAACTCCTTACCAAACAGAATTTTCCCCATTTCTGTCATCTCTACTACAAGGTGAGGACACATGTCCCTGGCACAGGGCATCACTGTGCAGACAGGTCTGGACACCAGGTGTGTCTTTGGTGGGTCAGCATGCTCTGTACTGAGCTAATACATCTTACTTCTTGGCTAATGCAGCCCTACTGCTCCTGGTACATTTGCTGCCTCTAGTGTTTTTATCAGAGACGATGCTCCTTTGGCCTGTGTTTGCTTTGGCCCTTATTTAACAAGGAGACAAAACTGAATCGCAGCAGCTGCTCCTGCCCACCTTGGCTCTTTGACCATTTCAGTACTGGCTGCAAATACCAACTTGTCAAAGAGGGACCTGGTCTGAAGAAAGCTGTCTCCAGCCAGAAGGAATGGAAACATGGGGTCCACTTGAAAAAAAACAAAAAACCCGTTGCTTAACACTTTATATGCTCTAAGTGTTTGTCCTCCTTTTTTCTGGGTTTTTATAGGGAGGGTAAAAATGCAGTCACTGCTGTGCACCCAGGCAGGCTGTGGCGCCTGCAGCACTGGCAGACCACAGGGACATCAAACGAAGTTCAGCTCTTTGGTGGTAGGGTCACAAGAACTCTTCCGAGTCTGTGACCCTCCAATGCCCCTGAAGGTAACAGGGCTGTATTTTCCTAAAGCCATACCTGAAACATGGGAGGGAGCAAAAGACCCCAGATTTATTCAACGTATGGACACAACCTCCACAAACCACATAGTCCAGAGCCTGCGGGAAGGAACCTTGATGTCAGACTGATGTACTGCCCTATACCAACCTCTGCTGCAACCCACCAGTGGGTAGCTATAGGCTCCAAACTAAGAACATAAAATATAACATAGTGTCTGTAATATGCTCTAGGCAACCTCCAGTTTATGTAAAAAAGATGATCGGACTTTCTCAAGCTGTTAACATGACTGTCTACGCACCGCAGCAGCTCGCTGTGTCCTAGGCAGGGGTACCTGGCAGGCAAACCGCAATGTCAAATGTAAATTTCCAGGGGGCAGCACCTGCTGTAGCCACTACTCGGCCTTTTAAAACATAGCCATGTCACTCTTAGTAGATCTGTGATGGCAAAGACTCCACTGTGGGAGCCAGCACTAGACAATGGGGCTCACTTTGGGCATTTACACCTTGCCTCCACTGCCCATCTGTGCAGTAAGTGCAAAGACACAGGCTTCAGCAAGGGTTAATAACCCAACGCTCTCCAAGGACACAGGAGATATGCTGTGTGCCTAGCATGCACCATGCTGCCATGTCCTTCGTGCAAAGGTCTGCCAGCAGGAGTCAGAGGCATATCTTTGCGTTGCTGGGAAAGGTCCCACTTCAACAGCTGGAGACACTAGGTATGACAGTGCAGGAGCCATTCCTCCAGGTCCTAGAGGGTCTGCTGAGGATACCCACCCAGCTGACTCACAGAGAACAGAAAGTGATGCAGAGAGGACCCAGATGACTGGAAGCGTGAAGATGCTGAAAAGACTGAGATCAAGGAGACTTGGGGTTGCAATGAAGCTTGGAAACCTCACTAGAGCCAGAACAACTGCATTATTCCTCCCTACATATCTCATAGCATCACTACCATACAAGTTCTTTTTCCTTAATTAGGTTCCTTTAGCTCTCTGTCTCAGGGAGGAGAAATGACTACAATGCCCATCTGCAGCACTAGATATATATTTAAAACTGTGAGTTACAACAATCAGTATCTCCATGACCATTCCCATTGGCCACAGAAAATTGACTGGAAAGTCACAAGCAGGTTTGCTGACTTAGGCTTTCTCTCTGTAGGATCCCTCTGGTAGGTCATACCACAAGAAAAGGTGCCACAAATCCAGCAAGTTCACTCTCCTTTTACAAATACTGGCTCCACTTACATAAAAGAGCAACTGATAAATTCCTCCTCTCCTTTATTTCTCTTTCCCACACTTAATATTTAGTTATTCTTCTTTCAAGTAAAAGTTTTGAAATCGGTATATGTTTTGGTACAGATCCCTAGGCTGAAATCTCAGCTCCATTCGAATCAATAAGCATCTGGCCACTGGGCAAGAATGACTTCCCAATACTTGGGCTTTTCACCCAAACTGTTAAGACAGCTAGGGAACGTTTTTATCACAGAATGGGCAGACATGCTGGAGGTGCCCATGCGCAGGGCCGCTCAAATGCTTATCTGAATAGCACAACAGCTACAAGTAATTCACATACAAATATCCAATATTAAAATCCAGGGGTGAAGTGCTGGATTTGCCAAACCTAGTACTCTATGAACACTAGCTGGTTTGCAAACAATGTAATTGGGAGTAGAATTGCTATTGTGTTTGTTTGTTTTGAATATTTTTGGCCAGGAAGTTGTCCTGGAGGTATAGTTGAGCATAAGTGGTCTGGTGGAAAAATGTCATTCATTCTGTTCCTATTAAAACCAAAAACAATAGCCACACAAAGACAGCAGCGACAATTTCTGCTCTTCATGCCTCTAACAATGTGTTTTCAACCCTAAAGGCAACATCTTGTTTGTACCCAATTGATTCTGGGATCATATTTTATATAATCAAATCTATCTTTGAACAAAGATATATTTTATGAACTTCTCAATTTCCAGATGACCTTGGAAACAGCAATTCATAAAATATAGCTTTATCTCTATCTTCACAATCAGTTAGAAAAATGGCCCACCCGTACTCTGTGGACTGCCAGTCAAGACCCAGCCAACAAACAAATCACCCAGAGCATCCGAAGCCCTAAAATACATTAATTCTTTGTTTCAGCCACTGAACACTAAGCACAAATTACTTGTCCTAGTCCCTGGTAAAGACATGGGTGGCATCTATCATCTTTCAATCACCAAAGGAAAGTGTAACCCTCACCCCAGGAGAAAAAACAACCTAAGTTAGCAAAAAAACTTGTTTCATTAAATGTTTATTATGAAATCTGTACATGAAACCATATACAGAACCCTTACGGGCATGAAGAAGCTGAAGGCTATGTTTCAGGCTACAGGGAAAGATTTGCTGATATAAAATGACCGTTAGTGGAATATCAGGGATGAAGAAAGCCTGTTTGGTGCTTTACAGCTCTATCAACCATAGGAATGCTTCTTTAAAACCTAGCGGGGAAAAAAATTCCATTAGCAGGGAGCTGAAATTCTTTTAATAGGGACTGCCTGTGCTGCCTGAGCTCCCCCAGTGACAAGAGAACAGAAGACACATCATCATGGGCTGGCGGGACCATTGCAGGTAAACTTGCAAAAACAGGAGCTGCTGCAACACAACCCCAAACAACACCCGCTGAATCCTTCAGATGAATCAGCAAGAAGGGCCACTAAAACAGGTAAATGCGACCCAGCCTCCATGTGAGGCGCAACGTTTACCAAGTAAACTTTTCTCTCTCTGCTGAGGCCTGTCTCATGCCCATGAAAGTCAGGTGTAGAATGAAGGACCAGGGATGCACTCCTAGCTTCAGATAGCACAGCACTTCTGCACATCTTTTTCCTCTTCTCTCAATATATTGCATTTAAACAGAATGAGGACCCCCAGATCTTAAATTCCTGAGATGTGAGGTCTGAGGCCAGGGAGATGATAAGCACTGAGAACCACCTGCAGCACCTGGCTGTGGGGAATGTTCAAACCCAGCCCATGTCAGCAAAACCCCGGCGCAGAATCTGTCCCCTTCCCCACTCCAGCAGACTTACAAGCGAGACTCATTTTTAAGAAATGTTTTTCAATATGCTGAACAATGGCAAGTAGGGAAAAATCAGCAAAACTTGGGGTCTGTTACAAAGATGTTAATTCAGGGCAGGCAGAGGTCAAGCAAAGGTCAGGTGCGGCAGCCCAGCTTGCAACATTTTGGGGATATTTTGACCTCCCAGGCAGTCCTCGGCCAAAGAACGTCGTGGCAGTTCATACCTGGCCGGGTGGAAGCACCTCATGGAGCAGGCGTTCAGAGAAGGAAGTACTTCAGTGTCTGGACAAATACATGCGATTAGCAGTCTCTAACATTGAGGCAGGGGGATTTTTAACTTTTAACCTATAAAATCATATTTGCTAGCATTCCGTGACAAAAGCCAACCATTTGCTGTCTTAATTACAGTATTTTTTTTCCATGTCTGCTTACTTTGAAAGTTCACCATTGTCTCTGTTAGGGTTTTGACAAATCCACCAGAGGGTATTTCCAAAACAGAAAGCTGTGTTTTTATCGGGATCTCCCCACAAGAGACCCTGGGGCTTGCATTAAAGACTTGTTTGTTCTCTGCAATGTTGTATTAGAAAGATTAAAAGTTTCTCTCTTAGCTCAAGAAATGCTTTAAAGCACTGGTACCAAAAGAACCTCAGACAGTGACCGCAGGTCTGTTTTTTATCCAAACACAGGAAAAGGAAAGAAAATAAAGATCATGCCTGAGACAGCTTCTTTAAGGCAGCCAGACACATAGATGTCCAAACCCCACCAAGTGTGGATGGAATTGCCATCCTACACTATAACATTCTCCCAGCGCCTAGGCTGCCCTGGGTCTCTGCCACGGCTGGAGCAACGGCCGGCACCAGGCCGAGCCCTGCTCTCTCCCCACACGCTGCCCTCTCCGCTGAAGGCAGCGGGACCCTCCACGTGGGAGAGCACGACGCGCAGGGACGGGGGGCTCTGCTCCGCACCAGCAGCATCCTGGCCCCCTGCGAAGGGGCCGCCCTCCTGCGCGGCGGCAGGGAGGCAGCTAGCTGTAAATTCCATCTGGGACTCTGGGCACTGCCCAGCGGAGACACTAACACAGCGTGTCTCCCGCCTTGTCCAGAGCGCGGCTTCCCAGCATTGTTCTGAATAGCTCCGGACCCCCACTGGAGCACAGCGATGGGTGGCTTACACTGAAATGTCCCCCAACCATGCTGATTTACAGCTGCCAGGAGTCTCAAGGATGTCAGCTCTTCCTGATTAATTTTTTTATCCTTATTTTCCCTCGTTTTATATTTGAATATTGCTTATTGCAATATTTTTCAGAACTATTCTCTGGAAAGCCATACTGGCTAATTTTTGGCTTGTAAATTGCTCATGAGCAGTTTGCGGCTTGTGTTTAAAAAAAAAATAATCAAGCAACTCTGGCTCATTTTGGTTGGATAAAGAGATTTTGTAGCCTCCATCAATTCTAGTCCCTGACAGCAGTGACAGAGCTCTTGTTATCACAAACATACAGTTGCAATTTTAGAATTTGCTTTCTGTGACTCTTCGTTAAAATTTAATCAACAGTTTCTGCTTCCACAAACATTTCCATCAGAAAGTTCACTTTTATATTGTATGAAAAGAATTCATTACAGTATATAATTTTATATTTATATAAATATTCACATGCGAGAAGTAAGAAGGAAGGTAAAGCAAATTTGAGGTTTTGATGCAAGAAACACTTGCTGGTTGTCCAGCTACTCCATTGAAGGATTTAGGGAAGAGCAGCAAAGGAAGGTGTGAGACAAGTAATTTCCTAGGAGATGTTGTAGAATGTGAGCAACCAAAACAAAAACCCAATGATTCAGCAGCAAAATGTGGGTGAAGAAAAGACAATGCAACATAGCAGTGGCCCAAGCAGAAAGACTATTCCGAATTCAAAACGGATAGAGGTTTATTGGACCTGCTTTACGTCTAGCGGATCACAAGGTTGGGACCTTTCACCAAAGTGCCCAACAGATCCTGTGCAACACAAACAACTTAAGGTGAAAACCAGAGTTCTGAACAAAAGATGGTTGTTGAGCAAAAAGCTATTAATAGTGCTGGGTTTTATCCCAGAAATGTTGCGTAAAGTGGGACAATTCACATCCCTTCTCTGTGCTTCCATTTCCTCTCTCAAAGATCCCACTTAATATATTTGGGGCAGGGACTGTCTCTTGTTATGACTGTGCTGTGAATAGCACAAGAGGAACAATGGTGCAGTCAGGACCTCCAGATGCAACCACAAATGCCAATTTTAAGCAGCAGTGACAAGTGGAAGGAGTTTGTGATCCAAGGAAGACCTGAGAAAAGACAGGGCACAATGCCAGATTCATCTTGTATTATAAGCATGGATGGTTCTCTTCTCCATGCAAGAGTGACAGGGAAAAGCAAGGAAGCGGTTGAGCTAGACAACAAAGGCAGTGGCTTTCAGCTTAAGCAGAATTCCTCCAGAGCTGCTCCTTCACTTCTGCACTTTCAGTGCCCCTCCCCTTCACCATCTCCCCAAGCCACTCTTGAACAGCTCCATGCAGAGGAACGCAACCACCTAGAAACCCAAAAAAGGGATGTTTAGGGGTCTGAGACACAGTATGAAAAACCTGATGGAAAGGGTGGGCTCTCCTCTGCTGAGGAACATTTTTGCAGGAAACAGTCTTAATACCCTGCGCATGTGACTTTCCACATGCAGGAGGAGCAATGGTGCTGAGGAGCTGCCCTGGAAAGGCCTAGATAAAGCTTTACCACCTTCAGTGTCTACAGAACCAACCTGGAAAGGCCCAAAGACAGGGTTCCAAAGGACAACAAATCACAGGACAACAAGGACAAGCTTGGAAGAAGCTGAGCAGACCACATCCCTGCCCTGAGGTGGGATCAGCTCTGCAACATCCATCCAACTCACCAGGATCTGGACACACAAACAACCTAGTGCTACGCGTCTATGCTGCACCCCAGAGTGCCCAAGGACTTGGCTGACTTCAAGGACATACCTGATCCAAACCTTACAACCTCTCCAACAGGCAACACTAGATCCCCTCTGGGAAGAGGCCCAGGGCCCCTGCAAGAAAGGCTATTAGTACAAGGGCACACTAGTTAGCAGGTGATGGGGAAGCCAGCCACATTATGTACTGTTGAGACCTCTGAGGCTCTGGTGGTCCCCACATGTGAAAGAGATCTTCCATCTATTCCCAAAGAGGTAGCCTATCTCTCCTTCTATCTTCCAGTCCTTTACACTGCCCCTTCTGTTTTCTTCTCCTTGCCCATGCCAGCTGCCACTAAGTAACCAAAATCACTCATCTTTGTCCTCCCTGTCTCAATTCACCTTGGCTGTGAGATGCAAGTTTTTATCTTTCCTTTGCAAAATCAATGATCTTCAAAACCTTGAACATCACTCTTCAGCTCCAGGCTCATCCTCCTTTCATTCCTGGAGATGCTGACCACCTCCTGCATGTCACTGAAGAGCTCCCGGCAGCCTTGCTTCATAAAATTGAGAGGGCTTGAATCATCCTTTCAGACAGGCACCTGGATATTAATACTGTCTTTCTGGTTTTCTGCCAGTTTGGGATGGTGCGTCAGGAGCTCCGCCATCACACACAGCTCAGAAACCAGCGCTGCTTCGAGGCTGTGTTGCTCTCTGGTCACACTCCCCACCTGGTTGCAGGATGTAGAAGCTGAACTTCCACTTGCACTCACGCTCAGTGAAAGGTGACTGCTCTCCCCCCTCACTCCCCATCTGTCCCTCCAGTGGCAGTTCCTCTACATAATGTTCAAGCCTGAAACACCAAAAGAAAGTCTTCCTGCTCACCTAGACACTGCTGTTTGCAGTTGCAGGAGCCCCATACACATACCGAGGAAGGATCCATCCCAGATCTGCTTTTATAATGGTGCTGCTGAGCAAAGACCCATGCCGGTAGTTACCTGGGTCTCACCCAATGCTGAGGGATCATGAACACTGAACATCCCAGTCAAGCACAGCCAACCCTATTATGCTTTATATCCCATTTTTCAACTTGCACCCCTCCCTTTGTAATTTGGTGCTAAATAAATGTCTGGTCAAAATATCAGATAATTAACTGGGAACATCTTTGCAAACATGAACAAAAGCTAAACGGACACCTCAGACAGGATCACACATCAGCCCTGCTATATTAAAGATATTCTGAAAAGCCTTCCCAGGTAACTAGAGACAGATACAACTTGCCAAGGACACCCACAGGCTCCCCTTAATTGCTGTAGGAGCCCCAAGGAAACGCAGCAGAGGTCAACTATGCGCGGCTCACCATGAAGGGCAGCAACTGGCAAAGCTTTAGCTCCCAACACTGCACTCTCCTTCACTCCCCTGACAATGTGACACACTGCTGTTTATCCTAATCCATTGTTCATGGTCCGCCCCACCCAGTTTTCAGCCCATGTGATACTCTCCTGTCCCTACCAACTGGAATTAATTTGGGGTGCTAGGGGTCTATCAATAGACTTCACTAAAATCTAAATGCTGGCAAGGTATTACCTGCTTTCATACATACATTTTGGCTTTTTATCAGACACCCAGAGTAAACAAACAAGCCACTGCATTTTCCTGGGGCAGCCGGCTTGCAGTTCCTGGCTCCCTCAGTGATCCTCTGACTGACCAGGTAACTTTGAGAGGGAGATCCTGGTCAGCAAGGGCTGTTTATCAACACAAACCTTATTCTCCTAGAACTCCCCTCTACCTCTCACTTGTTATGTAAAGCTGATGCTGCTAAAATATTTAGCTGAACTTAGGTCAAGAGAAGATGGCTTTTGAAAGACTTCCAAGGGTTCATTTGCAATAAATGGCTGAGAAATAAATCATTTCAGCCCCGATGAGTCCTGAAGCAGCCAACTGTTAGCAGGGCAACTCCAGCAGTGAAGAACAGGGGGAAGGCTTGGGTGATGCATGGGGACTTGTGACAGGCACAGAAAGCAGCCGGAAAAGACCATTGTGCTGCAGAGAGGCTGCCATGATGGGCTGGACCATGCTCCTTGCTAGACAGGGACCTCCACTTCATGGCAGCAAGTATCACTTACTCCTTTTGAATAACTTCCCAGTAGGAAAGTCTTCTGCATTCTCTCAAGGACAGAGCTGTTTTTCTGCTCTGATGCCCAGAGGCTTATAATCCCTGTGTGCATTTTTACCCTAGTTAATCCAGCTGACAGCATGCCTATGTTTCATAGAAAAGTCTCCCCCTTTCTGCCAGTCCTGCTATGTTCTTGCCTTCAGTGACTGCAGTGACAGCTTCCAGGGGATACTGACAAACCCAGTGAAAACTCGCCAGGAGCAGTTTGGGATGTCTGTGACTGTACTGTCACGGTGTCCCTTCTCTTTTCAGAAATCTCAGGGTTCAGTCCTGTGGGGTGCAATCTGTTACCAGGGTCCCTTCCTCTACTCCCAAATGCAAAGGTCCTTCCCTACTCACACACCATCCTTGCAAGAGCCACAGTCATGCTTCGCACAACAAGCACTAGCACCAGCACGTGCAGCCTTGCACCAGCATGACTGGGGGCACAGGACCTCCATCCACCACCAGGAGATCGGCTTGGGACCTCCACCAGGCCTCCGACCCCAGCTCAGCAAGCACAGTCCACCCATGGGCCACAGTCAGCTCCCCACAGAACAATTTCCCCAGCATCTCAGGTCTGGCATAGTGGGGCTGCGACAGCACTGGAGGGGTAGGTTTGAGGAGAAGGCTTCATGCTCTGGCACATGAGGGTCACAGATGAAAGCCAGGGTGGCTAGTCCAATAGCTGTCAGTGAGGACCATATCTGCAGTCTACAAAAGCAAAATACCATACCCACATGCAACTTCTGCAGCATCCCGCCGCGGCAACTCAGCCAGCTTATGCTGAATACAGCATGGAAGGGCTGCTGACTCAGGGTGATTTATCAAGCTGAGTCCCAGGCTGCTCGGACAGGTTTGGACTCGAGCAGCTAATCCAAGCCCAGACCTGAGGAAGGGGGACCGTCAGCTTGGGTTGGCCTGTGTTGCCTCTCTGTTCAGGGTGGCTTCTCCAAAGGGTACAAGAGCCCCTAAGGTAGGCTCAGCTCTGAAGTGGTCCTCCTTTTCTAGGTACACAGGGAGCCCGAAGGCACCAGCCTCTTCCTCCTCCTCCCTCCCTCCCTTCCTCTGCAGCCTGCCGGAGCCAGCATCAAGAACCCACGGCCAGCAGAGAAAACAGAGCTGCCACAAGAGCATTTGGCTGCTCAGGTCAAGTGCAGCTGTTCAACCAAGTCTAGCCATCAGCATGGTAAAAATACCAGTCTTCTTCTGCAGAATAAGAGCATTTAAGGCAGGAATCTGGTGCAGAACAGTTCTTTCTCTTTAAATTCACACCCTAGGCCAAGCATGTTTTGCAAGAGCCTCCCTGTGCAGACAAGCCCCGAGGCTTCAGTGCAGCAGAACGCCCCTGCTGGGGGAAGCACCCAAACCATTTCAGCCGAGTACTACAATGAGGTGGCTGCTAAGCCTGCATGTGGCAGAGGAGATGGGGCAGGCTTAGAGACATGTGGTTCTCCATTAGCATGAGCCGACAGCAAATACGTACAAGAGACACTTGGTATCTCTTCCGACCTGTGAAAAAAACCACCCATGAAGAAAAAAAGGGAAAAGGAGCTAAGGACAAACAGATGCCACACACTCAGCTCAGCTCACTTGGAATTCATGAATTGGGCCTCTTCTCCTCAAAAATGGCAATATTGGATTAAATATAACAAGCCGTCCATCTAGAGAAGTGTTTGAGGCTTCCTATCATCTTTGATGTTGTGAATGTTTAGGGCCCAGAAAGGACACACTGCCTGGCTTTGTCTTGCAATGACAAAGGGTAAGTGAAACTGGAGATTCCCAGAAAATAAAGCAAGTACAGCTCCTGAGGCTTAACGGGAAATACCAGATTATCACCGTTCTGGCAATAGAACCAAAACTGTTGGCAGTGCTCCAGATTACTACTGCTTCTTTTTTCCTTTCTAGCCCCCCCAAATGAACAAGACACCTACTGAACCCCATCAGAAAACCAGGGCTGTGACTCATGTCATCTCTCTCACTCAAAACATTACCAAACAAAACATTACAACACATGAAATAAGCAATGGCCCTGCTAACACAAAGCTTGTTCTTAAAATTGCATAGCCTGCCCACATTTTCTAAATATAGGGTAGAGAAGGAAACCTCTCCAGAAGCACTAATAATTCAAACAACCAACCAAATACGTGCTACATGGGCAGGTGGCTTTGAAAGCTGTTATCAACATATTTCCATTGTACAACATTTCTTTGCCACTCCTCTTTCTCTTCTGCCCATCAGCAGCAGGTAGAATGGATAAACTCAGCCACAGAAAGGAGCAATTCCCTTGCAACGCATCTTAGGAAAGTCCTAGGCAACAACAACAGCACTGAAGCTGCTTGTCTGCAAATTCAGGAGGGCTGCCTTACACCTGGAAGTTTACCAGTGGAAGAGCTAGAAGTCTTATTGAAAAAACTTAAAGCCTGGGAGGTCTGTGGAAGCTGAGGTCACTTGTGCTGGGAAGGGTCTGCACCACCTACACCATCATCAACAGGACAGATCAGCATCCACAAGCCTGCCTTGACAAATTAGCCGAGAGAAGCACCAAAGAGGCAGAAGCACACACTGTAACCAGTATGTGAGGGCTAGGTACTAGGGCTACACAGCCTAAAACTGTAGCACGCCTTTACTGCTGCTTTATAGTACTGGTATCCAAGCAATTGACAGAGAAGCTTCCTCAGGATGCCTTCGTGCAGCAATGTTCTTTCCTGACTGTAGTGCAGACTTCACACCAGCTGGGTGAGAACCACTTGCCCATGGCAGCCTTTTTCTCTTGACAGCTCTGCTTTGGTTATTGACAAATATCTTCATCCTCATGCCCGAAAGTGCACAACTGTGGATCAGGAAAGCTGAGCTAGATCCTCAGCCTTGCTGTTAAGAAACAGGCTGCTGCAGTGCAGCATGGGACGGGCACTTCACCTCTTGCAGGAAACTCAAGGGTTCATTTAACCATCATCTGCAATTGTTCCTCCAGATTTTTACCATTTTGTGCCCCAGCTGCCAGCATTATTTTCTAAGATCTCTCTCCTGAAATCCGTCCACTGACATTTCTTCAGGGGTTCCCATACCCAGGAGTTTACTAGGTATGTGTCCACTCCAGGTGGCAGAAAGGATTCCGTATTCCTAAATGGTCTCACTAGACCTGCTGGACAGAAAGGGGGTGCCCAGGGCTCATCACAGGGGAGCAGTGGGAAGGATGCCCAGAAACTGGTAATTTGTACTGTCTCCCATCTTTCTGAGATCACCTTTTTAGGGGAAAAGTTTCAGATTCTGAACAGAGATTATTCATACCTAGAAGGACTGGGAGAGGTAATCTAGGACTGAGTCGGAAATGTTCTCTCAAGTAGAGAAGAAGCATGGACATTATTATACACACACTGGTTTTGGTACTGAGCCATAATTTCATGTAAGATCAAGGATAATTTCTGTTTTGGGCTGAATCTCTTTTTCTTGATCATATAACTGGCATCTCTGCCATGTTCAGACCCCTTCTGCAATGCAAAGTGTTTGTTACCCAACAGCTAGCCCGAGAGTTTATTTTAGCATTCATTAAATGTGCCTCTCACTCAGACTCTCAGCACAAATACAGAAACCTAATCTCATTTATTGACAAATGTGAAGCAGAATACACTTCCATGCCAAAGAGAAGTTCATCACATTCCTTGTCCTTGCCCTTCAGGCAAAAGCCTAAATGAGCAGATGAAACACGCATGATCTCTGCAGCAGAAACAAACTGCTTCTGCAGTAGCAGCAATCAGGCAGATTCCTGGCCTTTGAAGGACAGCCTGCCCAGCTCAAGCACCAGCACCTTGACCTATGGATGCAGGACCTATTAGCAAGACCTTCTGGATCTGAATCACTTTAACACCTCAGTCATTTTCAGGCAATCAAGATTCACAGCACAAGTTCTGCAATTTGCTCTGCTTATGGTGCAAGTCACACAGCCTCGACTGGGATACTGTGTGATGTACAACCGATGCTGCTGCACAAGCTGACATGTCCATCAGCGACTGCATCATGGAGCGGCACAGCAGCAGTACAGGCTAGCTCTGAAAACCTGCTGGCTGAGAGCACCCTACCTTGCATTGCCAGATGTCTACCCAAAAGGGAGCAATGTACCAGCAGCGGTAGCCACTGCAGTGTCTCCCAAGCCTCTTCCCCATCATTATTCCTCCTGCTTGCGAACCCTGCAATGGAAGTCAGGCAGGTGATTTTGTTTTGTAGTGCAGCTGAGGCTTCTCTCCTGCAGAGAGCAGCAAGTTAGCATGGGCCCAGCTGAAGCCGGTTACCTTGCCCTGCAGAGCAACACTGCTAACAGGTGAAAAATCCTCCCTCCCTTTGCCTGGCCCAAACTCAGCATTCCTCTCTGCCAGAGGAACTCCCGCTCACCAGAGCTTGGATGCAGGCACAGGAGAGAGGCATCTGAATACCCACGCAGTGAAGGCAAGGGGGGCATGGCCAGATTCAAGGGAGCTGGCAGTGCCTTTTCGCCTCAGCTTCCTGGCCAGTTTTCTCCCAAGAGCATCAATAGCCAGTTCCTTGCTGGGACCTGAGCTCATTTGCTGATCTGACTTCTCACATCACAAATGTGGGAGCACTACCCATAATCTGGCCAACACCAGATTAAACTCCAGAAACCCATGCCTGTGCACGCACCACTTCTGGAGTAAGACCAGTTTGGCCCCAGAGCAAGGAGGCTTCTCCCTGGCAGCACTCGGATCAAGCTGAGAGGTGGGAAACAGCTTAAGCACAAAGAACTCTTTTGGTGTGCTTTGAATCAGAGACATAACTGCTGAACATGGGGAGTTTTGTCAGTGGTTTGACTGGACAAAAAGATGTACAAGAGGCATACAAGGAGCAACAGAATCAGTACAGGCTTTGCCAGAGTAGTGTGCTAGCCAAAACTGCATACCCACACCCCTCCAGAGGGCTGGAGCACATCAGGAACCAAGGGTCTCTTACAAAACGCCATGGACTTCAAAATGAAATAAAAAAATCTGTGTGAAAACAAACATATGTAGACACACACACATACACAACTTTGGAGTCAGAATAAAGTCCCAGCCTTCAAATCAAAAAGCTGTTGAAAGCAAGAGGGTCAGATGCTCAGCTGGCACATATCACACACACACCAACAAAGCCAGAGGAGATAGGTCAGATAAACATCTGCCGAGAACCTGGATTTTAACCTGATTTCACCCTCAAATTAAGCAAATGTGCAAATTCTGACACCAGAAAGAGGTTTCTCTGAAGGGCTTCCAAACATCAGTCAATGATGCAGGAAATCTGCTTCAAATTTTCAGGGTGTTCTTTTTAAAACAAAAAATGAAAGCACCTGACTTTAGTGTAGTTCTAAGGTAAATTACAGTTTCATTGTTTCCCTAAAGAACAATTCTTCTATCCATCTCACACATTTGTAGCTGGCTTTCTTTTTCTGAGCTGCTAGCCACTGAGTCTCAGACTTGGAGAGGAAACGCATCTCCCTTCCCCTCCCCATCCTAACCAGGCATGAAAATTCAGCAAGAAAAACTGGGCTGAATTCCATGTCTAGTCAAAAATGTAAGGAGATAGTAAGGATGAGACAAGCTGCAGAACAGCTCCAGGACCATTGGACTCCTCAAAAGTATGATCATCACCATTACTACATGGATACAGCCTTGTGTGTCTTATTGCTCTTCTCTGCAAAGCAGCTCTCCCTCATATTGAGGAGTTCTTGCCTTCCAGACATGCCTGAACTAAAATTCTTGATAAGGACCGATGACTAAGTCTGCCAAGCCTAATTACCAAATTACCAGAGTTAATTACCAAAACACTTAATTTTTACCATTATTGCTTGTATTTCTTGTTACAATTTGGAAATCTCAAAAACGCAGCAACATTACGCTGCCCTTGTCATAGAGGAGACAATCCCAGGTCACATCAGTTCAAACCACAGCTTTCTGTCTGGAGCACAGCACAGGAGCCAGGACTGTCTCTTGGCCAGGAGGCCACACACACCTTGCACACTCTGAATGCTCTCATGGGACACTGAGGGAATCTGCAGCTTTGCTCCAGTCAGGCCCTTACAGGTCCGGTGAGAGCTTCCCTCTTGGGCAGAGTCACATTTCCCAGCCACAGGAGCTCCATTGTCCAGCCCCAGATGGGAGGTCAGTGCGACAGACAATGCCTGTCCAAGCTCCAGCCCCAGTGGGGAGGCCTTCACCCTTCCAAGCCACCTCTGCTGCCAGCACGTCCCCCAGCCCCAGTGGTGCTGGCAGATCAGCGCAGGGTGACCAGCCACCAGGGTGGCACGCACCGACAGGAACCAGGGTGAGTAGCTCGGCACCAAGCAAACTTCTGGGTGAACCAGGAGCGGTGGGTGGCTCCCACCCAGCTTTCCACTCCCACTCCAGCCTCATCCTCAGTGACACAAGGTGCAGCTTTCCCAAAGGAAAGCTCCAGGCTATCTCGCTGTCTGACAGCCTCTGAATGCGGTCTCCAGCATAGAGTGGGTAGCCAGCCTCTGCTGGGACTTCACACTCCTGTGAATTCTCAGCCAAAGGAAACGGCCTGGATTTACAGTCCTACTGACGAGCTGCAAGCTCATCTACTCTTGAACTTACTACGTTCTTCATTCAAGAGATACTTTGTTTTTCATGGAGCTTTGCTCCCAGAAGAAAACAAGCACATCCAAGCAAGAGCCAGGTGTGACCCACGGCTCCACTTGTTGCTTATTGCAAGAGCACAGGCCCACTGTGACAAAGCTCCCCGGCACTGAAAAAGGCACAGGATCATATGACCCCGACACTGAACTCCCCTTATGCACCTGAAAGTGCTCACTGGAATCCAAGGGAAAATGAGGAGGGGTCAGAGGAACATGAGGCTCATTTCCCCTCCTCTCGCTGCCTCCAGAATTATGCAGCAGCAGAAGCAGGATGCAGGACTGCACACTCACCCTGCCCTAGTCTCATCCCATCTTCCCCAGTTAGTTTTGAGTTCAAGCACTGCTGCAGTCCCATCAGAGCTCAGTGATGAGCCAAGACTGGAGATCAGGGTAGCACTCAGAGCAGAAGCTGGCAGTCTAGATGCAGGAAGAAGGATGACAGAGCCATGCTATTCATGGCCACACAGCTTTCCTTTAGCTGCTTTGCAGCTGGAGCCTGTCACATTAAGAAAGGCAGGAGAGTGAGCCAAGGGCATGACCTCAAAGGTCGGCAGGCAGGCTGTGCTTAGCTCCTCTCCAGATGTTCCTCCTGTTACCAGAGACTGCCTTTCCCAGGTTACTTACACCCATATTGAAAAACGGATTGAAAATGGGATGCCCAGGGCTCTGACTCAGCAGCTTTTGTATCCATAGTAGAATTACTTACTAACGTACTGTTCTGCTCCATCCTGCCCCTCTGCCAGGAGTTCCTAGCTCCATGTCTCTCCATTCAGGCAGACCAGGTTATTCCTCAACCCTGCTGGGTCTTAATCCCAAAACCCTTACATCTGCATTAACACCTGAGACTATGAGCCATGGGCAGTGGAGGAACATAGCTTCATGCTCATTTATCGATCCCTTCTTCTGTAGAGCTAGTGAGCTCCAGCAAAAAGACCAGAAAGCAGCTGGGACATATAACGTCTTCCTTTACCCCAGCATGAATCACTCGAGCTTGTGAGTCAGACCCCCTCTGTTCCCAAAGCTGAGCAAGTTACTGCATGTTTGCTCATCGGTGGTAGCTGGCCACATGCATGCTCTCAGCCACATGCAACGGCAACAGCAGCCCATTAGTTTAGCCAGTGGAAATGATCTAGTGAAAACATCCATGTGGACAGATCCTGGAGCACAGCTGACATCTGGTACCTTGTGTGTCTGGCTGTTTATAGAAAACAAAACTGCTACTGTAGGATATCCGCTGTGGGTTATCCTCCTTGTAAACAAACCTTTTGGATAATGTTTCTACAAGCTCCTTAGAACTGGAGTGTATTTCCTATGAACAGAAGACTAAGAACAAATTAAGACCGTGTTCACCCTGCAATGTGGGCATAGCTCAACACAGAAGTACCTCAGCCAGCAGTGAAGTAGCTATTTTGGTTGCACTACTGTTGAGTATCTCCAACAGCATGAGCATCCACTACAAAGCCTGCACTGAGTGCCTGCAAGGGACTTTGACATCTCTCATCAAACTCCGTGTTAATGTAGCAGCACTCTAAAGCACCCCAGGCTGTTAGAACTGACTGACATACACCTGCTTCTGCTGCAGTCCCACTGCTGGCTCGTACCCAGCGGCATCTTTCCCCTTAAGACCTCTGGAGTTTCAATTGCAATACCCTTCTGCACAACATTTCTACCAAATCCTGACTCACCTGGGAACCAAGGTCAAGCTGGTTCCTAATGAAACATGAGATTGTCTCTGCAGAGACTCTTCACCTGCTTTCCCAGTAGTTTTCCAGCATTAGCATTTGCCACGGGCAGTTCAAGAGAAAGGCACAATTCATGTGTTGCCAGCTTTATTAGCACTGATGAACAACAAAAACCTTAAGCACACACAATGTTTTCCTTACCGCCAAGTAAAAATAAGAAAGAATGTCTGGAATTTCTGGGGAATTTAGCCAATCAAATGCTTTACATTTCTCTGGTCTTTTCTCCCCAAGCGATCTCGTGGAAGTACGGATGAAACGGACTGTTTCCAGTCTCACAGCCCTTCCCTTTCCAACTTGCTCCTCACCTACCCCACTATCAAGGCTTCCTCCAGCCCTTCTGCTTCTCCTGCCTGTCTCACCATGAGGCTGGTGCACTGGTCCACTGACACAGCTCTGGTGCTTGCTTGCCCTGTTCTGCTCTGAACTCCTGCATTGGCACCAGTCCATTTGTCCCACTTCTCCAGAGTCTACTCCAAGTCCTTCAGAGTGCAAAAGGGCAGCTTCTTTTACACCTACGGTCGTGCCTCAGTGTCAAGTCTTTGATTGCCTTAAGCCATCCAGTGTCTGATAAAGTACCATCTTTCCTTGCAGTGAGGAAGTTTCCTTCCAGACCTGAACTTTGCCAGCATTGTGAGAGCATTATACATTTATTTGCTGGTCTGTTGCTACATTCTGCAGCTCACGTAGTCCCTGCAGGGTGTGCCTTCCACGTGTGCTGGGTGGGATACGGTCTGTCTATCTTTCAGTGCACATTACAAATATCTAAAAGAGGGATCCTGATGGTGCTTCTTCATAGGTAGACACCATCTCCCTCTGGAGGCCTTCACAGGCTGTTCCACTGGCTAGATCTGTAGCCGAGGCACTCCCGTATAGGACGACTGCATCACTAGAGGCATAAAAACATGAGTTTAGGTTAAAGATAGCCCTTGTCCTCAGAACGAAGATCAGCAATCCTCTTGTACACATTCACACAAGAACGCAAAATAATTGTGTTAAAAGCCACAGTGGAAGAATCCTCTCCTCCCCTGAATTTGAGAGACCTCAGAGGAAATGTAGCAGCCCCCACAGCACATTGATTTTTTCCTGAAACTACTACTACAGCTTGCTCTTCCCCTAGGAGGTTTTTCTGCTGCTCTGATTCACTAGCAGTGAATAGCTTTTCTACATGGAGCAGTTCCCCCAGACAAGCTGGCAGGGCCGGGGAGATCTGAGGCAGTCTGAGGTAAAGCCACAAGCTGAAGAAATAACGTCCACAGGATAATCAGCTGCCTGGAGTGAGGGTCTGTGTACCAGGACTGGGGCATCTGCTCAGGAGTGACTGGGGGAGAAACTCTTGTTTTCTAAAAGTCCTTTTGGGGAAGCATTGCTGTGGTGCCCCTCAGATCACATGGCAAAGGTGGCCCATGATGGCAAAAGGTGTTCACAGATTACACTGATCCCAACACACACAACACAAAGTGGCATTTGGTTCAGAGACACCACAGACAACCAAGTGTCTTCCTCTGATGGACCCACACAGCAAACAACGGGCAACCTCTGCAACAATACAAGGCAAACGAGTGACCTGGATCTAAGTAATCTAAGTCAGTAATGAATTCAATAAAAGGAATGTATTCATGCTGTGCAAACCAAACCCAGAACCTTTCTTTCTTTGGTTGAGGTGCAGACAGGATCAATGCAACCATCCCCAGTCCTGCTTTAGATCCATTAGTAGAGAGAAAGGGGGTTCGCACTCTGGCCAGCGTGTCCAGTTGTGTGGGATCTATATGTGATAAAACACCCTGAGAGTGCACCACAGCAGAGGAGTGGGTCATCAGCATGAGTAACTACAGGTAAAGGGTCTTTACATGTTCCCCCTAGAGCAGTGAGGTGCTGGAGGGTTTTGACATGGCACTAGAAAACAGAGTGCAGTCTGACCCCTCAGCTCACACATGTAGCTTTTCCCCACATGCAGCCCCCACAGGCCCACAACAACACATGCAGCTCAAGGCGAGTGGCGACTCCCTCGGCAGTCCCAGTGTGCCTGAATCCCCCACTGTGCCCAAGCCGGCACCTCTCAGTCCCACCAGCCCCTCCATTCTGCCCCCAGTAGAGAAGATGCCTACGACACAGGCACTGCCCCATCCCATCTGTGTACTTAGCAGGCAGGGTCGTCCTGCCAGTGGCTGAGACAGCACCCAGTCCCTGCACACTCCAGAGCCCCTTGGGCAGATCAGGGCATCTTCAAGCAGCTGCTGCCTCTGCTTGGTGGTTTCAAAGCTTTCCGTCCTGAAAAAGTTCTAAAAGCCTCCTCTCAGATCACACAGCAACAGCTACGTTCTGATGTCATAAGCAGGAGACCGTCCATGCGGTCAGCCTGCCAGGGCATCAGCATCCGATGCCACCCCAGCAGCTCTGGGGCACAGCAGGGTGGTGGGTCTCTGTGCTCAGGTTAAAGGGATAAGAAAGGGTAGAGGCAAATCCTGCCACCAGTGATGCCAGTGCCAAGCCAAAACAAATCTGTTCAGGTCAAAAGTGCTCACCAGCATCATGGAGCAGGACCAAGAGTAGAATTGCATCCAAGCAAGTGAAGAGCTAAACTGACAGACTCCTCCAGGACCTGGTCCAGCTTGTAGCCTCTCTTAACACTGATAAAACACAAAGTCTGACAGAGTTGCTGCTCTGTCCAAATACATCGCCAGATAAACCACGGATAAGAAACAGCCAGGGATAATCCCTCCCCGATACCATGACAGAGAAAGAAATACCACTGTGCTGCACTGCCACCAAACTCTCTGTATCTTTCCAAGACTGTTCTTGAATTGCCCTGGCTTGTACTCCCCATTTACTCAAGAATCAAACTTTATCAGTTAAAGGCAATCTAAACATTTTATCCTGGCAACATTTTAAATATTACCTTGCTCATTCAGCAAGGAACAGTCAGATCTCCTCTAAGGAATAGCCTGATTTTGCTAATAAGCGTATCAGCGAAGAGTGAAAGTTTACAATCCACATGTCTTTAACTACACCTCAATGCATTTATCTCAAAAGGCGAGGCTGTAACTTAACTCTGATCTCTGAGAGTTGGTCTGTCCCAAGGAACAGTCCATGTGATCCTCCAAAATAGTGGCTTTTGATATGTACCTCAGGAAGAAGCAAGAAAGCAACCAACCAAACAGCAAAACATGACACACCAGAACCCCCAGAGAATTAGCACAAACCCCCTCAATTACAGTATCATCGTGACAAGAACAGAGTGCTGCTGGTTTTTGAAAATGTACATTGCCCTGAATTCTTGGGGCTTTGAGTATTAAAAAAAAAAAAAAAAAAAAAGGCAAAAAAAAGACAAGATCAAGAAAAAAGCAGACCTCTAACAGCATGAAATATGAATGAGATGCAGAGATTCTCACACTTGCCTGGCAAACACTCCCTATCATTTGCACCCTCATGCAACACACAAGTACTTTCCTGCTGGCTTTCTGGCTTCTCTCTTCTTCCTTTAAGTAAAATTTGTTAAAAATGGAAAGTACCTTTTCCTGGGTCAGGTTCTTTTTCCCCCTTTTTCCCTTCTTTGTTCTTTTTGCTCTTTCCTTTCCCTTTTTTCTTGCTCTCGGACATTCTGCACAAGTGTTTACAGTCTCAGGAAAAGACAGTCCACACCAGATCTATATGCCCCAGGACTGCTACTCCAAACGTTACTTGCCAGCTGCAACTTCCGACTGTTCTTATATTGTTTCTGACACAGACAACACCCACCACTGGGTGGAGAAGCAAAACTTTAACCGTTTGCTCACTGCTCCCAGTTGTCTGAAAAGATGCACTGGGTTACAGTGGAAGGGTAAGCGGAGCACAGCTACAGGATGGGAGTAGCTCTCCCAACAGAGTCTTGGACACGTGAAGTCTAGAGGTGGTTTTCCACTTGCTGATTCTGTCTCTGGTTGCACATAAGTTCTGAACAGCTTCCAAAGCATCACAGAAATAAGTATTTGGGGGAATTGCTGATGTTCAGACCTCAGTGATATGTGAGAGGCAGTGGAGTCTAAAGAAAAGGGTAGAGGCTTGCAACCCATTCTCATTCTGCTTTGACGCTGCAGAGGGACTGAGTTGCCTTTCTCCTCGCATTGTTGTTCCCACCATAAATCAGAGTGACTTCACCTGCTCTTGCACCCAGTTCTTTGCTGTCTCAAGAGGTCTTTCCAAAACCTAGGGTTAGCTGGAGACCCCTTACTTGCACTTCTCATATCTGTCTTCCATCTCTGGGATGTTGATTAAGACCATCTCTCATCTGCTTGGGGGTTAACAAGGCCTTTTCCCACAGGTTCAACATGTGATGAGTGACACAGCCCAATCCCCTTCTGTAGGGCAGGCCACGCTGACACTGCCTCAAAAGTCCACCAGGATCCCCAGCTGGAAAGCCCCAGAGTACTGCCAAATCATTCCCAGATGCTTCTAAGGGCTTCAAAGGCCCAAAGGGATCATAAACCGTAAGGCACTGAGTAGCACATTCAATCCAGTTATCCACGAATCAAATCCAATTCCACAGCCGTGAGTAAAACATGTCCTCCAGAGAAGCACTCCCGCCTGGTGTATGGACATCAAGAAATGAACGAGCCATCGGCCCCCTTGGGATCCTCTCCCAGTGGTTAATCACCCTCATTGTTAAAAATGTCTGCCCGCTCTGAAGTGGAATATCTGGCTTCACTGTCCAGCCATTGTTTCTTACTCTTGTTTTCTCCTCTAGATCAAAAAGCCCTTCAGCAACTGGTATTTTCTCCCATGGAAGTACTTACACACTGTAATCAAGTTATCCCTCAAACTTTTTTTTTTTTTTTTTTTTTTTTTTTTTTTTTTTTTGATAAGCTAAACAGATCAAGCCTTTTTCCATTGCTTGCTGTATGGCATTTTCTTCAGCTCAGGGATCATATCTGTGGCTATCCCATTTTGCAATATCCTACTTAAGCTAAGAACACAAAAACCAGGCGCTATTCCATTGTCTTCTGTGTACAGAGGCAAAATCCCTACTGCCACCCATTCACAGCCTTTTAACCCCCAGAAGTCACATTTGGACACCAGGCTTCACAAGGAAAATCTTGTTCTGTTGTGTTTCTGCTGCAGCTCCTACCAAGTCCCTGTTCTGCCAGACAGTCTCCTGCTCCCTGACTAGGAGGAATTTCTTGCTCCTTCCAGCACCACTCTCTGTAGTGAAGCTTTATTTTGTTTTAAAAGAGCCAGTGTGCCAAGCCACTCAGATCACCCTTTCCACCTCCCTTCTCCCCACTGATGCTTGAAACTCCATCAGTCTCTGTGTCACCTTGCTAAGTTACGAGCATGTTCGCCTGCAGGTTGCTGGTGACGATTCCACTGGAAACCCTTCTCAGAGCAGTGACTACCTTCCAGCAATGACTTTTTGGTACAGGCTAGTAGATCACTTCTTCATCACTATGTGAAGTACATTAGGGAGCTTACAACAATTTTCCAGTTTGAGCAGAGGACATCACCAAGCTGAATACCTTGCATACAGCCTTACGAAAGGCTGAGAGGTACATGCCAGAGAGCACCTAGGCAAACTTGCATTGAACTATTAGGTAAAAGCTACCAAGCCTGCCAGTTTGGAGTCTGAGCCTAATATACATGCTCTTAACATCCTCCATGGTTTCTTGGTCACAGGACAGTAGTAGCCCATCATACTGTTCCTTTTCCAAATGCAGGATAATAGTGGTTACTGACCAGTTAGTGTCTTCTAAGTCATTATGAATGACAATTTCCATATGGTTATTTCACTGCTTGGCTCATAACCATATTCCTCTTTGCTAGTATGTTTCTAGAGTCCCTTAATTCTGTACTTGAACTGTACCTGATAGCCGATTTCCCTTCAGATGTCTTTAGCTTGTTGCCTACACACTGTAACTCCAGATGCACAAGGATTGCTATCTATTTCACTTTTTTCTAAATTTGTTAACCTTATCATTGCTTCCAGTTGTTGCTTTCATTGATACCAAGCTAGGATGGTTATTAGCTAAACTTTGTCCTCTTCCTTGACTCTGAAATCTCAACTTTCTTGGCCTCTGCTCAAAGAGCTCCCGGTTCTTACTCACCTTTTCCTGTAAATGTTTTAATACCCCATCAACTTCATTCAGTTTTCCTCAGCCTTGGAAAATCAGTTCCTTTGAAGCCTCAGGAGTGTCTTATATATATTTATGATTAGAACTCTCATCTGCTAGTCCATATGAATGAAAAGTCATCATAGTCACTGGCCCCGTGTCAACCAACAGCAATTCATTCAGCCATCCAAATCAATAAGCCAGCACTTACCAGACACAGTGAGGCCCAAAGAGAGTTGTCTCCTTTAGTGTGGTAACTTAGTGTTAGATCTACAGAGTTTTGAGAGACTTTGATGTTTTACTGCTAGCGATAGCGCTCTTGCCAGCATATGTCTCCTGAATGGATGTGTCTCATAAAAAACACATTTTCCTCCCTCCTTTCTTTTCTTTTGCAATTTTATTCTCATCTTGAAGTATTTTCTACTGTGGGTTCCTTCACAGGCAGGCTGTGTTTTTTTCCTTTCCCCTGTCATTTCTGAAGATAAACTATAGCTCTTCCTCTACTCCAGCAAATCAGTGCCATCATTACTGTTAAAAACAAAGTCTCTTTTCTTGGGATCATCTTTCCAAAGTGCTTCTATTTAGCAGAGGTTTGTTAAAGATAATGAGGGCACCTAAGATGATGCCCTGCCTTCCCACCCCCCCATTTTTTTTTCAAATTAACACATAAGCAAAGACTTCCTACTGCTGAACAGTGCTCAGAGGGTAAAGCTGTGTGCAGCATACACAGTTCAGCTTCAGCAGCACCCAGTATGGGTATTTTTTGTACCTTGGCAGCAACCACAGTCTCACCTGTGGCAGAGGAGGAATATTATATGCAGATCAATTTTTGCCTTGACAGGTGTACATTTGGATATCTTACCCAGCTGGCTGGCCCCTGTCCCAGGGCAGGGATCCGCCCCTCTAGATCGGGCTTTAGTATCACAGGTGTATATAATACGCTCGCTCCTAAACAATCCCGATGCACAAACACAGAAGCTAAATCCAGCAAGTGACTTCAGTCCTCATGTGGCTACACTGATATAGTAAAACCTATCAATGGAAAGGGTATTCCAGTTTGGTGTCCCAAGTGCCTCATCTGGTGGCTGGCATGTATTGTAATGGCTGTGCTCTCACGAGTCACTTAATGCTTCACTCTAAAATAGGTTTTAATGCTTATTGCTTTAAACAGCCTTATGGAGAGTTATAACCTAAACCACTATCAACCTGTGTTTTTTCTAGTCTTTACAATTCATGTACAGCTTTAAGCTTAAAAAAGAGGCATGTAATTATATGAGAGACTGAGCCATAACTTAAGCACAGATAATTCTTGCATGAAATCTAGCATACTGAGTTTACAACATACTGTGAGCAACAGGGTAAGTTTACCAAGCAAAGCATCCTTACCCTCATTAGAGTTTGCCTATAAGCCAACCTAACAAGTTGGGCTCCTGAATAATCCCCAGGGGGTCAGAAGCAAGATCAAGTGAAAGAGAACCTCCCTACCTCTTCCCATACACAGTGTCCATTGCAGTAAGCGGCTGTAAAATTACTTCTTCAAACAAAAATCCCAGATCGGCTCAGTGGGGAACGGAGTCCGCCGCTAAGAGTCACACTGCTGCATTGCATTCTGGCTTCTGTTCTGGGAGGATGTAAGGCACCATTCCCATGGAGAACAGCAGTGTGCTCTCCAGGGAAAAACAGCATAGCTTGCAACAGCAAGGTCTGCATCTGGAAAAAAATTATTAATGCAACACCCCTTGGACCAATGGAGATTAAAAAAAAAAAGGCACTGACCCATCAGCACTACTCAATATTCCCTGAAACCCAGACGGCAAGCCTACTCCAGCTCCTCCAGTCTCCAAATTTCAGAAGCAAAGGCAGGCGCGCACACTCCACAGACTTCTGAGGCTGTGTTTATGGCAGCAATCTTGGGAGCACAATGACCCATTTTAAATTGTGGCATTTTCAAAAGCTCTCAGTATGGGTTTAACTCTGCTCTCACTGGCATCACCAGGAGGTGGCCATCAGCTTCTGGGGAACCTCTGTGTCACATTACATGGTCTGACCTAGAACTGTCAGCTCCTGTTTAACAGAGGAGTCAACCCAAAATTGGTGGTAGCCAGAAATAGTTACACATTATTTCTAGCGAAGTAGAATAAAGGAAGACACAGTAGGACTGTACCTGTCAGCATCCCTTTGGCTTATCAAGGCAATCTGCTGGACACCACTTCTCCACAACTCTGTTCCAACAAAACACTGCAGGTTTGACAGAAAGACTACAGCATCTGGAAAGCGGCAGAGCTCAGGCTCCTGACTCACCTTGAACTGGAGATATACTGAATCCTACCCAGCAGGTTCCCTGAAGGTTCTATTGAAAAGCAGCAGAGCCTTCCTGTCATTGCTGTTCAGACAGCACCTCCAGGACCAGGGTAAAAACCAGATCCTGGCAGCTGTCTCCTCAGGACAAGCATCTTGTGCCAGAAGAAGAGACATTCACACTTGCTGGATCATCAGTTCAACAAAAGCTGTGCTATAGGTTGTCTGTTGGAACTGACAGGCCAGGAAAAATACTTTTAAATTGAAAATACTGCCCTTCATTTTACACACCTCTCTGCCACATCTTTTGCTGCCACACAGGAATAAAAACCCCACCAACCACGTAACAAGCACAGCTATTTATTTGTCCAACAGGGGCTCCAATAAGTTCCATCTGACCATCACCTGATGTCCCTCTGCTGCACAAATGGTGTTTTGCCATGCTCACGTGTCTCATCAGCATGCTCCCAAGCCCAGCCTTACCCGCCACTGCACGTTCAAATGCAGCTCCAAAACAGGACAGGTCTTGTGGATGATTGATAGGGACCTGGCCCAGTCAGCCTGAGTAGGGTATTTCGTATTGCATCTTCTTTTCCTTTTCATCCCTTAAGGAATGAAATATTCATCTTGACATGATTTATCACATAGCAGCTATGTCTTATAACCATATACATTTTTTCTCCCAGCAGTCAGCATATGTTATCAACTCTTATTGAAACACAGCTGAATTTGCTTCTGAAAACAGGTAGGAAGACAGGGAAGGCAGTGCTGATTTGCCCCCTGAAGATAGCCTCTCCCCACTCCTGACACATTTAGCAAGGCCAGCTCTTGGACGATGATGACAGCAGAGTCACTACCAGCTTGGATAAATCCCAGCCCTTGTTTGCAGCTGCTCCTTGTGGGTCCAAAGCAGGGCTACACAAGGCTCCACCACTGGGGAAGATGGGTGCTACAGGGTGTCTCTGGGGGGGTGCCTCACACAGGTGCCCTTTGACATTTGGGTGCCCTCACATAGCAGGCAGGTCAGCCACTGTGCTTTACTGTGTGGACACTCCTCGTGCCTGTGGGTGCTCCTGGTCCACCACAGCTGCGACAGCCAGCTCTCAGCTCGGACACAGGCTTCGTCACCACTTTGGAAGTGGCAATGCTGAGGGCTTGCGTGTGACCAGGCCTCAGTCAATGAGCTACAGCAATGGGCTTTAAATTACAGACCTATCCTTTCCTTCTCCCAAACTGAGCCTCCGAGGCTGCCCAGAGCAACGCTGCTGTGAACCAGCCCAAAGTCACTAACCAGGCTGGTGGCAGCTCCAGTTAAGTTAGTATATCCATGCCCATGAGCCAGCCCTGACATCTTACAAGTAGAAGTCAGCTCCTTGCTGAGCCAGCCATCCCAACCCTCAGAGTCTCTGAAATCCTCCCGGACACTTTTCATCCCAGCTAGAGACATCTGCCATTTCCTTCAGAATTTCCTCTTTACTTCCATTTCCTCCTTCCGCCCTGTAGTGAACAGCAATTTTCACATGACACCAATGAGCAGGGCACCCTCCATTCACGTCTCCCTCCTAAGCCTTTCAAGTACGTCTGGCCAGAAAAGGCCAAGAAATTTGTGGAAAATTCCATTAATTCCTACGGTTTATTTTTCTCTAGATGCAACTCTGCTGAAGTGCTGAAGGCCCCAGCAGGTTATAGGCTCTCACAAAGAAATCAGAAAGTTGCTTTTAGGAATGTTTATATTTAAGCGATAGCATGAAGCCTCTCCCCCCTGGCTCTCTGCCTGCTTGCGGAGTCAGTCTTGTGTTGGAGGAGTGGAAGCAGAGACAGAGCCTGTGCGTGTGTGGACTCTAATGAGAGGCACTCTAACACATCAGCTGCTTATCTGGGTGGATCTAAAACCATCCTTGGCTAAGCACTGTACCAGCCCCACGCACAACCTAGAGAAGTCTATAAGAGGTACTGCTCACATGCAATCCCTCTGACTTGTGCATCCCCAGATCCACATTACCCCTCCCTGTTGTAACATCCATATATCCATTAGCTCTCCTCAGACCTACAGCCTAAAGGCTGCTGCCCAGACCCAGGGGATGTTCTGCAAAAATAAAATGCATCCAAAGCTACAGTCACATGGCCCCAAGGACAGAAAAGACATATGTAATGTGTTAGTTCCCCCAATCAGAAGAGAACTTGGACAGAAGAAAGGTTGGACAGGAGAAACTGAGACCGCCTGGAACAAGAATAATCAGAAGCTGCTCTTGTAGTTTCTACAGATCTGATATTGGCAAGATGCTGCACGTAGGACATCTCAGATATCTAAGAGCTCACAAGGCTGCATGAAGCAAAGGGATTCCCAGGCTTATCTCACCATGGGTCCAGTTTACTTCTGGTTCTGTGCAAGCATCAGAGAGTGCAGGTGCAAGGTCCTGCCAGTGACATACCCACCAGATCTCACTACTTGGGAAGGCCCTCCAGGGTTGTCAACTGAAACACCTGAGCTCTGCTTTACAGAATTGTTTAAAAAAAGCAATTAGAGATTACATCTCTACCTAAACCAAAGGGTTCTTCCCCAGAAGCCTCTTCTGGAATCTTAAAAGACCAAGAAAAGCAGATACAGCATCACTGGTTGCAATGTTGTGGGTGGAGAGCGTAATCAAATGGAAGAGTACATTTGACAGGGTGGGTGCTGTTGCCTGGTTAAAATATGCCTGAAGCAACAGAGTAATTGAATCTGCTGCATTTGATTCAATGGAGGAGATGCTCTGGGTTAACCCCGGTGAGCAACTAAGCACTACACAGCTGCTCGCTCACTCACTCACTCCCACCCACAATGGGATGAGGGAAGAGGAAAGGAAGAATAAAAGCAAGAAAACTTGGGGGTCAAGATAAAAATAGAAAAATAGTAATTGTTTTATAAGTGAAGGATGAGTAGAAGAAGAGAGAAGAAAACACAAAAAAAGTGATGCAAAGGCAATCACTCAGCACCTCCCATGGGCAGACCGATGCCAGCCAGCTCCCAAGCAAAAGATGGCTAACCCTTTCATTGCTGAGCGTGATGTTACGTGGTGTTGAATATCTCTTTTTTCAGGTCATCTGCCCAGTTAAGGCCCCTCACAACCTATCCACATCCCCGTCTGCTCACTGGAGGTGCAGAGTGAGAAACAGAGGTGGCTTTGATGCTGTGCAAGCACGGTTTAGCAAAAGTTAGAACACTACTGTGTTATCAGTATTGTTTTGGTCAAAAACCCAAAACACAGCACCATATGAGTTGCTATGAAGAAAATTAACTCTATCCTAGCCAGGACCAGTACAGGAGAGCATCAAAGAGTCCATTCAGGGACAGTACTGATGCTTGCATCACCTCCCCATGCCTGTGCAATGCTAGGGAATGTGTTTCCCCTGGGCAGAGTCTGCTGGCACCAACACCACGGCCATCTGCACTGTTACATGATTTGGGCAGCCAGGGGACAGTGACAGAGCTCGGACACAGCTGCCAGCTCTGCTCCAAGGAGAGATGGGCAGCTGAAGCATCTGCTGTTGCCTCTGTCCACGGGAGAAAAGAGTGGGGGAGCTCAGGCAGCTGCAAGAATAGTTACATAATCTCCTTGGAGAAGGACCAGAGAGCTTGGGTGATGCTCAGCACAGGAAGCAGGCTGCATGGGATTCCTCTAGAATGTGTGGGGAAGAAGGCAGAGAGGGGGTTCCCTGTGATTCCCAGAAATAACACAGCATGAAAAGGCCTGAATTGACAGCACCAGCTGCTCAGCCAGGTAAGATCAGCCTGCATGGATTTTAGGCAGCCTCTGTCCCACAGGGACATGGGAGAGCTAGTCTGTGCCTTGCTGTAGACTGCCTTAGGATCAGGGCTACGCAGAGAGCATTTTCTTTGCATAACTTCTCTAATCCAGAGAAAGAAAAGCCTGGGGGAATGGCTTGTGACTTCGCAGCAGGGAAGAAGCAGCAGCAAATCCACATTATTATTTTTGTTGTCCCCAACAGGCTGGCTCTTGTGCAGGTGTGAGGGCACAAAGCACAACAGGAGGTGCCTCCTCCTTTGATTCACTCCCTCTTCTCACAGCCACTCCATATATTTGGCTGCTTTAGGCCAAAGGAAGGCCTCCTGCCCTTTACCAGCCAGCCCATCCTCTTTTTGGGTCACTGCCGGTTTACCTCTGCCTTGTTCACTAATGCGCAGTCGAGGCTGCAGCTGGCCCAAAGAGATACCACCTACTACTGCCTCTCCCCACAGATGCCTGGGAGCAGGGAGCTCAGCACCACTCCGTATTACAGCCTGCTGTCCAACTTGTTATCTATGCAGGCAGCCAGGGCTCTCTCAGAATTACTGCTTTCCAAACAGCTCCTTCTTATTACATAATTCTGCCTATAATTGGTTTTGCCCAAAGGTATTAGCTGTGTTTCTCACAGATTATAACCAAGATTATTCTTTTCTGCTCACTGTAAAAACCCTCCATCTTGCCTTTTATTCTCTGCTGTCTTCTTTCATGTGCATTATGCCTTTCAAGAAACCAATGTGAGGGTTTTCCATGCCGATCCCCCCATGTTACTGCCAGCACGTTACATAGGAGGGGTGAGCAACTCTTTGCCTGGGCAGCATCTCCCCTTCCGCCCTTGCCAGACAAGTGCTTGGTGTGGTCACTCATGCCTCCATCAATCCTTTCCACATATTGCAAGCTATTCCAGCTAATTGGCACTCCAGTCTCCAACAAGGTCTACACCGCACCACAGCACACTGCGAAGGGTTATCCGCTGTCTTCCCCAGTCCACTAATTGTGTAATTATGCAGAAATGGCCTGTCTGGTACAATCTATTTCTCATAGTCCCCTGTGGTGCTTCTTGCTTACAATGCTCATTATTCCTCTAAGTATTTGCAGACCTTCACCCTCCATCATATTTCCACAAATTGCAGTTCTATTAACAAGGGAACAATTCCTGAAGTCCTTGCAAACATTGTATTCATTTTCTCAACTGCTGCCTCCTTTCTGGTCAGGAGCAGATCTAGCACTGTCTCCAGGCTGGCTCAGACTCCCCTGCTGTCTCAGTTCAGCAAAGGTGCCTTTGCTCTGGAGTCTCTCCCATGCAATTCACTCATCTGCCAGACTCAGGAGGCTAGGCTCTGGAGGACCTCAATGTGCAAAGCAGAAGGAGGTGTGCTGTTCCACGCCGACCACCTGCAGGTTTCACACACCTCACCCTCTGCTATGGGTATGTGCCACTGGTTCTTTGCTACTCAGTCCATCTACCACGGAAGAGGTAGGCAGGCTCTTTGCTTCATACAGGATTTCTTCCTGGTGCCAGACTCATCTATCTGTGCAATTAAACACCAAGTAAGGCTTCTTCTTCAGACTCAGCTTCCTGCCACAAGCATGCACAAGGTCTGAACTTGGAGAACACCCTCCTCCAGAGAGAAGGAGCCTACACATGTTAGAATGCAGCTCCATGCTTTCATCTGCTTGATGTGGCTAGCAGCGTGCCTGGACAGGGTCAGCACCAGACCTCCCCAGTCTGGACCTTCTGAGCTAGAGGAAGGCGAATGGCCAGAGACCTGGCTGGAGTTCCTAATACACTTCAAGGTAGCACAGCAGCTGTGAGCCACTGCTTTTTGGGGACAGGGCACTGGAGGCAGGCTGGGGAGGCTCTAGACCAAGCACCAAGTTCCCTGGGACTGTGGCTCCTCTAAGGCTATGCTGGAGGGCACAGGGGGGTAGCTGCAGGAGGCCAGGCCAGGCTGGTATAAAGTTGGCAATGGGGCTGGAGGGAGCTGGGCACAAAGGTTAGCCCATTGCCCAAGACTCAACACAACAGGAGACCTCCAGGCCCTGAGAAGTAGTATTTCAGGGAAATTACCTCCTTGCAAAGAGGAAACAGAGGGACACCAGGGCAGCCACCAGATGACTTCTTAAAAATTAAGAGCCTTCCCTTGTGTCAGCACCAGCACAGGCAGGAATGGGAGTAGAAGCCCCAGAACCAGCAGCTATTTTCTGGATGAGAGCTAGACACAGTACTGTTGAGCAGAGGTACTATATGTCAGGATATCCCCCAAATCCCCCACTCCTCAAATGAAACTTTAGATGAGTCCATGTGAGATCACCGAAGGCCCAGGAGTGAAGGACAGTGGCAAACTGCACTAACAGAGAAGCACTTGGCATTCCCCTGGGCAGGCACACCAACAGAAATACCTTCCCAACAGTGAAAGTTGTTAGAAGGACCTACCTCTCGGTCTCTCGCAAATGCAAATCCTCAGGAGTTGAGGGAACTTTTAGGATGAGCAAGGGAATTCTTAGATTTTGTGATAATAGTTGGTTGGGTTGGTCTTTAGTTTTGGTCCATTTGTTCAGCTTCCCTTCCTAGCTTATCTGTGCTACTGACTATCCTCTCTGCCCTTTCCCAGCATCAGTCTCAGTTTCTCTTCAACATACTGGTGCTTCTCCCTTGCATTTTCCTTCGCAGCTCCAAGCAGATACCTTGGTCCTGTGACGCCCATGTCCTGCATATGCACCAAGGCTGAGGGCACAGAACAGCTCATGTGACTAACTCATCCATGCAGTTAGGATGCAAGAGTTGCAAGAGCTGGAATAGCTGGGGAGGGCTGGGTAAGGTAGGGCCAACACATGCCGGCCAGAAGCACATGTGCACTGTGCACCTTGTCTCACAGTGCCAAAGTTGCCTCAGCAATGCCCAAGTTACCTCTATGCACCTGAGGTCCCATAACAGTCCCTTGGCAAGCCACATCCAGAAGAAGCTGAGTGACACCCAGGCACATAGAGATGAAACTTTGATTACATGCAAAGGGTGAACCTGCAGCATCAGCCCTGCAGCTGCTCCACCCCTTAATTTCATGCCCCTCACCCATCATGCCCCAGCTGTCTCCGAATCACCTCCCTTCCTCGGAGGACGCTGGGAGCAGCCCTACAGCCTACAGCTGTTGTACCTTGTGCATCACACCTCACGAACAGGTTAGCAGAGCACAGCAAAACAGGGATGGTCATGCAATGGGCACACTCTAACAAACCTAGGCAGTCAGTTGGCACATAACACATCTTTGAGCTCTTCCTCTCTGCCAGCCACGATGCCTGTGTAACTTGGACTTCTCACCTACCCCCAGAGCTATGCAGCAGATCATGCAGGTGAGCGCTCATTGCAATAGTCCCAAGCTGACCATCGGCCCTTAGCAGCAACAACCAAGGAAAGGGTCTCCTGTGGAGACCTGCGGGACCTTTCTACAAGACTAAATTGGAGTTTACTGCAGAGCTGGATGCCCCGGACAGTCTGACTATCAGCGATATTCTGAGGAAACTTATATCAGGCTTAATTTGCATTGAATTTCCAGTACAGCTTCAGGCTTATTTGAGTTGTCCCACAGACACAGCACAAAAAGAAAAGAACTGTTGCAACTGTTGATCATAACAGACCAAGTGTGTTACTAAGTTTCACACAGGGTTATCTCTGGCATAGTATTCCACAAGAGAATTTAAATGTCCTTATAAATTTTAATTCTAACCATCTTTCTGCTAGATATTTCTGAAGGGGAGTCCCCCATGAAAGAGACCTGGTGCTCTCTGCTTTCATTAAGACTAAAAATTTCATAAAACAGTCTCTCCTTTTACTGTTCTGGCTTCATCACTGTAAGCCAAGAGTTAGTAAGACTTCACAAGAAGAGAAGAGGAGAATACACTGGGGAAAAAAAAACCACCTTGACACCATTTGGTCAGCAGTTGTAGATCTCAGCAGAGAGTTAATGGAGGAGAATGAACATGTTGCTCAGTCAGACAGGACTTCTCCATCCTCCTTTAATGACAGACCAAGTGCTTTTGTAACTACCCCCTGCAGATATTAAAGCCGAGAAAAATCCTTCTCATAGCAAAGCACAGAAAGAGTTTTTTTCTGGAATGCGATGTCAATTAGCAGGATGAACGTCTTAGAACTAGTCTGAAGGCTGCCATATCTTAGGCTTCTCAGGCTAGGGAATCATTGACAGATACACCTGGATGGATTACACATTGCGAGTAAATTCACTGAAGGACTAGCTATTCCTTCCTGTTTGTAAAGTGTTTCTTAGCTGATCTTACCAGCTAAGATTACAGATACATTTATAAACATCTGCTGAATGGTTTACAGGAAGAAATGTCAGGCTCTGACGCAGGTCGTGTGTTGTGATCTGCATGATGTTCACACAGCAATCAAAGATACAGTTGTTGCAATCACACACATCAGCCTGTGGGCTTTCGTCTTACCAGCATAGGTAAGGTATCAGCAAAGAGCGCGCTCAGGGCAAGCCAGGAGCCCAAGTACACCAAATGTATCTGCTTTTCCACTCTGAACAGGAGACTTGCACCAATCCCCTGCAGCTATCATTCTTATATATATAAACTTGCATTACATAATGCAGCACTTCAGCATCTCTCCTGCTCAAACCACAGGTGTGCAAAGCGAAGTGATGTCGCAGGTGCCAGCAGATCCCCTAACTACCAAGTACAGCCCCATTAGCAATGACCTACAACTCTGCTCAAAAAATTGGAGCAGGCACCCAAGAGCCCAGCCAACCTTGTTCAGCCTTTGCCAACAAGCTGTCTTACACCAAGCCTTTGACAGCACTGCAGAAAAATAAGCTGGTTGACAAGTCTGCCTGATCTCCAGTGGACTCATTCAGCCCCAAGGGAAGCTTCACGATGGAGATCCCTTGCAATACACCCCCTTGAGCACAGCTAAAATTGAAGCAAGCAGGGGGGAATCCTAGGGAGAGGGCCAGGGTGTCAAGTGAAAGCCTACAATACCCCACAGGTGCAATTCAAGTGCTCAAGCAGTGGAAGAGTGCTGCAGAAGGAGCAGTGAGGGCCTTAGACTGGCACACTGGAGATTAAGAGGGTACAGGGCAGTGTCTTCACCTTTCTATGGAGCATTCCTTTCTACAGTGTTAAACGCCGCCTATCCTGATGAAGGAGTCTTTTCTCCCTCTCAGAGATTTTTGTTAAATCAGGTAAGCGCACACAGAAATTACTATCTTCCTCTATAAAGCACACAAGCAGACACGGCAGAATTTAGGGAAGAATAACAGATTTTGATCCCACACATTCCCCCTACTTGTGGGGAGAAAATTCTTTCCCTTTCCACCATTCACAATCAGAGCCTTTGCTTTAGGACTCTGTCTGCAATTCTTTGGTCTAATATAATGAAGTGTTTTTTCTGCCTTCTGTGCCATAATGAAATGATAATGACCTTCTCTGGCAATCATTCGACCCTGAATAATTTGATCCATAAGCAATGAAAATGCTTGTCCCATCTGCCTCTATTTAGAGCACAGTGAAGAACAGTGAAGATGTTCTGCTTCTCTTCTCGGCTAAGGCATAAAACTTAGACTGACCCCACCATTCGGTCCTGTCCTCTGGGTTCCCCAAAGGTAAGCTGGCAATTTTAAAGGCAAATTCAGCGCAGATGACTCCAGCCCTTAGGATGCTGAATATTAGTCCCTTTCTATAGAATAAGGCTGGATAGTGCAACGTACAGTGGGATTTTTTCATTTATTTTTTTTTTAACTTCCTAACTGGCTTTCTTGGCTGCCTGGACAGAGACAGTAATAGGTCAACCTCAGGCTCAGAAGCCATGTTTCTTAATGGCTCATCTCTGCTGAAGACCTGGTAATGACTTCCGCACATGCTATGGCTCCAAAAGTTAGGCATAAATCAATGACTAAGTCCCAGGATGCATTATTCTTCTAGCTGCTTGCTGGGGAATTACCCATGTTTGATTTCTGAACTGTTGCAGATAGCCCTGAAAGCCAGACTTAATGACTGAACAGCTAAGCTGCTCAGGAGTCTGCAGTCCTTCTGGGGGAAAAAGTTGTGAGCTTCACAATTGAAAACCACTTCTCTCAAGCTCTTATTCTGCTAACTGCAATTTCTACCCCATATGTCAAGTTGTCACAAATCACACTTGCCAGCAGCTGCCTGACCCTGCTTGGGTGGTGGCAGGAGCAAAGCAGAAGAAACATGGACCCAAGTGTTTAAAGGAACAGAGAGGTAGTTGGCAGAAATAAGGGAAGAATGCAAGACTGGCAGCCTTCAAGCTAGAGAGCTGTGCACTACACCAAGGTCCCAGCTGTGCTCCTTGGACCTTCCCAGAAGGACTAGTAAATTCACACCCTGGAGGAGCTCTAACAGAGACCATGATTTAGCCCTTGATCCACAAAGCTCACCAGTATGGGGTGGTTCAGCTTTACCCAGGCAACTAGTGCCATTTGGATGGACCCCAGCTGTGGTACCAGCTGACTGTAGCCTTGTTATGCCAGTTTGATATCCCCTGCTCAAGGACATCTCCATGGAGAGCATAGACCTTCAACACTCCTAGCACCAGCTCTGCATTCAAAGCTACCAACAGGCTTGCTAGGCACGTCTGTGTGTGCGTGTGTTCCTCTCTGGTCCAAGTGGTAAAGCATGAGAAGAAACCTTGGCGCAGGCCCAGAGACATCTGAGCTTAGTAGCAGCATTTGACGACAGATGTGTGTCTTGCAACATCGCTACTGAAGTGTCTTTTCCTTTCAAAGCAGGAATCATTTTCCTTCACGTAATAGTCCAGGCAAACATAATCCTATTAACAGGGCTATTAAATTAAACAATACTTGGCATGACATGACCTAAAGAAGCAATCCACCAACACTGGCAGCTTGTAAACAGCCCTGTCCCAAAGGCAAAATGGGCATTTCCTATGCTCAAGTGCCTTCCTAGCCAGCATCCTCCCACCCTGCTGCTGCACCAAGCTCTGCAGGACACCCAGTCCTTAAATGTGTGGGAAAGCAGTTAAGAAGATGGTGTATTCATAAAAATTGTCTTTTCTGAGACAAGCAGGCCCCTTTCTAGACCACTCTCCTACCCTCTAAATCAACTTTACTCCCTAGCCCAACTAACATTCACTCAAGTTTACACCAAGACTGGATCTTTGTTGGCATCTCTGCAATGTCTCTAATATCTTGGGCTTTACAGGTCTTTTGCTCTTACATATACCAGAATTCCCAATCCAGTCTCACACTCAACTTGAAAGCCTGACACCCATGTCTTTTTGCTAGGGCTGCCAACAGAAGTTCCATCTCCTGATCTGGTCTCTCCACTGAAGTAGTCCTAATACTTGCTTCACTCCCCCAAGGATACAGCTGGCCCTTCCCTGCCCTCATTAGAAGCTGTGACAGGGAATGAGCTCTTGACAGCACTGCCTTGGGAGGTAAGGAATGCTAGGGCACACAGGAACTCCACGCACAGCCCCAGGCACCACCTTCACCTCTGTAAACCTGAAAATAGCTACCATTTCCATGGTGCTACAGCAAGCAGAAGAGCAAGGAGAAGGGTTTGGGCTGGGGAGTCATTTGGGACTGGCACCAACACTGATTCCCAAATACTGTCTTCTTATCACTCCTCAGAGCCACCCACACAACAGGACCTCAAGAGACCTACATGCTATGTAAACCACTTGTTTCTGGCCTGCCAGTACTGTTGAGCTCCCCAGGTGGCTCCAAGGAGAACAGACACACTTGCCTATCAAAGCACTGCTGCTTTCCTTCCCCTGCAGCAAGCTCACAAGAAGACTGGAGCAGTCGCCTTTCTCTGCCTCTCCGCCCACACTCACCCCCTGCCTCTGTAGCCATAGATGTGTCCAGCGTACTGCTGCAGTGAGTGTAGGATGGCATCATCTCATCTGTCCTTTCCAGCATAGTTCATCCTTCAACCCCTTGCTAGGCAGCTGTTCTTTCCATGGGCTGAGATCAAGATTCATTGGCAGAGATCATTTACCAGATGGGTGAGGGATGTTCTATCATTGTCCCAAGCACTTCTGCTAGTTCCATGAAATGAAGTGGAGGTGTTCACCCAAATAACATCCTTGGTTACATTATATGTTAGAGCTGGGGTTTCCAAAGAGATGCACCATCCTATCACTCTGCTTTGGAAGGAGATTTGCTCCAGTCCCACCACCTTACAGAAATCAGATTCCCCCTGAAACTGGGGAAAAACAACCCAAAAAACACTAGCCATTTTTCAATTCCTTTGTTATTGTATATTACCTTAGAAACCTTTCCAAAATAAATAATGCAAACAAATCTGGATCAGTTCTCAATTAACTCTGTGGATCTCCACAGAGTCCCAGCCAGGAAATCTAGGCTAGAGAAAACAACGTATGAAGCAGTGTGGTTAAAATCGCTTTGTCACTTGACTCTTGCACAGCCCAGCTACTTCAGATTTTCTCCCAACCAGTTGGCTTTCCTTGTTGCTTTGCTTTATGGGAAAGTTTTTAATATTGCAGATTAATATGTCCCTCATCTGCTTTTAGGGGAAAATTGTATTGGAAATCCCCCATCACACAAAACTCCTGCACAAAGTGAAGCAAGGACAAAAGGATTTCTTGATCAGCTGTTTTCTCAAGGCTCTCATCTGGGCAGGGTCTGAGATAAGGCTAAGATGAGCAGTCCAGCGCTAAAACACTTGAAGGGATACGATAGGATGAAGATCTACAAATCTGCCCCTATCAGAAAGTACAATCAAATTACAGGAATTCACTCAGGTAAACAAACAATCCTAAAACGTGTCCAGATATGCACAGGGTGATTCAGTCCAATGACAAATAGACCAGACAAAGCTCCAGCCACTTAAACTGACCACAGCACTTTTCACTCCCCCCCACCTCCTCGAATTCCCAGAATAACAGACATTCTGTGTTGTTCAAACAAACAATATTTATTTTATTCTTACGTAAAATTGTATGGGTTCTGCAGATATAAACATAAGTAAACATTGCCTCCTCTTCCCAGTGCTGTAATGCACAGCAGTATCACAGGGAGAGAGGGACCACAGTGCCTGCATTCACCTCCCAGTTCTGCCAGACCTTCCCAGACAACTTTGCAGTGGTCAAGCATCTTGTGTTTTGGCCTGCACCAGGCCAAGCACCTAAAGCCAATTTCACTTTAACACGTATCAACACAAGCCAGTTTTCAAAAGTGTTGAACTGCAGAACCTGTAACCAGCATTTTCAGCATTTGACAGCCAGGCCACTTCAATTTATGCAGCTAAATATTTTAAGATATTGACAACAAACATTCTGTGTTTAGTCACCTAAAAAGAGAACAAGACAGTTTTCCTAACTGAAAGGCTGAGTTAGGCTCTTTGTGACAGTGAACTGAGGACAGAAATAAGCACAGAGCATTACAAAATGAAGAGCAGCAAGTGCATATGCTGGATTCAACAGGCTGATTTATTTCTCTTTTAGCAAAAAGCATTCAGAAACTTACATCTTTGTCTCTTCACAGATGGTGCTAAGCCAGATTGTCCTGCTGGAACCATTATTGACAGCATCATTGAATCATCTCCATCAATCCCCATGAGGAGGCATGGGTAATTCTGGAAGGCTAGTGTGAGGCAAACCCCAGTGGAGCTCATTTAGTACTTTATAAACACTTTTGGAAAGCTGAGTTCCTGCTTCAAGCCTGCAAAGCCAAAGATAGCTCTGGCCAAGGTTAAAAAAAACCAACTACCTAGGTTTCTGCCAGGAAATTGCATGCAACTTGGTTTCACCTTTCAACCAGCACTTTGCTAATTGCCAATATCCACTGGGGATGAGGACCTAAGATCCATCTTTCAACAAACTCATCAACCCCAGGGGCAGCAAAAAAAATGAGAAAAAGTGATACTTGCAAGTCACACCACAATTCTTTGCTGCAACACCAGTGGCTGCAATACCAGTTGCAGGATGCAAAAAGAACAAGATTGAAGAACCAGTCAACCCAGGGAAGGTTATGAAATAAAGAGCACATCTAATGGCTCCCCAGCGTGGACCAGCCCTAAAAGAGTGATGTCTTCCAAAAATCATCTTCCTAGAGGTTATGCACTTGTGCACTTGTTCTCCAAGCATGAAGTTAGTTGGGCAAAGGGTGGGAAACACATGAGAAGAACTTGAATATATTACGTAAGTCCCTACTAAACAGGGAGAGCCTTTCTGTCACCCTCTCACCACCCTGCATGAAGCCAAAGGCTGCAGAGCCCCTGGAGCACTCAGCACTGACAACAAAGGGCAGAAGGAACGTTTGAACGGGTGATTTTTTAATGACACTGGGAATTTGCCAGTCCCCCAGTCTTGCAGCGTTTGCAGCTCTCTGGAAACACTGGGAATCAAGGATCCTATCATGCCTCATAAGTCTTAAGCATTTTGTCTCTTCTGAAGCATCTTGCTACCAGGGTAATTTCACTATCCAAAACGATGAGACCTTCTAATGAATTTCAGTTGCAGCAAGCCATTGCACAGCTTCCCTTCATCAAACCCTGTGTTATGACAATGGGTAAATCCATTGTCGGGGTAATTTTAATGATATATTCTGAAAGAGGCAACAGTATTATGGAGAGGGAACTATGAAGAAGTTACAGAAAGAAGCCTGATGTCATCTTTTCTATCACCTTTCTCTGTCACAAAAAGCAGTAACAGCAGCAGTGCAAGTTGAAATATTGCTACGTGGGGTCCAGTTTTGAGGGCTGCATCTACTGAAAGCAAGACAGTCAAAAATACTCTTTTATTTGCCTTTGGTCTCTGTTCACACAGTAGTTACGCACCTGCTTAGATCCCAGAGCAGCACATGTGCCTAACCATCACAGGGAGAAGGTACCTTTCCTGGATCTCCATTTTACTACAGCACAAGATGACTCAGAAACTAGGACTTACGAAAAAGATTTAAAGTCAGTCGATCACAGGGATTAGAGCTATCCCTGCTGCACAAAGCTTGGGGACATAGCAATAATTTCTTGGGAGAGCTATATTGTTATCAGGGTACTGGTTTATCGTGGGAACATCTGATTTCAGGTGGAACTGTGTAGATCCAATGTGCTTACAGCACAAACAGACAAGGCAGAAAAAGGGAGGACTCAGAGGATGCTTTGGATGGGAGCAGCAGAAGCAGGGCATGCCTAGTCCTAGGTCATCAATGATATTTCAGTGTGGAACATGGATGCTTGAGTCCCACCAACTCTTCTGGCCTGACAATGCAAGTACTTTGTAGACCAAGGGACTCAAGCATCCACAACCCACACAGAGCACATGAGTGCACTGAGTGGTGAAGGCAGAGGGTGTGGAAGGGCAGTCAAAGGAGTTAGAGATTCTGGCTGAAGAGAGACTGTGTTTAGCACATGAAGGAAGCACAATCCATTTTCAGTCCCTATCAGCTACACAGCTAATCTGGAAATTTTGGAAATCAAATCAAGCTTGACTTAAAGTGCTGCCAGCACCTTTTCCCTGTAGGGCAGCCTACAAACACCAATGAATCCGGCCACCACAGAGATGGAATCACTAATGAACAGGAGAACCACTCTGAGAGCAGCCAGGCAGTACCACTCCAATTAACTAGCAACAGCAGAAGAGGACACTCACATCAGCAGCCCCAGGAAGTTTTCAGCCCCAGCACTACACTGCCAAAACCATATTATTTAGGCAGATGTGGCACTACCAAAGCCTTTCTCTAGATGGAGAAGTTCATGGTCCCTCCATTTAAGTACAGGGCTGAGCAGGCAGGCTCAGGTGGTCCTGCAGGCTGGTTTCCCTAGAGCCTGAAAAGACTTGGGTGCCTGTTTGAAACACCCTTAGTCATGCAGTAAGTTCAAGGCATGGCCGTCCTATGTGTCTAGGGGCTTGCTATAAATTCCTTTTCTGGACCTGTGTCATTTGTAGCCTGATTTCCCCAGGCACACAGAGGGGAGTTCATAAGTGACACAGAGCAAGGAGCGGCCAGACAGTTTGGTGATGAGACCTCTCCCAGAATCCTCACCCCAGCTCTCTGCAGGTTATGACCTCTCTGCAGTTCAAATAACTGAGAGAAAAAAACCACCTTGGTCCATCAAAGCAGGGCACAGCTTTTCTGCACAGGTGGCCCTGGAATTCCTGGACAGCACAGCGAGGGGCCCAAGTGACTTGCACAGAGAGGAGGGTGGACAGGCTGGGTGGCCCAGGGAGATACACGGGCTGCAACCTGTGAGCAGACCTTGAGACAATTTCATACAGTGAAAGGGGATGGAGTCACTTCCTTGTTCCAGATAGAACTTCCTAGAGCTAACAAGGGTCCCATCTACTCTCCCATCAGGTTTTGAAACTCCCAGTCAGTTTAGCAGACAACCAGGAAAGCATCCACTCTCCCTTCTGCAGAGGATCGCAGCTCGGCTGTCCTCTTATTTGAGTACTGCTTTGAGCTTAGGCCTGGGCTGCTGAGCGCTCCCTGGTCCTAAGAGGCTCCCTGATGTCACCTCCAGCTAGAACACATCCACCCTATGCAAAGGGCAACGCCAGGCCCAAATTAACCCAAACACATCTAATTTCCCTTTCCGTTATTTGCATGGCCAAACCCGAAAAAACAGGACTCTAACACATACTCCCCAGAGCCAGAGCTGAGCCACCCCAACCCCTTTGTGCATGATAACCATCTAGGCTTGTTAGCAAACAGCTTTCGGATCATGCAGAAAAATATAAAGATGGCATTCTTGTTTAGGTTTTTATAAAACCTGGTCAGCACCAGGTGAGGTGAGAAAGGGAGAGCTGGTGCAGGTCTCTTTCTTGGTCTTAATAAGAAAAGCCCAACGCAAAACCCTTAATTAAACAGCTGCTTTAATAAGATAGTGTTAAAGAGAAATATTGATAGCAAGTAAATCTTACATCCCTCCAGATGCTGGGAGCCCTGCATTCATGCAGCAGCAGACAGACCCTAGATTAATTTTCCTACAAGGCTGCACAGATCCTGTCCCTGAAGAGAATCTCCCTTTTGGTTATCTGCACTATTATTTTCTTACAAGAAAACAGCTCTATTCACCATGTGTACTGTCAGACAGAAAGAATGTTCACATGAGAACTCCTTGCTGCACAGTTAAAGGCAAAGCCACGCAGGTGCTGTAATTGTGGGTACCCAGCAGGAGCTGTCCCCGAGCTCCCCTGTCACGCTGAGCTGGCTGAGCCTGCCCTGCAGCCACAGGATCCATGCAGCAGCAGCACAGCACAGCCTGAAGGCCATGCTGGACACCCAGCACAGCATGGGGCTGGGCGTACTCAGGGTCACTCTGACACGGATCACCAGCTTCTCCATGCCCAGTGGCACCCAATCAGAATCACTGCATTCACCCCTTGATCCATATATGATTTTCCTTTCCAAAGGAGCTATAAATTACAGATTACGTTAATAACATTCAGGCTTCCCAAGCCCCAAGTGCGAGGTACACTAGAACGTACGTGGCATGTTCAAGATCACAGACACCTCCAAGACAAGGCCTTCCACAAGGCTCCCAGTACAAAACCTTAACATAACCAGCCATGCAACAGCAGGTTTCAGGGGTATTTATCCCAAGTGCTACTGAGTTCATTTTATGAGGATTATGCTCCAATTTATACACTCTTGTGGAATTTCATTCATCTTTGGTTGAATTTTCCATCTGTCTAAACATGCTCAGCAGGAGCAGAAGATGGCCACACAATTTCTGTAGTGTTGCATCTGAGTGACAATACTCACAGCTCTGCCCAGCCACCTCCCACCCTGCTTCTGCTCGGCTGGCAGCAGTCAACAGGCCTTTGCCTCTGCACCTGGGTTCACGCAGGCATGTGTGCCCACTTGCCACATTTAATGAGGACACCAGCTCACAGCACCAAGCTCTGCTCCTTTCCAATGGGCATTGCTTCTTCAGCTCCCCCGGCACAGCCCTGAGCTGCAGAGCTCAGCTGGTACCTTCAGCACAGCCTGCTAAACAATGAGATCTCTTTTCCACTATCCAAAGCAGACACTCCTCGTGGGGATTTACTCAACAGAGCTAAGTTTCAGTGAGAAAGGGACATACACAGAGCCAGATACCTAGGTTTTGATCTCATTTGTCGAAGCCTAACAACCACCGGAGCAGCTTCACCAATGCAGAGCAGCTCAGCAGCCTCTCCACACTCGGAGAGCTCTGCCTCTCCAACCCAGACACAACAGTTCTGCCGCTCTGGCTCAAATGTCTTAACAAAGCCTTTTCTTCCTGGACAAAGCCAGTGTCAGCATCAGATCTGCATTCGAGCCCTAACAACCCTTGGGTTCTAAGAACTTGTAAACTGAGAGGCTTTTGTAGTGAGAGTGACCAAAATGTAACATGGGTTGCATGCTTGTACAGCTCACAAATGGAAGACAGCATTGAAGTCCTGCTACATTTTAACACCAGCACTCCATAAGGAAGAAGCAACAATTTTTAACTGATCTTGAAATCTGAGTCATCTCCTTTGCATAAAAATCACTTCTAATCCTGACATCCTGGGCAGAGCTCTCTGATTCACACCCCCCCCCCCTTTGCAGTCACCAAAGCTCTGTGATCCCTTGGGCTGCAGTCTTGCTAAAGGAGCCAAGCTACTTTTTGTTCACATTTCACCTCATCCTTCCTCTCATCACAAGAATTACCCCAGAAGGGAAGCTGAGCTGCTGCACACACCAAAAGACAGAAATCACCTTGTGTAACCTGGGTTGGGATAGGCCACCAAGACGCAGCTTCATTTAATTGACTGTGGATCATCAGAGCACACAAGACGAACAGGTTTCTCATGACAGCACCTAAGCGTCCAGCTGCAGAACACAACTGATGCTCACAGGGTCAAAGCCCTGATGCTCGTATCAGCTCCTGCTGCTCCACAAGAGAGGGAACCATGCAAAGGGCATGCACACACACACACGGAGGAACACATGCACCAGTGACTGGCTCTCAGATCAGCCTCTCCTGAATCAACAGGACTTCCCCCAGAACATCTGCTTCCTACTGGAGCAGGTCCCTTTGCTTTCATTCACAGAAAGTTAACAGCATCCAGGCATACCTTACCTGGAAAAGGTGCCATTGGGAAAGCACAGAGAAATTTCTGTTGTCTTTTAAGGCAACTAAGCAACTGGAATCAAGAAGTCATCAGCAGACAAGCGTCTGAGAACCACCACTTTAATGGATTTCTAAGCAGAGACTGTGATGTTATTAGTCACGTTCCAGCCAAGCAGAATCTAAATGCTTCTGAGTACAATGACACAAAAGCACCATGGGCCCAAAACCACACCATCACAGAGACCACAGGCTTGTAGCAAAGTATCAGAGGACAGGGCTTGGCAGGCAGGCACACTGCAGTTATTTTGGAGTTAATGTGGTTGTTCTTGGTGCCACCACCAGAAAAAACAGCATGCATGAGTCCAAAAACAGTGTAGACCACTGCAGCCATTGGTGGTTTGCAATGGAGGTGGCAGTTTGCTGCAAAAATCCCCTCCTTCTCCAAGCAGGGTAGTGAAGGAAACACGTCTTCCCCAGATCCCAGGCTGTCAGACTTCACTGCCGTAACCCTGCGGTTTCTGTAGCAATGGCCTTCTGGCCAGAGAGCACCTCATCTCAAAGCCTCTCTGCTGCATTGGATGGATGTTCTTGTTGCCTCCAGAGAGATGTCATATGGACACGCTGCTGGAACCACTTCTGCTAGCGAATGGAAACCCTCCCGCATGGCTACTGAGCCCAGTGCTACAGCCGTCACTCACTCCATGCCAAACTGAGTCATTTCAAGTAACAGCTATTGATGTGAGGTTGATCTCTGGGAGCCAGTGCAGCTATGCACAAGGCAAGGATCTGCTTACTGTGAATCACAGTAGGGCAGAGCAGTACCAGCTGACCTATAAGTAGCCCCACAAATGTAAGCCAAAGGCACTAACAGATATCTGCTCAAGTAAAGAATCAGAAAAGAAGCCAAACACCATCAAAGCCCACATCTCCTCTTCTACTACAATCACTCAAAATGGGCATGCTTTTATAGAAATCAAGGGGTGGTGCTAATGCCAAATCAGCCAGGTGAGGGAAGGAAGCATCAGGGCTCTTCATTTGCTGATACCCGCACACAGGTGAAGTCTTCATCATTGCACAGAGCCAGGGCACCACATGGATACAGTGCAATTTAGTCAAGAACCTAGAGCCTTTCCAGAGGTACACAATGCCATACAGAGCCAATGTGCTGCCACAGTCCTATCCAGAGCTGCCACACAAGGGCAACCTTGTAAAGCAGCAGCACCAGCCCCGGGTAGCTCTCCCCAGCCATGGTGCCAGCCTGACCCTTTCCCTGGCATGTGTATCCTGGCCTGCACCAGGCTGTCTCACCCTGTGCAGCAAGCACAGCTGTGTGTGTTTAGTTTACCCGGAGTGGCACTGGGGGTGGAACAGTGACCTTTCTCATGAAACTGTATGGGAAACAAAATTCCCTCTTTCAAAACTTTGTCATGTCTCAACTAGCCACTCTGCAAGTAATTTTTACAAAAGGAGGGAGCTGTCAGCTGAGACCTGTCAGTGACCGAGAGCACAAATCACACTACCTCCCCAAGCCATGGAGACAAAAGCAAAGCACTTGGCAAGGCAACTGCTAACCCCACTGCCTTGGTGCCAAGCTACCCAGGCTGCCTCCTCCAGCAGGCTCCTTGGAGCAACGCAGACAGGAGGAGCTGGCAGCCACAGTGACAGGCAGCAGGGGAGGGCTGGGAAATCAAAGAAGGGCTATTTCCACACAGAGAAACATTCCTGTGCCTTGAAGCAAGCAGGAGCTTGTGCCTAGAAGCGCACATCCCATCCAGCCTGCCTTGCTAACGTAGCAGAGTGCATGTGCCTTGCTGCCACAACACATGCCACCTTAACCGCAGGAGCAGAGTCGGTGCTGCTGGGTGAACCACAGCTTCCATCCTGGGCAGTTAAGCTACCCAAAGACTAAACCTGGGGGAAGTCTGGCTCCTTCCCCTCCAGCAAGAGCAATGAGGGTAAAAATCTCTTTGTCTCTGTTTGTCAGGACAAACAGTATTTTGTCAGGATCACAGTATTTGTAACCTTGTAATAGCAAAGCTGCTGGCTTATAACTGCAGGCAACACTGTTAGGAGACACTGGAAGACAGGAAAAACCTTTGGTACAGAGGACTTAAAAATAAAGGAGCAGAGATGATTGCCTGCATAGGAGAGGTTTGTCTAAGAAGGGGATTTCCCAAAGCATCACACTCAGCCTCTGTTTCAAAAGCATGTGTTGAACAGGGTAGAAAATGCTCCTCTGCACTCAGATAAAGACACACAGAGAAAAATCACCACCTCCAGCTTCATCTGAGCTCCAGGCTGTTGCTCAAGGCATGCTGATGCTTTCATATCTTGGGGAAATCTGTCACTTCAAAGTCATGCTGACATATTAGGAGTGAAAGGCAGGAGCAGCCTCATGTTTGCATGCTGCAGCTAAATAAAGCAAGTTGCCAAGATACATTTACTGCTCCCAAAGTATGTTGCTGAACATGATCCAGGTGGGCATACATGTTAGACACAACCATTCACCCTTAGCGCTATGATGCACCATTGGCCATTCACATGCTAAGGTCTCTCTCTCCTTTACCAGGTTCTTGCAGGAGTTTCTCCCATTACTTCTATCCCAGTTACCTGAATACTGAGTGCAGAAAACAGATCACTTCCTAGCCCTCAGGGAGCTTAGGACTGGATTTTCCCAATCATCCAATAAAAATGCAGCCTCTTGCTTGCTTTAGATCAATGCATTTGTGTACAGAGAATGAGCAGCTTTACTTATCCATTAAGCCACTCTTGCAGAGGTTTGGGAATCTTGCACCAGACTCTGAGAGGCCGATGGCACAAAATTCTGCTTTATCAAGGAGAGGACATACCCTTTAGCTTAGACCTGTCCTTTTTTTACAACTCTGCTCATCAGCATTAATCACTTGTTTGTGATTTTTCCTGTTTTTAATGGGCTCTTTTGGGAGACAGCTATGAACAAAAGGAATTCCTAAGGAGTCAGAGACCCTATTTAACAGGTGCCTTGAAAAGGTTTGTCAGTGCTAACGGAGAGCAGGTGGAGGTACCAGCAAAACTTTTTCCTTCAGGTCAACAGCTGTAGTGACAAGATCCCACTCCTTGTGGCACTGTAACTTTAAGGTTCATGTAATGCCCTAGACACATACCGATTCATTTCTGCATCAGATTGGAGCTCTGCTAGGTGTATCCTCATGTAGGACCAAAAATCTGTCCTCAGCTTCTCTGTTCAGGTCCCAGAGCCTCAAAGCTGTGGATCCAGTCTGGTGAGAACTGTGGCTACATAGTTAAGACCGCTTAAGACTGCTTCAGCCACTTGCCATGATGGAGCAAGGCACCTCAACACTGCTCAACGCTATGTCTGTGGGGTGGCAGTGTCAGGACCATGACAGCCAGGACCTCTGCAGCTAATGTAGCAAAAGAGAACCCTGCATAAGTCATGCCAAAGGGAAATCTTTATTAATTACTATCACTGAAATTATTAGGCCTGACAGTAAAATCCAACTTGGTATTTTATCAGAGTCATTAGCACCCTCCAGGTATGAATAGAGGCCTTCCACAGCCAGGTCAGATTTCAGGTCACCAGAAACAGAGCATGAAGATGTTCTAGACTCAATTTGGAATCTCCAGGAAGAGATTTGGGAAGCAAAGTTTCCAAACGGTGGTATACAAAGAAGATTTGATGAAAGCAGCACAGGCATTGGTGCTTGCCAAAATGAAGGAAAGAGATTATCCAAGGCCTGAATACTTAAATATGGACAATTTAAATTTGAAAAAAAAATAGACAATTTAGAATTATCAGATGGGAAATGAGTTAAAGATCTCCTCAAAACCTTGGATCTCTTCCACAGCACAACACACCACGGCAAGTTTCTTCCTCTCCTCCTAGAAGGCTCTTTCCCAGGCCCCTGCTCCACACAGGACTTTGCTTTCTCTTCATACTGTGAAGTTAAGCTCTAAGCTTGCCCCCTTCAGTTCACTCCATTTACTGTCCAGAAACCAGAGAAAAGTGCAGTCACACCACTTTCTAGACAGCATGATCTTCCCACCATCCAGTCCAGGTCTTCTTTTTCCCTGCAGGCCAATTTACTTCAGAATCTCCTCTGGCACTTCCCTATCTTCTCCCATCCACATCTTCCCCTCCTAAGGGCCCCCAGAGGTCACCCCCGGGGGTCTCTGACAAGTGGCTATACCATGCAAATTCAGAGAAACACCCTGTGGCCCCAGCACCCACTGCAGCTCTTCCATATGTTCTCCACATAGCCCATGCACTGTGAGGTGAGGAACAAAGTGTCACTAGTCCACTTCAGCTAGGACCACTTAAGTGCTGCCATCTGGCCACTCAGGACACTTCATGACAGCTAGCCAAGAGGGGCACATGGGCTCACCTTTTGGGAGGCAGTCAGCAACCCAGGCAAAAGCCTTCTGCCATCTTTTACCTTCTAAGCTAGTGTAGGAAAGCCAAGGAGTGTTTTTTTCTTTTCTTGGTACCTCCTGCAGGTGAGAACTCTCAACATGGGTCAGATACCCTTTGTGAGTAGAAAGCCATTACAGGAGTGAACATATTCCTCCCATTTCTGGGAGTTCGCATCAAGTCATTATTGTTAGTTAACACCTTAAGGGGACTAAGAAAGGAAAAAAAAACCAAACCTTAGAGGTTTTCCAAATCATACAATGTTGTGGTATTTACTGGAGGGTCTGAAGGCAAAGGCTGTGCTGAGCCAAACCAGCAGGGTCCACTGTTAATTATGAGCTTTCCCTGGAGATGACACACCTACCGCCACTGTCATTCCCTAGGTTCCTGGCCCCAAATCCAGCCAGCACCCTGCACCCAAGCCATGGTACTCACTACTGTAGAAGTAGCGTATAATGCTGATCCCTCACCTGCAGAAACCACATGGCAAGATGTCTTGTTTTGCTAGAGAAATCCAAATGGAAATGAAGAGCCAAACTTCCACACACACACATACATGCCAACACTGCCTTCTTCCAGCCTGCATCAAGACCACCTGGCCCTTGCAGATCACACAACTCCTCCAAATTCCACCTCCACCAGGTTCCTCACAGCAGGGACAGCCTGGTCCCAGGAAACCCTACCTGACAAATATGGAGTCTGTGCAAAAGGTTCAGCAGAGTTGCAGGGAGAGTTAATGCTTGCAGCATATCCCCTGACATGGACCTGGCAGGTAACCCACGATAGCCTCCCCCACCACCATATTGGTTTTTTCAGTGAGCTGCTGTCAGGGCCCAGGCCACAGTGCACACTGTGCCATCCCAGCTAGGAAACACAGCAGCCAGAAACCAGCACCAGGTACATGTCATGGAGCTGTGCTGGAAGCCCAGACCTGCTCCTCCCCAATGGTCATGAGGGTATCATGCTCTGCCACTCACAGGACATCATTATCAGGAGATTGATGCCGGCCCCAGAGATCTGGAGCTAGAAAAGCAGTTCTCCATGGGCAGGGAAAAGTTCTGGTTTGTGGTGGTAGAGCTGATGTCAGTGCCTGGAGCGCTGCAAAGTTCATTCAGATTAACCCATGTGGATCTACAACAGATCCCTACAGCAGGAAAGCAAGGGTTGGTGTGTCTCCAGTAACCAGTAGGTGAACAAGGATACACCAACACTAACTGGGCCTGAATGTGACCCCCATCATCAAAGGGAATTGGCCAGGAATTTAAATCCTTACTCAGACTTTTTGCCACAGGCAATTGGGCATGAAGCAGGGAGCCCCCAAGTTCAACATTTGATTAATCTAGGTGCCAGGTCTTGGAGGCTGCAAGATTCAGTCAGTGTGGAAACAAAATCAACATGAGCCATGTGGGCCAGGATCCATGAAGCACTCCTTGTAGCAGCAAGGTTGCCACTACTAGACCACGCAGAACAATAAACAGCAGACTAGTGCCTTCAACAGGGCAATTCCTTAGTTCTTTTCAAATCCCTTCCCACCTCTTCCTTCAGTTCTGTTCAAGCCTCTCTCTCTCCTAGAACTGCTCTACACTGATGAACAGCAGCTTTGGTGGTTGGACCTACAGACAGATAAGGAAGAACTTTGCCTTTCTAGAAACCAGAAAAAACATTTCAGCCTGTCTGCCTAAGAAATGGGTCTAATTAAACTGCTTGACCTCCGCATGAATCTGTATTTCTCCTCCCAGAAACTTCTGACTCTCCCGTCTGATTTCAACTCCATTTAAGGCGACGGGCAGAAATGCAGAGATTGTGGCAGTCAGAAAGTTCTCCCATGTGAGCAACCGCAGAGGCAGAGACCGATTGCAATGCTTGTCACAAATCAGACCTTCATGTAGCAATCCAGGGTCCACTGGCCCCAACACTCATGAACAGTTTGTTCTAGGATAAATTTCTAGGTAACTTTCTGCGCACACCCACCACCTACACAAGACACCAAAGTCAGAGCTACAGAAGGAGGGACTTGTGCCCAGCCCTACAGAGCACTTTTTTAGTATCTCCGGTGCTAGTGTAACTGCTGCGACCCTGTGCAGCCAGCTGGAAGATGTACCAATGAGACAGACATGCAGGCGTAGCGAGACGGATGCTGGGGCCAGGACAGAATGCCATTTAGACGTCAAATTGGGCTCGCAGCTGGGATAACAGAGATATTAGTGTGATCAGTGCAACCTTGTCAGCCCACAACTGTAACAAAATGAGATGGTACACTCAGCCACTCCTCAGAGTAGCTCACAGCTGCGCTCCATGCCTCAGTACTGACCCAGTGTCTGACTGGCCTCTTCAGAGTCCATGCAAGCTCCATTACCCTTCCCAGACAAGCCGATGGCCTGGGGAACTGGTGGCCAGATCTGCCTCCTGACAGAGCAGAAACCTACAGAATTACAGCATCTCGCCACAAACCATATCTGCTTCCCGAGAGCCTTCATGGGGCCTGCAGGACAGGCAACAGCATCTCCTCCATCTCAATGGGAATACCTGCAGTCCCCTGAGCAGAAATTCTCCTCCCCTGCAATGTCTTCTGCTTCTTTCTGGTCCTAGACTCAATGGGAGGATCTCTTCTGATGCTTGCATTTTTCACCCAGCTTGGGTAACACTTTTCAGAGCCAGGCACATGCATGCGCAAACTTGCTAGACAGTCAGGTTTGTGTAGAAGGGGGCTGTTTGAACCCAACAGTTTCTGAGAACACAGAAAGAAATCAGCAGCACCACTGAGGCTAGTAAGCAGCCTCTTTACTGTGTCCTGACCAATATGCTAGGACCTGTCCGATCCATTCTGGAGCTGAATTCAGTTCAGTGCTTTTCTTACAATCTTCCAAAAACTACAACATTCCCTTGCCCTCCCTCCTCAATTTGCTTGCTCAGCCTTGCCTGCAGTGCTGGTGTGAGCTCCCCTGGTGAAATTTCTACCTGAGACAGTGGGAGACAGAGCTTTTTCAAATCCACTTGATCTCCTCCACTAGGAAGCTTCTGATGCTCAACTATTTTACGCTAATTGCATACAAGCCAGTTCTGAAAAAAAAATATGCAAACGGTTGTATATGATACACTTCAGTGTCTTCTACTTCTATAATGTATTGGATGACACCCTCTGGGGAAAACAATCCTGCATGAACAATTAATGACACAAGAGGAAAGCGTAAGTAGGGCAATATGGGTATGGATGATAATTACTGAGGCATAAAAATACATCATGAAATATGCTTAAATAACTTCATATGAGGTGGCATTTCTGGCTTAGCAATTCCTTTACCACGATACAATTTTTGTGCTCATGAGCCAGCTGAAAGTAGCTAAAAATCTCAGGACCAAGCAGACCAAGAAGTCAATGGGAGTGAGTCTGTGTCCTTTCTCCTGTCACATTCTCACTGGCAATGTGGCCCTAGAAAGCTAGTGCTACATTTCCCTGTGCTTCCTCCTCCAGGTAAACTGAGCCTCAGTTTACCCTGCTGTACTGACTCCAAATCAACAGACATTCCCTCTTCACAGCTAATCCAGATTTGCCTTGGAATAAGGGATTGACCAAGGTCTTTGCACGGGAAGCAACACCTTCCTGTGGCCTAAGCAAAAGACTTCCAAACTGAGATAATGCAGAAATCATTTATCCAGTTCTCAGGAGTACAGACTCCCCTTACTGTAATGCCCTGGGAGCTTCTGGAACTAATTGTGCCCTTTGGGGTGGCCCAAAGGGATACATCCTGCAGTGCTGCTTGTCACTGTCCTGCTTCAAACTGTGTGCTCATGTGCTACTTGAGAAGCAGGCACCTCACTGAGCAGCAGAGTTTGAGACAACAGGCCCCCTGAGACGCCTCCCAGCTCAGCACAACATGCGCATGGTTTTCCTTCTATCTACATCTCTGTCAACGCACCACGACTCCTCCTCTGCACAGATCTCCTGCAGACTGCCTGGGAAGTCTGATGAAAAGAGGCGATTTGAACACGATGGCCTGCCAGCACTGGCCTCAGGATATGGCACCACAAGCTCAGAAAGTCCTAGACACAAACAGGGCTAAACAGGCATTACAAGATGATAAGTGAGCATGTCAACATTGCAGGGAGGAGGCCCAAAAAGCAGGCAGGAGCCCGAGCTCTCCTGGAGACTGTGCACCAGGCAAACAGATATGTGTTCTCCTCCAAGCTGCTGGATCCGGGATAGGGGGAGAAGCCAAAAAAAAAAAAAGACAGGCCTGGAAACAGGGACTAAGGACAATCAAAAAGCTTTAACACCATTGCAGGTGCGTATGTCTTGCATAAGGTGAGCCAGTAAGGCTGAAGCACAGACCACACCCTACATACCTAAGCTTTCTACCCAAGTACCAATACCATGTCCCTCAAATCAAAGCACACATGAGTATGTTTGCCAGGCCCTTGACTGTGCCATGCTTTAGCTTGGGATAAATCTAAGCTTCCTTGCAAGAAGGCTTGCTAGAGTGCTATAACACGCTTAATGCCAGTCCCCCTGTTTTCCGTTCAAGACAATCACATGCTTCTTTATTCCACACCGTTAAGGTGCTTCCCCAGAGACATTCACGGGACCCAAAGCCCCTCCTCACATCCTCACACACAGAGTGAAGGTCCCAGAACATGTTGTGGTGGAGAAGCTCACAGGAAGGGACTAAAGCAAATACTCAGCACAGTGACAACCAGCTTGTAGACACCTCACACTGTTCTACCAGATTGGAAATGGATGTTTAGCTAAACAACCAAGAAACCATATCTGTAACGTTTCATACACTCAAGTTTGTCTCCTAGAATAACCAGCAGTGGTAAAGTTTGTCAGCCTTGGGAGAAAAAAACTAAGACCCTACCCATTTCATCAGCTCCAAAACAGCCCTTTGTTGCACTCAGACCAGTCAATCTCTGAGCTGTTCTGTTCAAATTTTCTGCTGCCCACAGCCAGTCTGAAATGCTTTTTCTACCTGAGTCCCTATGACACTATTATATTCCATCCTTGCATAACATATATACAGTAGAAATAACAATGGCTTAATCTGTACTTTCCACTCCTATTGTTCTCTAATGACCTGCTGTAATTATCCAAACCGAACTCTTCTGGCAGAGCACAGCAACATTTCTTAACTGGCTCAGTCTGTTCCCAGTGGGCTACTGAGCCTATCTGGAAGCACTTTCTTCTGGTGAAGTGTCCCAGGAACCAGTGATCCTCTCAAAAGGGCAAGTCCAGCAGCTCTGAGATGGAAACAACCGGTACTGCATTGGCAGCAGAGGGAGAGATGTCCCAAGCATCCCTAGAGCTTCACGCCCTGAGATGGAGAGAAACAAAAATACTATCTTCCCTGACAGAAGGAAGAAGAGAAAACAATGCAAATACTTTCCAAGTGCCCTACTACAGGCAAGCACAACCACGTTCAGACAGGAAGCTTCATTATCAACCTGTGAGCTTTAGTGGGGTTCTGTGATTTGTTCTTGTTTTTAGTAAGACATGTTGCCTCTTTCCAGACTTATTTTGGCTTCCTGTGCCAGTAAGCCAGGAAAAAAAGCAAACCTTATCAAATATACGATCTTTTCCCCTTGTTTTTCTTTCTTAAAGCTGCTGAAATGAGGTGGACCAACAGCGGTTACCACCCTGTTCTTAATCCTCAGGTTGGATATGGAAGTGAAACCGAACTTCCTGGAAGCACCCAGTTAAATGAGCCGACTGAGCAGAGTGCACAGTCATCTTTTGAAAGCCAGATCAGAAGGTGGTTGATCCTCCATTTTCCACCCTGGCAAAACTGCTATCATTATCAACAAACATGTAGTGATTCAGGGTTCCAAAAGAATCTATTTGAGAGAAGATTTTTACAACAACTGCTCATTTAATTTCAGATTCCTCACCATTGCAGTGGTTTCGTGGCACCTCCTGCACCCATTACCCAGGAATCTCCAACAATGAAAATCCCCACCTCCCTGGGGACCCTGGGGACCCATCCCCTACCCTCCTAGGGAAAAAGTCATTGAAGGCATACAAAGCTTTCCAGCTATAAGGCCAGAGCTCCACATGGCTCTGCCACCAGCACTGAACAGCAGTCGGGGCAGCACAAGGATGAACAGCCACCATGCTCACTTCCAGACTGCCATTCACCAAATAACCACAGCCCCCTGCTCCCCAGAAAAGCAGAGGCAGCCTCTTCTCCCCCTACCAGCTCACAGGCTCTGGCAGCCTGCCAAATTCTTGCATTGATGGGGGAAAATAAGTACACTGCAGTGTTTACAGAGATGGGGAGGATTAAAGCCTTTTGTGAGCAGCCAGTAACCCAAACCAGAGGTGCAGGGCAGAGATTGTGTGTCATGGCACCCAGAGTACAGAGTGGGATATTAAAGGCAGATTAGGATAATTTCACATGCCAGACACCAGGAGAGACCTTACAGTCCAAACATGCTTGAACTTGCTGATAAACCTGTTGCGTTTAGTGGATAACCACTGAAGCAGGCTAAAAAGCCAGGGCCACAAAGCAAGCGCCAGGTCTGATAACAGGCATTTAATATTTATTAGTGCGGGGTTATGAGCCCCTCTTTCAATACTTCTACCTTCACTAACAGCACTAGCCCTTCTGCAAACCCACCAGGAGAGAGGCCTTTCCCTGGTCAAATGGTTTGTGTCAGGCTGACACCAGACGCCTCTGTGTCTCACTGAAAGGAGCAGTTTTATGGCCAACTGCCAAAATTAGTTTATAACCTGTGACTGGTACCAGCAATCACTATGTCTGAGTGAAGGGAAGGTGCCCTGATCTCAGCTCTATGATTATGTATATCAGGGGAAGAGCTAACTGTATTACCATGTATACTGCTTTAGGGTAGCTCACATTATCATATTAACCCCTCAAGCTCAAGATGCGCTGCAAAGAGCATCTGCCCTGAAGTGCACGGTGAGGAGACCTGTGGATGTGCTACAAAATGCTTGTTCTGTGGTTGCCCCAGCCTGGACGTTACAGGCCAGTGTTACCTTTTCATCAGATATAGACTCTGCAACCACAGTCTTCCCTCTGGCCCTGGGCAGTTATTTCTGTAGTCTTCTGCGGCTTGTGGTAAAACAGTGCTTTACATCTCTCAGCTAACAGCCTCAAGAGCTAAACAAATGTTCGTTGCTTATATCAACACTAAAATACTAGCCCTGTTTTACATGTTCGTTGTCATCATTAAATGATCTCATACCCAGGAAGTTAGTAACTGTATGCAGCCAAACTGCAAGTAACTGGATCCCTTAGAGGAAGAGCAAGCACTAAAATGGCAGAAATTCTCTTTATACTGGAGTTAGATCAAGGTCAGATTCACCAGCCTATGATCTATGGATCTAGAGGACCACATTTCCTAGCAATTAGCACCTTCACAAAGAACAGCGTGCCACACAGTGATGAAGCAAGTGAAGGACTGAAAACTACAAGAAGAGTTCAGAAGCTTTCAATCAAGGAAAAAGGCAAAGGGGAATATTCTCTAATGGAAAAAGAGAAAAATCTATTGGATTGAGTCATCATAGCAAGTAAAATGGCCATACTGTAAAACTCACTTGGTGTACTAGAAAGGAGAACTGATCATAAAATGAGAGGAGATTCACAGCAAGCAGACACGGTCTGAAGAAGAACTTCAAAGGAAGGAAAGCCTTCTAGCATAAGCAAGGTAGTGGCAGGAAGATGGACATCCTTGGGACAGTCAGCTCCTGCTCCTGTGTGTCTTTTGCTATAGTAATGGAGATTGGATTTCCAAAACGAGTTGCTGGCACACAAGAACTGCACATAGTAGCATTGCGGTAGTGCAAGGCTCCTCAACGCTATTTCAGTCTCCACTGTATCCAAGACGCAAATTACTAGATGCCTTATAATCACAACTGCATCAAGGGTACTGGCCTGGATATCCTCTCACAGTACATCCTAGCCTGGCCCAGCTAAGCATCAGCAGGTTTTCGAAGAACACTACACAGACAGGATTTTGTCCAGCCCTTCAATAGAAGATTGTCTCTACTCATTTCACATACAATAAAGCAGCCTTTTTGATCCACTAACACCAGCAGAGTGGCTACTGTTTTTCCTTATCCCACAGAGCTGCACACAATTTCATAGTAGCCAGATATCTATTACATTGAATGAAAAACAAAAGCACCAATGCAGAAAAGAAAAAAAAAAAAAGGCTTCTTGTTTGATTTAAAAGGATTTCACCACAGCCTTCCCATGCCAGCCAGGGGTAATAGTTACTTGTGCTACGTCAGGGCACCTCGAACTTTTTAAACAGGGGGCCGGCGCATGGATTAAGTGGCAGGCAGTCATCTGCGGCTGCTTGGTTTCCCCCCCCAAACCCCAGCGGGGGGGGGGGGGGGGGGGGCAGGGGGGGGTCTGTAAATACTGGGGGCTGGATTGAGGACCCTGGGGGGGCTGTATCCGACCCACAGGCCATAGTTTGAGGATCCCTGTGCTACGTGATCTAGACATCTCCATGTCATGCAATCCTCCAGCTCAGAGGGACCTTGAGAAGCCTTCATTGCTACAAGCTACATGTCAACATCCTCTTGGACAGTAAGAAGACACATATGAAGAACCCAAATACCATGCAGGTCATCTGGTCAGCACAGTGGAAGGACCACAGTTCGGTTGAGTTTGACCATGCTTCTGGAAGATCTAGCACTACAATAATTAAGACTTGCAAGGTCATCTTTGCTCTGTGATGTGCATCAACTACATAGCTAGCCACTACATACCACAGAGTAAACCAGGAAGGAGAAGAATTTCATGCATCCCACATTCAAGTGATAATAACAGACAAAAACAGAGTTGAAGAGCCTTCTTTCTAAAAAAAAGCCTGGTAACTTTGCAGGAGTGGCTATAGCATAAGTACAACAGGTCCAGACAACAGTATCCAGGAAGATAGAGGAGTCACAGTTGCCATAGGAGAAGCACAAGGAACCTTGCATCAGTTTGCCAAATGCCCTGGAGATGCTAGCTTAAAATAAACAGGAAGGCTTTATAAATGACCAGAATGATGATTTTCTCCTAGCAACTGTCTGGGAGAACTCTAACTGAACCCAGAAAAGTATCAGCCTGTTCCAGGACAAGCGATACTGTGTGCTTCAAGGATGTAGGCATCAGCTGCAGGGTCCAGGGAGAATGGAAAACTCAGACCAGAAAGTCCCCACAGTGCAGAGAAGAAGTTCTGGGGATAAAAGGGGAAAACTGGAACACACTGTGGACAATCTGCTGGGACAGGAACAGTATGGGTGACTGACAGGCTTACTCTCAGGAGTGACTCAGTGTGGAGGACTGAGGAGAACACAAACATGCAAGGCAACATGGGTGAAGGTGACTGACCCAAAAGGGTTGGGGAGCCTTGAAAGGTATACCAGGGAAGCTGAAATGCTGATTTCAGAAAGGCAAACCGCTGTAAGCTCTGAGCTTTGGTATGAATATTTTGGAAGGCTGAACTACACAAAGAGCAATGACAGTTCTGCTAGTGTGTTGAAGAAGTGAGCCTTAAACAAGCTTCCTCGCTTCCAGGAAAAAGCAGGAAGAAAGGGAAAAGACCAATATGGCTGAAACATGAGAGGTGGCAGTCAGAAGGAGGAATCGACATTAGGTTAGATTGCAACAGGCAACAGTTAAAAGTAGTCTCACAAGAAAAGGGCAAAGCTGAAAAGCCAAGACACTTAGCTTTGGAGGATCACTGAGGGTGACAAACTCTTCTAAGCCCATCAGTCATGTGAGAGAGAGAAGGCATGTCCACTTCTCAGAGCTGGAAAGCTATCAGCTGTCTTGGATACATGTTGAAGGTCACTGTGTGAGAAAAAAGTAGCAGCTGATGCAGCACAGCTATTATCAGCCACAGGAGGACATGATTTAACCCTCTGATAAGGCAAGAGCAGAGTAAGGAGTACTTCTCTGTGCAAATGGTTTTAAATGAGATGTGCCTGATCAGCCTTATCTCAAGGCACTGAAGCAGGTTGATGGGTTTTGGGCTCCAGAGACAACCAAGCAGCCTTATAAGGCTGCAGGGAGAGCAAATGAAGTGCTGCTTTACAAAATGAAAGAAAAGAAACTCTGGGCAATTACAGACCTGCTACCTTAGTTTTCATTACCATAAGCACTAAAGGCAAGCAAGGAAGGGTGCAGGGACTAACACAACCTCTTCAGATCAACGCAGCTTCCTGGGACAGCCAGGTGGAAGAACTTTGTAGATGAGGAAAAACAACAGTTATCAATTCTTGACATTAGTAAGTTTTTTGATACTTGTTTGGTGAAGGGAGCTTCAAATGGCAATATGATGGGAGAATATCTAGAAAAAACAGATTCAAAGAGTAGTCATAAATGGCTTGCTGCCTAATGTAAGATGCATCAAGTGAGGATTCACAGAGCTGGGGTTTGGGTCAATCCTAATTAGCCTTTTTACTTACAGCCAGATAACAGAAAAGGAAGCAGGTTTATTCATCAAGCAGATGATGCCAGCACAGAAGAGGCTGCCAGTGTATCACAGGGCAGGCTTTGGATCCAAACCAATCTCCAGAACCTGGGAGATGCAGTCAGAAAAGAAATAAGAAACAACTGAGTCAGTGTGAATACATCATGCCAAACCTCAGCAGGGCAGTCAGTCCCACAGGCAGAGAAGGATCTAGAAGGTATTGTGGGTCACAGCCTGCACAGGAGTCCATGCCCACTGATGGGCATGGGGGGGAAGGGGCATGAGTCCCATGGGTTTTAAATATCCCCACTGATGAAGACTCCACATCCTCTCTGGGGAGTCCATACCAGTGTTTGAGCACTCTCACAATAGAAAAGGCGTTTTTGTTTAGATGGAACCTCCCGTGGGCCCACTGCCTCTGGTCCTGTCACTGGACACTACTGAGGAGAGTCCAGCTCCCTCTTCTTCATTCCCTGCCATCAGGTATTTATACACATGGATAAGGTTACCCTGAGCCTTCTCTTCTGGACCAGTTTCAGCCTCTCATATAAGAGATGTTCCAGCCTCTTAAGCATTCATGGGTCCAGTTTGCTTAAGTGCTCCCTAACCTGAAGGCAAGTCTTCCTTGTTCCAGACCTTTCCCCTGGTCTCAGGATTTTAGGATTGCTGAAGGCTGGTCTTACCAGTAAAGACTAAAGCAAAAAAGGCATCAAGTACCTCAGCTTTTTCCACATCTTCTGTTACCAGGTCCTCAGCACCAATCAGCAGCAGTCCCACACTTCCCCTAGTCTTCCTTTTGCTGTTTACATACTTACAGAATCCTTTCTTACCATCCTTCACGCTCCTCACCAGATTCAATTCCAGGTCACTCTATCCCTGCAAGATCAGACAGCGACTCTATAATCCTCCTCGGTCACATGCCTTTGCTTCCACCTCTTGTATGTCTCCCTTATATGTCTGAGTTCAGTTATAAGCCCCTTCCTCACCCATGCAGGCCTTTGCTTGATGAATCTCAGTTCTATCCCTTCACCTTTGGCTTATGTATGAGCATCTGCTGCTTCCTCAGGTCTTTGCGTAGGTCTCTTTATGGGGGATAGCACGGTTACTCCAAGCCACGTTGTCTGAAACCAGCCTCCAGCCCACCAGCTAGATTTTTCTGATGTCATATGGATATTCAGCTCCCCATCACAACTGATCTTCTTATATCAGCCAATTGTGGCATTTGTTTGTGTTTGCTATGTAAGTGGAGCAGATGGAAAAACCACAAAGGAAGTAGTGGTAGCTAAGTCTCCCCTCTTGCCCTATTCACCCATTTAAAGCCTTGCTGCACAACATGGTATGTTTCAACACCTGCAGTGATAAATAGTAGCACAAACCAGGAACAACCACCCCGTCATGTTTACCCTCAAGTGTTCCTTGGTCACATTGCAACCCACAATAGCATTCGTTAACAAGTGTTAGAACATAGTTACAAATTGAAACAAACACAAATGCTCCGTCAGTGTTATTGCAGACTTCATTAATGATGATCCTTCGCATTTCAGCAACAGCCATTCAAGGATCTGAAAACATTTATATGCTTCTGTGAGCCAAGCGTCATGCTCCATGTGCAAGCCAGATGTTCACAACATCATTTTAGAAATGAGGGAACGAAGTTCACAGGACTGACTCCAGATCTCTTTCCTCCCACTGAGTAATCCACTGCCCACCAACTAGTCATAGGGGAATTATCCAATTCAAGGCAAGGCAGGATACTATTATGGTCTCTTTGTTTCCTTGCATTGTCTCTATTCCCTTGTTCCTCATCTTGTATTTCAATTCTAGCCCTGGAGGGGTACCTCTGAACGTGTCCGCTGCAGCACAGCATGGCACAGAGATGCAACTTAGCTCTACCCAGTACAGCCAGGCGGCAATGGTACCAGAATCTGGGTAACAGAGAGCTCTTGAAGTAGGTCGCCAGCAGCTGCATGCATCAAGCCAGGCCTCTTACAGACAGAGCAAACCCAGTGAATTTGCAGTAGCAGCAAAGCCAACTAGATCAAACATCTCTCCCATTCCAGCCATCTCCCCTGCAGAGCCTGGGCAGGGCCCTGTCCACCTCCAAAACCTTGCACTTCAAAGAGCCAAAATGAGAATCAAGAAAGTGATTCCCGCTTAGCAAACTGACCTTTTTAAGGTGCTTAGCTCCTCCCTCTCCCCCCACACCTTGCTGGCTGAGCAGTACAAGAGAATCCCTTGCAGCTAAAGAAACACCTATGCCTACAAAGCCGCAGCCGACTGCAGAATCTCTCCTACATCCCTCCTGCCAAACTGCTCCACCAGCTGGGTCTCTGCATCGTGTAATTTTTTCAAGATTAATGAAAAATCACACGGCGCTCCCTCTAGTGACAACCTAAGCACATTCAAGCAGTCGGGTCGCAGCTTGCAGAAGCACTGCAAACTGTTTTAGGCAAAACAGGCAATATTTTTACACATGACATCTAACATCTACAGTCTCTCTCATGTCTTTGACATATCCAAACCTACCTTAGTCTCTCTCTCTGGGGCTGCTGCTGCTCTGCAAGCACAGGTCTCACCAAGCTCAAGAGGCTGCTAACAGGATCTGCAGAGCTTCGCCAGACCTCAGTTAAAATCTAGTCTGAGCTGAGAGTGACCTCAAGGTAAAAGCACTGGGCGGACACAGTCACCTGAGCAGGGTCATCACGTGTGCACTTTGCAGCTGGCACTCATTGATCAAATAAAAGCAAGTTCAGGAACTGAAAGCAGCTATGCAACAGAGAACAGCCACAGCTCAAACCAGCATTCCATCTCCTGCATTCGTTCCAGGGACAGCAGAATGTTGTCAAACCCAGGCCTAGTCACCCTAAGCCATGCAACCCATAATATCACCTCCTATAATGTACTCATACATAACCTCACAAAGTGTGGGTGAGATGAGTGGACAGTGAGGTGGGTTGGGAACTGGCTGAACGGCAGAGCTCAGAGGGCTGTGATCCGTGGTGCAGAGCTGAGCTGGAGGCCTGTAGCTAGCAGTGTTCCCCAGGGGTCCTGTTCAACTCAGTCATCAGTGACCTGGCTGAAGGGACAAAGCGTGCCCTCAGCCAGTCTGCTGAGGATACAAAACTGGGAGCAGTCTCTGATCCACCAGAGGCTACGCTACCGTTCAGCCAGATGTGGTCTAGCTACAGCTGGGTGGACATGAACCTCAGGAAGTTCACCAAAGGCAAATGTAGGGTCCTGCACCTGGGGAGGAACAACCCCATGCAACAGTGCAGCACCACAGCACCAGCATAGACACATGGTTGGACTTTATCAGAGAGGCTTGCCATGGCCCCTGGCAGGGGCCACTGTTCCATCATCAGCCCCACCAGACAGCCACACCAACTGCAGTCAAACAACAAGCATCAGCATGATAAAAATGAGATTTTTCTGCTTTTTCTTTCAGGTCCAGAAAGTCTAGGAGTAGCCCCAAAGCACTGACACCTCTTCCTGAGTTAGCAGGGAGCCTGAGAAAGCTGCTGTGAAGGGGGAGAGCCATACTAATGGGGCTTGAGCCCCTACCTCACCCTCACCATGGCTGCTCAGGTTAAGGGGAAAGGAGGGAAGCCTCATATAACTGCTACCAGCTCTCACCAGCTCTGCAATGCTGGCTGCTTCAGTTCGTGTTATCTGCCTCATATCAAGGAATCCTAAAACCACAGAATGGTTGAACTCTCCCCCCATGGAATCATCGTTCACCCAAGCTTCTCTCTCTGCAACGCCACCCACATGATGGCTGAAAAACAGCCACTAGCCAGGGTGCTGGGGGAAAGCCAGGATAATGAGAAAGGCACCATCAGAGTCTGGACACAAAGGGAAGACTTAGAGGTGCAGACTGAGCAGGCATGGGGGTGTGGAGAGTCCCCAAGGGATACAAGCCACAGCAACGGGGAATCAGTTGGAAGGGCCCACAGCCCTGCAGGAAACCATGGGGATGGAGGGAAGGGCATAGGGATGGAGGGAAGAGCATGGGGCCAGAGGGAAGGCTCTGCAGCCCTAAGACCAAAGAGCCTGGAGAACTGCAGAAGAAGGGAGGACATCCGCATGCCTGTGTAGGAGCAGCGCATGCACGGGGAGGTAGCAGCCACCACACAACTCCACCAAGTGCCACAAGTGACCCGAGGCAGAGAGGGTCCATCTGGCTGGGGCCAGCCCCCTTATGGCAGGGCTGGGGTCCTGTCTCACCATGCACCTCCACTCAGAGGTGATGGGCAGAGGCCAGAAGCTCTGGGCACAGCGCTGCTGCCAAAAGCCATTCCCTCGCCCATTGCCATGGCATACTCAGGGCAGGTGCTGGCCCGCAGCAGAGAGGGTCCCCAAAGGCCAGGGAAGCTGCAGGTACCTCAGGACACAGCAGGCAGTGCTGGGGCAGTGCAGGTGTCAGGACAGGTCCCAGCAGGCAGGACATGGTGGCAGGAGAGAGAGAGACAGGCACGGACAGATGTGTCTCCTGCTCCTGCTCCTGGGAGCAGTGGTGGAGGATGGCGGATAAGCTTGTGCACTTATTTCATGCCATTTAACTCTCTGCACTATAGCTATTTAAAATAAATTAATTAAAATAATCACAGTGCTGTGGCATCCCCCTGTCCACTGCAAACCAGAAGCCTTCAGCAGAGCAAGCTGTGTCCGGCGTTCCTGATCCTTGATGGAAGCAGGAGCTCATGTATGCTAGACTGGGGAGACCAAACCAGGGCAATGGGCTCTGTGCAGCAGACTTGCACGGAGAGCAGGGCACACGCTGTGCTGCTCCAGTGACAGGGACAGCATGTGGCACCCTGACTCCTAGCGAGGCAGAGCAGGAGAGTGAGAAACAGAGTCCTCCTAGCAGACCTGTGAGGCACCAGCTCCCAGCAGGACACATGAGACTGATTTCTTACGAGGAACAGTCAGTACATACTGCACTGGCTCCTAGCAGGGCAGGGCCAGAGGGCAGCGCACACACTTCTAGAGGGACACGTGGGAACCATTAGCTCCCAGCAGGACTCGTGACACACTGACTCCCAGCCAGACAAGACTAATGTGTGATGTACCAGCTCCTAGCTGATGCTCTGACTACCAGCAGGATGCCTGTGCTGAACTAACCCCCAGCAGGACATTTGTGATGCACTGGCTGCCAGTGGAGCTGAGCCCCATAAGACACACCAGCTCCCCATAGGACACAAGGGACTGACTGATTCCCAGCACGATACCTGTAGTGCCAAGATTCTCAGTGGGACACATCTAACACACCAACTCCCAGTAGGACACAGCCAACACAAGAACTTTTAGTAGAGCAGAGCCAGGGTGCAAGGTGCCAGCAGAGTATGTGCAAAACACACTGAATCCCAGCAAGGCACACCCACTGTGTGCCAGTTCCCATCAGGACACACATAATGCACCAACTCCCAGCAGGGCTAGGCCTGCCAGTGACGCACCAGCTCCCAGCAGGACACTTGTGATGCAGTGACTCCCAGTGCGACACATATGATACACCAGCTCCCAGTGAGACGCGCAATGCACTGACTTTCAGCACAACACATGCGATGCACCGACTCCTGCTGAGACACTCACAAGCGCACCAGTTCCCAGAGAGAAGATGCAATACGATGACTCCTAGTGTGGCCGGGTCAGTGTGTGAGGCACAAGCTTCTGGCATAACATGTGTGAAGCACTAGTTCCTAGAGCACCAGGCGCTATCTGTGAGACACCAGCTCCCAAATGACACACCAGCTCCTATGGGAAAAGGACTGGCATGCAATGCACAGACCCCTCTGTGCCTGGCTCCCTGTCCAGGGAGTCTCTGTCCTGGCAGAAGAGAGGTCCAGGACAGGACAGGCTGTGTGGCTGGGGGACAGGGACACCATAGCAGGGCTCCCAGTGCCACCTAGTGGGGACAGGAAACGCTCAGGGGCCACCCACCCCTGAAACCTGGGTGCTGCTGGGTGCAGCCGACTTTCCCCCCCCAGGCCAGCCTCTCTCACCACCCTGCCAGAGATCCATAGCTTCTGCCCACAAGCTGCAATGTCCAGAAAACATTACAGCCACTCTCATAAGAGGATGTTTCAAGAAAGCCCCCCAAAAGTATTACATCTTCTGGGGCACACACTGATGCTTGATGCTCGTTTTATCTGCACAGCTATCTGTGAATTATCCCTCCTCTGTGCGTGTGAACTCTGACACACAATCATGCATATACAGGAATGCGTCGCAGACACATCAGCCAAGGAAAACACCAGCACAGCAACAGCTTGTGTGACTGCACAAGTTTTATTCTGTAGGCTTTCTCCCCGAAAAACAGGCCAGAGGTTCTGCGAGATGGAAACAGCAGATGGGGCCATAAAGGTGCGGTACAGAGCTCTGTGCAAGTTTACAAATGGGAAGGCTAAAAATGAGTAACAAATGCAATTTAACCGGGGGTGGGGGGGGTGGGGTGGGGGGGTTTGGTGCACGGGTTATGAGTGGATTTGCAATCCTGGTGTGCGAATGCAATCTTTCCTTCCACCTCTCCAACCAGCAGGCAACCGTCAATCTCTTAAGACGTTTCTCCACTTATCTACAGCCATTTAACCACTTGGCATTTTCTTCCATTCCATCTGCATCCTCAGTCTCTTCCTTCCTCACGTGTCCTTAGCCTGAAAACAATACCTAGGATATTAAGGAGAAAACCATGATACCTTGTGGAAGAGATGGAGCCTTCTCCAGGTGAAGGCACCCTCATGAACACTGGTGTGTCACTCAGCTGGTCTGCCCAGTGTAGTATAGCCCATACACTGAAAACAGACCAAGTAAGGCCCCAAGAAATTACTAGTTTCCAGTAGATACCCCCGGTTCACCTACTAGTCAAACACAGCCCCTCATTGCTCAAAGGATCAGCTACCAGATTTTTGTTGGCCTTAATCATGATTAAGCTGAGCATCTCTCCAGGGAGTTTTTCCAGGGAACGCAAATCCCTGCAAAAATTAAATCAGCTCAAAGATGCTCTATTATCCTCATGATCCACTCTGAAATCAAGGCAAAGGGTGAGGCTGGAAAATCAGGCCCATTGTGATAATGATCTCAGCTAGGCTGGATCCCCAATACTTCTCCAGTAATACATGAGACACGTCTGGAAATGGGGAGAGAGGAAATACATTCAAAAAGAAGTGGTCACAGAGTTCAAGGCAACAGAAGGGAAGGAGCTAACAAGAAACCCTGCCATTAAGAAGGCAATTAGGTAAAATCCAGGGCCTAGGTAAACTAACAGGTTGGTCACATCTCTCTAAACATGAACCCCATACAAAGCCAAGACACCAGGTGAGTAGCTTAGGTATGTTCAGAAAGCCAAATGACATTCCCATGGGGTCACACTGTCCTGAGCCCCTGCTCCCTAGGACAGCCCCTTCTCACCTACAGCAAAAACCCTGCAGGATCCCAAAGAAACACCAGCTGGTCTCCAAGCACTTAAACTGAAGGCTGTCCTCTTACCATGAACTCACCTCCTCTGCTCTCACATGTCCCAGCTGCCAACCTACTGCCTAGTTTCAAAACAGCAGATTTGGGATCGGAGTAGTCAAGTGAGCTGTGGTGGTCCAACAGGCTTCCACACAACTAGTGTCCTCCAAGAGCTGCCCTCTCCTCCCAGAGCAGCACAGTCTGAAAGAAAGGAAAGACATGTGGGCAAACATCAGTCTCAAAGCTGAACTCCTCCAGCTGCTCAGGACCAGATGATTATTTTAAGAGCACTTACATGAGAGAAAGAATAGCTTGGAAACTGCTAAGGAGAGACTTGACTAGGTCCCCTCCAGGTCACCAAGCACACTCAGGGCAGCAGAAGCAGCTCCAGGCTCTTGGCTCTGTCAAAATTTGGTGGCAAAACTGAAAAATGTGGTAGAAGACATTTTCTTTTTGCAAATTTTGCCAACCTGTCACAACACACTGGTGGTGATGAGCTGCAGAGAGATTTGGGCAGGCAGTGGCAGGAGCTAGGCTCAGCACAGGTGAGGTTGGTAGGCACGTTGTGGGGAAGGAAGACTGGGAGACATATGAACATAGCAGAGCTAACACTGTTACTAGGATTGGGGAGAAAACTGGAGAAAGGTGTGTTTGGGGGTGGGATTATCAGATCCTAGAACCGCCCAGGGATAGTCAGACCCATCAGATTCTAAACAGCCCAGATAATCACAGCAGTCAAGTCCCTGCTGGTGCATAGCCTGTCCCAAAGGCAGAGAGAATAAGAAATACAACATGAGGCCAGAGTGGCTTTACGCTACCTCCAGGCCAGGTAGACCAGCTGGCCTTCAGTGCTGCACACCCAGGCAAGCCCTGCTTCCCTCAGCAAAAACCCAGAGGGCTGACCACAACGTGCTTGGGTGTGACAGCTGGCATCTGCATAGGAAAGGGTCCTTCAGCATGACACATTATCATCTAAATCCCAAGACAGATATTAACATCTGTCATCTGGCTCTAGCAAGGCTTTAAGGGTTTGGGGGAATGAAACAGGTAACCCCAGCGTGGCTTGAGAGGAGAAGGAGCTTCCCCCCACCAGACAGCGGCTCTAAACCCTAGACCCTACATCAAAATAAGTTGCAGATCTCAAACTAGACTTCTCCATGGAAACTGAGGTCTCCTCACACCTACATGCCCAAGCAGTCCAGGGCAATGCTCACCAGGGAAGCAAGAGGAATAGCTGGGATAGGCAAAAAGGGGAGCTCAAACAAACGTCTCTGGAGAGTACACATACTAAGCTCCGAGTATGCCTGCACTGCCCAGCAGCTTCGTTCCCTGTCTTGCTCCCAGGTCCCAGTCTCTGACTGTCCATCCACATTGCAAGTACAGCCTTTTCCACACGGGCTGTAGTTTGGACGAGATCAGTTTGGCTTCTCCTAGGTGACAGATCACTGCACATGATGGATCATGCTGGGGCTGCTGAAACCCCAGAAATTACTGACGGTGTCTCAGAGCCAGTGAGCACTACAAGGGACCCATAAGTGACCTGGGCCAAAAATTACACAGTGTGGAAGCGGTCATCCCCAAGCTCTGCGGACTCAAGCCACTTTTCATCATGTGTCATGGGAGTCAGGGAAGAGCAAACTCCCTCTGCAGTAGATGCTGAAGCTCTGTTCTCACCACTGAAGGGAGCTCAGGCATCTGTACCTGGCTGATGGTACAAGTTGTACTGGATAAGAGCAACAGTCTGCCAAGACTAGTGCTCTTCCCCAGCAATGGCACACAACTTGGTAAAGGCCACAAGAAACGAGGTGAGTACAGAGTGATCCCACCTGTAACAGTGCCTTCCCAGCTGCCTACAAACTGCTCCTCAGTCCACCTCCTGAGCTAGAGATTGTAGTTGCCCTGCAATATCTAACAGCACTGCTCAAGAGGTTATGACACATTTTGACTCCCGCCTTTGAATGGGGAGTGAGCAATCCCTACATATCTCATCTGCAAAGGATGGCAAGCCCTCCTTGGAAGCTTTTCAAAGAGAAGTTGCATATTAATATCTCCAAGTTTAAAATTACTTGCTGAAACAAGCTATGTGCCAGGCTGTCCCACCTTTATCTCTGCAGTACTGGGAACATGCCCACAAGAAGTAGACGACCTCCAGATGGGTAGCAGAATAGAAAAACCTGAGGCTGATGTCCTCCAAACATACCACAAACTCATCACATCTCCAGGGGATCCCAGCAGACAACTCTTAATTTATGTCTTCTACATAGAGACCACCAGCCAAAAAGAATAAATGCTGGCCTTTACACTGCCTCACCTCTCTGCTCCGCAAATTAGAGAAGCCCTAATGTTTGCCTGCATATCAGCACAAACATGCTACCTCAAACAACTTGAAGCTGACAGTATTTTAGTCTTCCATGTTGAATACTGAGGACCTGAGCTTGCAGCTTCCTGAGTATGAAGGCAAAGAAACTTGAAGAAAACTGCAGCTCAGTTTGAACCACATTTTTTCTGAGCATCAGTCACTCCCTGTAATTAATTAGATCCCCAAAATACACAAGAAACTAAGAAAAACAACAGCCACAAGCTAAGATGACTGCACTCTATCAAAAAAGCTTTAATCTCTATGCAATGAATAAATAACTCTGACGTAACTATACACAGCAATTTTTCATCAGATGTCTGAGTATCAACCTCCCTTTCCAGACCTACTCTGATACAGCTACCAGCAAATGTGCTGATGGAAAACCACTGGCCACATTCACAAATGTGTCTAAAATCTAGCACATGAATCCAGCAGAAGCTGTTTCAAGAACCTACCACACCACCTCCTCCTTCTATAGCAACGCCACCTTGCAAGCCTCAGCATCTCTCTGTGCACTCCATGGGTATTTTAGCCCATAGCCTCACCATGGAAAGCACAAATACTGCTTTTTCAAGGATAAACAAGAGGTCAAAATCTGAGTGGATATTCCCAAAATCCATCAGACATCTTGAGGTTGGAAAAAAAAAATAACCCCAGAGCATTCAAATGCAGCTTTCCCAGGTGTATGGCCAACAGACTCTGTACCCAAACCAATGCCAGTAGCTGATGGATACTATTCATCTCCAGATTCCCAGTCAACTGGAGTCAGAATGTGATGATTTTGTGTGCTACTGGCCTCTCACTGGGACAATACAAACAAACAGGCTATTTCTGCACTAACAATTGTCCCTTTTCAGGGAAGGCTCTTTCATATCAGGCAGCCCATATTGCTACTGCTTAATCAGGCCGAGATTTAAGGAAGCCTGCTGTGAGATGACACAGATTGCTTCCTCCCTCGGGAGCTGGCGATCACCATGGTCAGTGTGTAACCGGCAACCCCTGCAAAAAGAGTCCCCATTATACACAACAGCTGAGTTCTCTTCTTCCTCTGCCAGCTCTTGGCCTCCATAGATCTGGACTAGGACCAAGGAGCCACCCCAGATGTTGGCCTTTTTATTCCTCGGAAGTCTTAACTGGCCACAGCTGGAAAGCAACGACTGAGGGAATGTGTAGCTGTTCACACATCTCTTCTGCCTCTCGTGTCAGCTCCGTAGACAGAGCTTTGTCTTGGTGTAGATGAAACCATCTGCTCAGTGTCTGGCAACTCCAGGCAGGCAAAGGGCAGGGAAGGCTGCCACAGCCAGCTGCCTGCCACCCAGGCAATTCCTGACTGTGCTGAGCAGCCAGGGCAGGGCAGCTCTGGCTGAGAAGGACCACCAGCATGGAGGGGAAAGGAGGATGGCGCACATTCCCCACGACAGGTCTGGAACAGGGCACCAGGATCAACCCAAACAGCTCCAGGTAGCTGAGACCTTTTGATCTCCCTCCTTCACGACCTCTGTGAAAGACTCATCAGGTGCCCTACAAGAGGCACTGGTGAGGGATTGTGCCTCCAAAGCATGCAAGTCTGCTGGGGCCCTGGTTCTACCTTCCTGTCAGGGTGCCAGAGCTAAGCAGTGTACCATCTGACGTGGACCTAGCATGGGTTCAGCAGCCTTACTCCCACTTGGGTGTTAAAGTTGTTGTTGAGATGCAGAAATTAGGCATGCAGGATCCCCAGCCACACATATCTCCAAACTCTCTTCCATCCTAGCAGGGGAGATAGTGTGTCCCAGGCAACAGCCTGATTAGCACCATCACCATCCCACACCTCAAGACTCTTCCAGCCTGCCTGGCAGCTTCTGCCTTGGGTCCCTATTCCAAAGCTCAAGCTTGTGTCTGGAAAACACTTCACCCAGATCAGAGCCTGCTATTACTCCGTGCCCAAAGTCTCCCCTGATTTGACAGACTACATCCTCAGGCTGTACAAATGACTCCAGGCCTGTGTCCAGACCCACTGCTATTGCAACTTATTTGAGCACTGTCTTTTCATCGAGCCACTCATCATCATCCCTGCATGGGATATCTCTGCAGCCTGGAGATCAAGGTGAGCAAAGACCACTTTGTATAGCAGGTGTGCAAGAAATCAACTGAAAGTTGCAGCAAGCTGCACGGTGATAGCTGCCCATCATTGACTTCCCTGCCCCTGAAAAACAGTCCCATGGGAAATTCTTCCAAATCACACAAGGAGCAGAAAATGTAGTTTAAGAAGGGAAAGTGTCAGCAGCTTTCCCTGAAGATGTTGCTTATAATTATTGAAATATATGTATTTGTGGGGTCTGCACATGAGTGTCTACACAGGCACAAACACAAAGTACACAGCTATGTGTCCAGCCGTTTTCTCTGGCAAACCTAAACAAAAAGCACCCATTTCTTGGTGTCAGCTCTGCTAAAGTACAGCTGGGCTAAAAGTGATGGAATGAACAGTACTGTGCACAAATACACCATCCAAATTGCAGAAAGGCTGCTTCTATTTCCCATGCATTTGTAAAACTTATATAATATTTTAATAGTCAGAGGAGTTGGAGATGTACATTTTTACTGCTGCTGAAGTGTACCCTAGTTGTTTCAGCTTGCAGGATAAGAACAGGACACACGGGAGGTCCCAGACATGTTCCCAGACAGCTCCTGCATCCCAGGCCAGTTTCCTAGATGCAACTGTGGCCTCAGAAGATCCCACACCAGCATGCCTGGCCAAGCTCTGCAGGAGCAAGACAGCTCCTACAGGGAGAGATGGCTACACAGGAGCCAGGAACCAGTAGGAAATCAACAGGGCAGCTTCAAAACTGACAGCTTCTCACCTCCTCCAAACTTGGGAGATGTGGCAATACCACAGGGTGGAATAAAACCAAGTGCATTTGATTTCTAAATGTCCCCTGACTTCACTTCATCAGCTATGCTATTAGAAACACATGCAAGGGAATGCATTATTATTTCCAGATATGATTTTCATCTGAGAGTCCCTTTCAACACAAAGTGTAGCTGTGTTACAGCTGAATATCATTTCAGGCAGATTTCTCCACACCAGCAAGAACAAGCTTCACCCTAAGCAGGTTAGAGCTGATATGGATCATTTCAAAAGACCATCATGGCCCACTGTTAGCAACAGGTGCTGCCTATTAACCTTAATTAAGACACAGGTGACACTAATCACTTAATTGGTCCTTCATTAGGATCTGAAAAACCTTTATGCATAGAAAAAAACCCACACATCTGGCCCAGCTTAAGATACCAGCCTTCATCATCTCTACCTTGCTTTCCCCTCCACGTATTTCCAAGCCCCTGGGGAAAACCCACATCAGGCTCAGACCAGCAACTGTACAGGAGCTGGAAGACCTCATCACTTCCTCCCCAGCCAGGCTGGCACCACATCAGAGCTGTCACCAGGTCTCTCCTGTCCTACTTTCCTGCAACTGGATGTCACTACATGGGAGTAAGGGCCTTGGAGACTCTGGGACTAACACGTGCAGTTTTCTAGGACAGCATGTTCCCGTTGTGAGCTCCAAAGAGCATGTCGAACACAATGGAGAGCCAGCTCCCACTCAGAGGCAGTTCATAGCACCACCAAATTCAGTTTTAGACCCTGCTCTGTCTTGGCCACAGCAAACCACTCCTTTTGCGCAGCCCATTGGCAGAGCTTGGTGCCTCCCAAGGATGCTCTCCCTCCTCCAGACCCTCTGGAATGGAAGGACCCTGAGGGCCTTCACCATGGAGAAGCCATCTCATGAAAACCCTTCCATGCACCTTGACTTCCCATGGCTTCCTGACCTCCTGCAGCCTTGTGTCAGGAAGGGCAGCGAGCAGACCTAGTGTGAGGTTACCATAGCCTTTCCACACCTCTCTCAGGAAGCTCAAAAGAGTTGTGCTAGGAGAGGCTGTTGCTCCTTCCCAACACCCATAATCTCCTACAACAGGATTAGAAGAGCACAGGTTGATAAATGCTTCTTCTGAGACATCCATCCCACTATGGGCTGCCCCTGCCTTCCCAAAAAAATACCTTTGGGGTCTGGGTTTTTTCTGGGTTACAAGCACCACAGGACAGCAAAGGGTGACCACTAAAGAAATGTTCATCCAGGTCCTAAGGTTCAGTATTTACATCACTGAGCACCACAGGAATCTTGCTGCTGCTATTAGCTGTGATCTTTTGAAAACCAGACACTATGATATAGCAGTACCAGTATATTAAACTGCATGAGAATAGTATGAGTATCTGCACTCTCATGCTGTTGTAAACTCCTTGACACTATTGTATCTGGGGCAAAACAACTCCTGGTCACAGTTCAGGAGCTGGCATGACTAAGTAACCTTCTCTATAGGTTTCAGCAGTTGTGTTCAACAGCATGGGCACAAACTGCACTTTGGTATCTGTGCCAGAGAACAACGTCATAGCAATGAAGCCGAGGGACTGTGAGATGAGCCATGTCAAGAGGTGTCCAGCACCCAGGGGGATGAGAAAGCCAAATTTTCCCCATCGTCCCACAGTACTGCAAACAATGTGCTACAGCCACACAACAGAGTTAGTGTGCAAAAGAAAAAAAGAACCGCCTATCTGAGCAGCCCAATTCCTGCCTCGGTTTGTTTCATCTCCAGCAAATTAAGCATTAAAAAATTAAGTAGATCCAATAAAATGCAAGTCAGTCCATCCCTCGCCCTATACTCCAACAGCAGGAAAACAACAGCTGGCTGGAGCTGGCAGTTAAATGGGTATCCAAATGCATCTTGCGGCCTAAAATCCTCACTCAGTGGAACAAGGCCTCAGCATCTGACAAGGCCACCGACAAAATTGCTCTGTCACCTTGAAGCTTTGTCAGAGGCTGTCTGTGCTGGGCACAAGTCTTCAGTGGAGCCTGCATGAGGAACCAAAGGCCTCTTTGCACTGGGCTCAGCCAAAGATGCCCAGAAGCACATTAGGACTGCACCGGCTTCAGCCCTTCCTCCAAGGGAGCCTTTGCTTCATGACCTTGAGGTGACCCACCCCGAAACTCAGACTGTCCAGCTGACTCTTCTGTGGAATCAGGGGAAATCATTATCATAAACAAAATAATCAAAGGATTCACATGTCTTTCCCTACCGTGTCTCCAACAGCTCTCCTACACCCTTCCATCTTCTGCTTCCTCACATGTGCTGCCCCTGTCCTCTTCCCTCCTGTCTTGTGATCTTCCAAAGATGCTGCCTGAGAAGCAGCAGAGAGCAGAGCAGAGACATTCCCAGTGCTAACAGCAGAGCACAGGACCACCCGCAGGCAGAGCTTCACGCTTGCCAGAACTTTCACTGCAGACCTCCCTGGGGGACAGCAGCAGTTAGAGGTTTTCCACCTGACAGCAGGTTTCTAGCCTTCCCCGCTCTGCCCCTTATTGTACACGAAGGACACTATGCCAGTGTACCACTGCTCAGCAGCTGGGACATGGGACACCCACCTCATGGCCTCTGCATTACACAGCCAGGGTGCAAGCCCCCAGCACAGTCCAGCTGCATCCCAAATCCTTGCCTGCCAAGACCAACAAGCCGTGTGATTTCTGAGGGGACAAGTCCTGCCATACACCACAGGGAGCTCAGAGCCATCTCGCTGACAGGCTGGGAGTTTGTTACCCTGGAAGGTGAAAGTGGTCTCTGCAGCAGGCTGAGAGCAGCTGGAGAAGCAGTCAGCCTCCCACCCACCTGCCAGGTCCTTGGCTCCTTCAGAGAAGCCTGCCTGTGTTTGGCCAGACACTGCCACTTCCTGGCAGCCTCAGAGCTGTGAAGCAAAACTGCTCCAACAACTCACCTCAGCTGCTGGTGGAGAGACATAGCCGGCGATGACAGCCAAGGACCTGCCCAGGCCAGCAGGATGTTCTCTGTAACCATTAGCAATAAGAGTGGCTGGGACCAGCACCATCTCTGTCCATCAACTTGGCCTCCTGTCCCAGCAAGTCAAGAGGAACAGAAGATGTCTGTGAGACCCTAGAAGTTCCCAGCACAGCGGATGGCAGCCTGTTCTTCTTGCATGCTGCCTCATCACACCCAGCCAGCACTGAGAAGCCAGCTAGCCAGCCAGAAGGGATGAATTTGCACAATTAAGCTTTGGGACAGCAGACTGAGCTACCAGTGGTGGATGCTAGTAGCTTTCTTAACTTTGCATTTAATTTGATCTTTTCTTTTTGTTTGCTTAAAAATCGTACATTAATTAGTGAACATGGAAGACTAACACGGAGCTGATTCTCATCTGCTTTACAGACAATACACTTGTTATGGGGGGGAACGGTAATACTACACTACACAATTTCCTACCCAAAGCAACCATACCATGGTCTAACAATGGGAAGCAAGCTTAAACTGGGAGAAACCTTTGGTGAGACCTGCGAACTGGAAAATTCTTTGTGTTCTCTTTGTTGCTAACCCAGAATAGTGTAGGTCTCAGAGCTGGACACCCTCAAGCTGAAGGGTGGATTTCAAGCACACAGAAAAGATACTAAATAAATTCTGGAACATTTTCACTCATCTCTAGATGGGACAAGCTTTGCTCATTCGATTGTCTCAGTCACTATAAAACTTGTACAAGGAAACGAAGTCACACGCAGTCCCACAATGGTGGGCAATGGGGCTTTAAAAGAAACCCTTGTGAGACAGCCCCATCACCATCACAGCAACTCCTCAGGTGCCTGCCTGGGTAGCAAGCCCCTCTGTACAGCTCAATGCCCCTGACCCGAGCCAGGGCCAGCCACACTTACTGTGATTTCCTCCACCATTACAAATCCCTTCTAATTCCCTCTAAAACATTCCTCATCTCCATCAAAGTGCAGCTCGCTCCCTGCTTTGCCCAGTGGGGATTAGCAACACCCCTTGGAGCAGGGACTGCAGGCACGGTGAAGGCAGAGCAGGACTCGCCCTGCCTGTGGAGAGGCCTCTCCCTGCATCCCTGTGCCACTGCCCTGATTTCATGGCTAATCTGAACCTGTCACAAGCCAGCACCCACTTGCTCCCAGCCTCCCACTGCACCTCACCCAGGAGACTGAAAGCAACTCAACAGTCTCAGGGCTTTCAGGCACTGGCTCCAGCCTGCAACGTAACATCTGCACACAGATCTGGGGGCTCATCCCTTCCACTGGGAGAAAGGAGCAAGCAGCAGGACAGGCTGCTCCACCAAAGAGACCTGACATTGTTTATAGAGGGAGTGATGAGAGATGGCTCCAGCCCCCTATGCTGTAACCATTCAGAAGTAACCATTCCATCACATGGTAAACTCCAAACCCTTTGTCCATCTCCAGATTGCTCCCTCCTCCAAGACTGCTGCTGTAGCCTCACTATCTCTGGCAGGACTGTGGGGGACACCTTCACTGACAGGGAAACAGCACCAAAGAACAGCCATAAATTCACAGTGGTACTTGCAGTCACCCCTTACAGTCCCACAACTCCCAAGAGTTAAGAGATTCACAAGCACAGCCCAAGTTTGGTGACAGCACCATCAGTTTGACAAGAACAGGTAAGAGGCCAGACTGGCTCCCCTTCTTACTAGCGCAGGAAGGTTTGGGACCTCAGGGGCTATGCTGGAAGATGCTGCAGTTAATGCCAGGATGAGCCTGAGCTACATGGGGAGCCTCAGGTTTGGTGATGGGCAAACAGCATCACACTGGGCTGCAGCGTGGAGCACCTAGCTGCCCCAGTGAGGTGGCCAGACATAGCTAGATGAAGGCACTTCACACTTCAAGAGTGCTTCAGCAGCAGGAACATACTGGCTCTGACCAGGAGGCCACTGTGCATCAAGGAGTTAGCAATGCATCTATAACCCGAGTACACCTGTGCCTGTGCTACACTGGGCTGTGCTGGGTGTACAGAATGTTCTTCAGCCTGGGCTGTGCAGCACAAACCCCTTGGCTGCAGGAAAGGCTCAGCCAGTGCATCGCCCTGACAGAGCCTGCAGGCAGCGGCTGCTCATCCCTGCTGCTGCCTAACTGCGAGCCGCAAATCCTCCTGAGAACATCCTTTAGGAATGGAGTCGTTTTCTTGTAAGAAAATTATATAATGGCTTGGATGACCAAAAGGGATAGCTTCTCTTCATGGATGGGATCTGCTCTGAGCCGTGGGAGAAATCTATCCAGAGTCTGTCAGATGCTGAACAAACATGGAGTGCCCAGCATCTGAAGGGACATAAGATTTACTCACTATATATACTCCTTATTCTGTCTTATTAAATCTGCTCTTTTATTAAGACAGTTGGGCTTTTCCTGCCGAGAACTGACTCACTCTCACCTCACCCCCGCCTGGTGCAGAACAGGGAGGCAGGGAGGACACGCAGCTTCCCTGTGCAGCACAGGCAGCACACAACATAAGGGCGCAAGGTACATGGGGCTAGTGGGTGGAGGCACTTGACACAAAGGGGCCAAAAGGACAGCAGGGAACTGAGTAGTTGGGGGAAGAAGAAGCTAAGGCACACAGCCTGTGGCAGGGCCGAGCCAGATCTCTGCAGCTCTGTTTCAGGCAGCTGGGACTCCACTGCAAAGTGCTCATCCCTGTGTATTTCTAGCCCTTGCCCTTACCATGGCTTGTCCACTCTGGATACAGGCGCAAACCCGACTGGAAGTCCCAGCCAGGATGTCCCAGCCCATGCCTGGACCACTCTTTACTCATTGGCCAGCCCTGTGCTTAGTAACGACCAGTCTTGAGAGGTTATTTGCTGGCTACTGCATAAGAAGATGCTGGGATTTCTTTTCCGTCTCCAGTCTCCAGCACTGGTCATTTCTGTCTCCAAAGGAAGCCTCTGGCACAAACGCACAGGGACACACACACTTACTTCCCCAAGGCCCCTGCTCCAAGAAGGAGCATCCCCAGGCCACCCCCGCATGACCTCACGCTGCAGCTTGCACTGCAGCATGATATGTCCCCAAGGCAGGTCCCAGATGAGAACACAGACATGGGGGATCAGAGAGGAGAGGAAGAGTTACATCCACCTACAGCTCCCGCACCAAGCCTCAAGGTTGTTATGTCCTGCCCACAGGCTGTAGCTGGGACTTTACCACCTCAGGCTGTGAATCAGGGATACCCACTGGTAACACTAGCCAGCGCTTTCCCTACTGCAATAAATATAGCCCCAATGGGCTCCAGCATGAGCCCCACCTCCCCTGCACCAAGAACATGGGAAAACAATGTGACTGCAAACCATTGCCCACAAAAACAAAACAACTGAGCCTTTCCTTGTCACTCTTTTGGATGGAAACTGCAGAGGAAAGAAGCAGGGTCCAGTGGAAATCCACAGGAATAAACCAGGAGAAAGAAATGACCCCAGACTCTCCCCACTTCATGTGGCCAGTGCTATACCATCAGTCTGTGACTGACAGACCTGAAGCTCCCTAGAAAGATCAATCTGAGGCCCAAATGCCTTCAAAAGTTCTGCATGCTGCCTGACAAGGGCTTAATATGTTGAGCGAGCAGGGGCTGACCTTGTGCACAAGGTGAGCAAAGCCTAAGATCCAAAGTCCTAGGTGTCACACTTTCCATGGCTTGGCCACCATGACCAGGTTTCCCCAGCCAGGCTCTGATAGGCATACATGCTGCTGGAAGGACACAGCCACTCAGACGGAGCCCTCAACAAACCCGGGGTGAAGGTTCCCTGGGATGAACCAGGATGTGGGGAAGCATCTTGGGGTGACTGGCAGTGGGTCAGCAAGAAAGGAGCAGAACAGATGACCTCGGACCAGCTTTGCCTTTTGGCAGACTGTCAGAAGCAAGGGTGTTTTGCAGTGGTCAGACCTAAACCGATGCTTCAACTCCCTTTTCTCATCATGCCAGCATGGAACTGGGGAATCTCACTGGGGCATTTGCTGCAATGAGTTCAGCTCCAGCAGTTAAAGTTAGAGCTTGGCCATCTGTCTGATGCTTCCATAATTTAGGTGGACAACTCATGGTAACTTTTAAGGACCTTGTGACTGCACATGTTGCTGCTTTCAGATCTCAGCAGCCATGACCACTCTGCTGACAGGCATCCCAGGCTCCCTGAAGCATCTGTTGTCTTATTAGCAGAGCCTCCACTTGGGATTTATTTTCCATCCAGAATTTAAGCTGAATTTATGTATTAACTAAAGACTATTAGTGCCAAAAATAAGTGGAATGCCACTTGCTCAGCAACACAGGCCTTACAAAAGACCACGTGACACAGCCAACCCACCCAATCACAACCCCAGAGAGGCTTTTTATAGACACCCACGTCTGATGGAGTGCAAGTGATGCTCGGCTTGCTGCAAGCTTTGCTCTGCAAGCATCTGATTGCAGGGGGAGGGGAGGGACATCTCCCCACATCCACAGGCAGGAGGCACAGTTCCTTCCACTCTGCTGACTGGGTAAGCAGCCAGGTAGAAATAGAAATGGTTTAGGAACAGGTAGTGGCAGAGCTGCCTCACTTCCCTGCCATAAACACCCACATATGCAGCACACAGCCTCTGACACAGCATACATGCTACTGAGCATCTCAGTGCAGTATTCAAACATCCATCAAGGGTCCTCCACTTCCCTCTGTGCAAAACTGCTCAAGGGAGGAAAAAGGCCAGCCCAACATTGCACAGCTCTAGTTGACAGCAGCTTCTCTGTGTCCCAGGTTGTTCCCCAAGGTATGTTTTCCTTTGAGTATACCCCACCTCCCCAGCACCAAGCTGGCTCAAGCTAGCAGGAGAGTGACACTGATGTGACTGAAGGCTTCTGCAAGGACTCTGAACAATGTCCACTGAGAGGGATGTGAAGCCACAGCAGCAGCCCCAGGAAGCCCACACAGCACAAGCTGAGGCACAGAAGGGTCAGTGGCAGGTGGAGGGTCGCCCTCACATACCAAGACAAGCAGAGACACCTGCTTGGCATGGCCTCTTCCCTTCCACTGCTCCCTGTCCTACTCCCCTCCAAACCAGCCACCCTGCACTCTTTTCCAAGCCATCCTCAGCTGCTGAATGTGGGACGGGCAGTGGCCAGTGTGGCTTTGCTGGTCTGGTAGCTCTCTGAAGCACACCCAGTACACTGGGCTGCAAAGGGGCCACTTTGGCCATGATGCGGTGTGAGGCAGCACACAGACAGCCCATGGCCCATGGCTTTGACCCAAAGGAGCATTTGGGAAAATAGGTCACAGGCTTGAAACAGAGGTCAGCAGAGCTGGGGCCAGTATAGTTCATCTATACAAACCTCTATGCTCTTGCAGCTGCTTGCAGAGGTCTGAACAGTGGCTTTAAGCCATCAGTTGGACCAGAAGCCCCAGGCAGGCTGCTGCACTCCATGCTCCTGCTTGCCCCGGGACATGGTGTGCTGGCAGAAGCATTCCTGTGCTCACAGTCCCACCTCAGGTAGGATGCTTGCTTCCCAAGCTGCAAGGCAAAAAGGCAAAAAGTCCACCCAGCAGCCACTTTGGTCCTGTCATTTCTGTGTCATTGATCTGCATGGGAATACAGAGCAGGGAGAGCAGGCAATGGCATCTGATAATCAGGGAACAGGCAGGTCCACAAACAACAAGCCCAGCACCAGGCGTCACCTTGCCAAGAGTTTGTGAGATACAATCCAGTCTGGCAAAGCTGGCAAAGAGCTGCTCTTCATGCTATCCTGGCTCCCGCTTTGCCCAAGAGAGAGCCTGGGTAGAGCTCAGCCCAGTGCTGCTACAGCCCTGACCTTCCCAGGGACAGCACCCAGCCACTCTGCTTCCAATGCTTCCCAGCCCCCAGCCCTGCTCTCTGTAGCCTGGTCCCTTCACTGCACATTCACTTGAGAAAGACTTAAAACAAAAGCATAGTTCATCCTAGGAGCACCTGGGATGGGCTACGAAGAGCAGCTCAGAGAAGCAAGCCAAGACCACCAGACAGACCATGTGCAAGAGGGGGCCGCAGGCAGAGGGTGCTGGGCAGGATGGATGGGGTCTGGGGGTACAGCAGTGCCTCCCTGGGACACGCGCTGTCAGGTTTCAGACACAGCTTTGGGAGTCTGGTCCTCAGCCCTCCCAGGCCAGTGGTGAGTTGAGGCTGCCCTGGGAGGGTGTCGGGAACGGCAGGGCAATCTCCAAGAGTGTGCAGAGGGCCTTTAGACTCCTACCTGTCCTAAGTGCCTTTGGCAAGGACAGGCAGAGCCTTACAGAGCACTGGATGAGACCTGCAAGGAGGGAAAGAAGGGGGAGCAAGCTGTGAGCATATTCTGGACCTGATCCAGAGCAGCCTGGGTGATGGAAGCCCCAAGGAGTCAATGGCACGGCTGCACAAGAGCTCGTCCACGTGTCCTTGCACACCATTTTGACAGCAGTGGAGAGACCTATCCCATGGAGCTGAATGGGGGAGATGTTACCCCTCCACAGCCCCTGCTCTGAGGGGATAGGGAACGTAGAGACAGAGTCCAAGGCCAGAGGACCACAGTGAGCACCCAGGGGCAGCTCTGGATCCACACTCTGTAGGCAGACACAAGGCTGCCTGACTCCATTGCTCCTCTTTTACAGGGAAACCTCCACTGAATCAGCAAGGAACCAGGAGACATCCAGCAAGAGCACTGGCCCCAGCTGCCTCCTTGGCCAAGGGTCTGTGGCACTCTGTCTCACAGACACTAACTCACAGCCCAGCATCCTCAGACAAATACGGGAGATCCAAATACCCACCAAGTCTCCAGCTGTCTGCAGGCCTTTGGTTACAGGCAAGTGAGAACCACATGGGCAACAGGTCCAGGGGGCCTTCCACACACGGTCACAGAGTGGGTGAGGTTGGGGGGATCTCTAGAGCTCCTCTTGTCCAACAGCCCTGTTCAATCAGGGCTGCCCAAAGCCCATTGACCAGGACCATGTTGGCAGCTTTTGAATATCTCCAAGTGCCACTGATCTCCACCCTCTGGGCCTGGCCAGGCAGCCAGTTTTCAATCCCCCACACTGCCTGCTCATCCAGCCTACACATCAACAGCTTGTCTATGAGTGTCTTATGGGAAATGGTGCCTTCCTGAAGTCCAGGTAGACAACGTCCGCTGCTCTTCCCTTGTCTCCTATGCCAGCCACTGCATCACAGAAGGTGATCAGGTTGACACAACCATCTTCCTCTAGGCAGTCTCAGACTTTTGTGACTTTGCCCTTCACTCAAAAATCATCCAATTTCCTACAAAAACACCTGTGTCTCACCAGCAGACTCCTGCAAGAGAGAGACCTAGAAGGGATGCTGAGAGCCTTTCCAGGCAAGCAGGTTCAACCTGTGTGCCCTGCATATTTAGTGGCACCAGACCACTTCATATTCCCTTGTCTTATCCAAATACTGAATTTTGAAGAAATTTTCCCCTAAAATAGTTCTAAATGGAAAAAAAAAAGTCATTGAAACACCTTCAAGTTTTCAAATAGGGTGCAGCCTCAGAGCACGCTGCAGAAAAAGGAACCAAAGCCATCATTAAAAATATGTTAAGGTTTTCTTAGCTCAACTACAATTATCGCTCCGAAAGCTGAGGATGTACGATAGAGAAGAGTGTGTGTGGGAGGGAGGAGAGGAGAAGGGGAAAAAGAGAAAGTCAACCGCAGCATGGAAGGAAATTCAACATTGCCAAGTGAAAGCCACTGTGCTGGGCAGAATTTATTTCCTTGCAGAAGGGTTTCCCATGTAATCTGTCACACAGAGGAGAAAAAAACATTATTTTGAAGAACATTGGCCATGAAAGTAAGACTTCAAGGAGGGGGGTTTAACTCAGATGCTGCAGCCAAGACATTAGCCTCACATATGCCATTCCCCCACCTCCAACAAAGGATGATCTTAGCCCAGCATAAAACTGCTCTACATAAAATCCTGTTACAAGCCACACTTGCTGGAAGGTGTGAGTCTGTTACAGTGAAGATCTCCAAACCTCCAAGCCCCACTGCTGGGCAGGTAGGTTTCTGCCCCAGGTACATGGATGAGTTTTCTACAAGCTCCACACTCACTCCCTTCCCACCAATCTGAGAAGCTCCTGGGAACATTGTTAGCCTGGCAGGTTGCTGACCTTTTTAATAGGACCGTTGCTGACCGTTTTTAATAGGAGGAGCCCAGTGCATGGTCCTCCCATGCAGGCACTGCCCATCGCCATGACCACTCTTCCCTCCTCAAATCTGGCTGCCAGTGTGCCGTATCTGGGAACCTGTGCTGTGTCACGAGGTTTTGCCTCCGGCAACAGCAGGCAGCAGAGCTGGCAGGAGCCGCTGTCTGATGGGGCACCACTGACCCCGCTCCTCACACCCTCAGCCCAAAGGAGACTGAGACAGCAGCTCTGCTGCCAGCTTTGACTGCACTGCTGGGCTCTCTGGAAAGGCCCCTGCTCCAGCCCGCTTAATAAACACTCGAGTGAGACAGCTTGGACTCTGCAGCCCTTTGAACCAGAATGAGAGGCTCGGCAGAGCTCACCTATGCTGTACTTCAGGTCAGCTTTAATGGGGCACCCCATGGGCCCAGGAGGTGAAGGATTAGTGACTTTATTGCCCACCCAGAGAAGGAAAGGGCTACTGCTGCTCTCCCAGCTCTGGGATACAGCCTGACCACTGGGCAAGTGTGAGGAGTGGGAAATTCCCTGAAGGCAGAGTAATGAGAAAGGGCACTCAATTACAAAAGAGACGATGGGAAAAGAAACTCTATGACACATCCCCTCCCAAAAGGTTCACACCGTGCTTTCAGTAAATCTTGCCCAATATAAGGAAACATCCCAGATGGAGACCAGCCCTATCCACAAAGCCTCAGCATCCCTCATCCCAGACACGAGCCCTGCAGGGATCTGTGCAGGGGCAGGGACTAAGTGACCTTTCTTGGACCCTGACCTACACAAGAGCACACATAGCCACGTCTCCCCTTACGTCAAGAGCAAATGACAGAACAAGACCTCTCTCTCCAGCTGCAGAGCTGCCCAGCACCATGACTCAAGGAGCCACCTCCAGCCCCAGGAGCAAAGGGAGCCCAGAGCTCAGCACCAGCATCCTCACAGCCCATGCAGCTGGCCAACACTCAGCACAGGCAATAGGCAGCTGCGGTCCTGCAGCCTCCCAGCCAGGGCTGCCTTGGCACCAGCCGCTGCAGGAAAACCATAGCCACTCTCCTGGCAGGAAGGTTTCAAAAGGTCACAGTTTCCTAACGTGTCCTTCTGTCCTTCCAATGCGCCCATCTGTCGTTCTGAAGCCAGAACCCTCTTCACAAATTTATTATTTGGGAGTTACCAGCTGCTCTCCTGGGTGCTTTAACATCTAAATATGAAGTTTGCTGGTTTCATCAGCCAGTTTCAAAGTTCACCAGCAAAAGGTATTTTCTCTCCTTGCTCAAAGAACCATTTGGACCCTCCTTCCTGCAATGGCCATAGTTTTATTCACAGTTACCAGTCTGATCATAGTGACAGCATGTGCTTTCTTGGCAAATTCACCTGGTTTTACTACAGGTGTATCAACACCGTGGGCAGGATTTCCTCCACTTCCTTGCACCTGTGCTGTCCTGGTGTGACAGCTCTGGTCTCTGTGCTTTTGCTCTGACGACATGGAGCAGAAGGTAATTCAGCCCACAGCGCTTGGGAAGGAAGAAGAAGCCTCAAACCGTCTGTGACCTCAGGCAGGAGGGCTCCCAGATTCACTGTCTCAGCACAGGTGGAGTGCAGTTGTCTTTCCTCTCACCAGGAAGAGTCTGCAGAAGTAAACATGCACACAAAACCCTGCCTGTCTGGGCTTGGATCATTTCCCAGTAACATTTACTAACACATAGCATCCCAGAGGGCTGAGGAATGGGCCCTGATGGCAACTCTCAGGGTCATTTCAAGCCACAAAACACAATCCTAATCTCTCAGCTCCATGCAGCAGCTACAGATTTGCAGAAGTTTGCTAGCATCAGCAGACCAGCCACTCAGCTTGCCTCACCCAAGCATTCTTCCATCACAGCAAGCACCACAAAGCTGCTCAGCCCTCTAACAGCTTGGGAAATCCTCTCTCCACACCATCATGCAGCATCAAGTGCCCTCGGGGATCTGTGCTCACAGCCAGCACTCCCAGCTAGTTCTGAGCACCAGAAAAACAGCCTGGATGCCAGAAGCCTGCGTGTCACCATGCAATGGACTGACAGAAATCGTCTCTTCACACGTCACAGCTCCCCCACGCAGATGGAAGATGGAGCGTGCTGCTGCAGATCAGAGGCAAGTTTGGGGATCACAAGTTTAGCCTCTGTGGATCTGACACCTTTGCTGTGAGCTGAGAATGGCTGGGAAATGTTCAGAGCTAGATCACTACCCAAGGAGAGTCAACACACTGCTGACCAGTACCAGGCAGGTCCCTTGCAGACCCATTCCAGAAACAAGCCAGGGCTCCTCCACCCCCAAACACCTATTCAGACCCTCCCAACTGCACAGAGTACCACTGCAGGGTCTGCCTCCTTTTTAACAGTGCCTGCCACCTCCAAGGAGGACCAGTTGGCAGCAGAGACAGCCCTGCACCCAAAGAGATGGACTGCTCTCAGGTCCATCAGCAAAAGGAGCTGCAGGGAGGGCAGGGTTTCATTACTGTTTCTGCTGATTACTGACACACTGATATGAACCCAGCACACTACCAGTTTTTGCCTGCTCCCTAGCAAAGCATGCAAAGCAGCATCCTTCCTGCTTGCCAGGCAGGGAATCACAGTGTGGGGATGCTAAGCAGCTTTCCAATGATCAGTGGCACAGATGGGAACTGAAGCAAATCTCCAAGCACAGCCCCCCTGCCTGCATCAGTTCGCTCCAGAGCACAAAGCCACACAAACACACCTCTCTGCAGTGTGTGCACCCAGCACAGCTGCACAGCTGAGACAAACATGTACAGCCGGCTTTCTATGCTGCACCCCCCACACAGGATGTCTGTACACTAGAAATGGGCTAGATAATCCACAAAGCTCCTTCTCTGGAGCGTGGTCTGGGTGATGGAGATTAGGCTTCACGAAGGAATTACTGATCAATAAGTGGAGAAACGTGTGACTGCCTCCCCACAGAGCACACCCCTCCTGGGGCTAAAACCAGAGCACTGCTCCAGCCCCGTACCGTGCCTCTCCCCACTGTAGCCCACCGCTTCTGGCAACAAGGCTTTTGGGGAAATGCAGAATCAGTAGCTGCACCCCAACCACATACACAGAGGCATGGCCTCCACGGTCCTGTGTGATCCTCCTTCCCTGTGGCCCCAGCAGCATGCTGCAGCAAGGCACTGTCTGAAAAAGGTCCTTCTTTGGGTGATCCCACACATGCTGCTTCCCTTCACCCTCGTTCTTGTAGGTATAAAAGAATTGCTAATTTCCATGCAAACCATCCTACATCTACTGCTATGTCCTACCCAGTGCCCAAAAACCTCAGGGGCCTTTCCCAGCATCTCACCTGCATCTGATCCTCCCAAGCCCATCAGAACACCTCATCCCCTCTTGGTTTTCCCCTTCTTGCCTGTGAGTCCATTTGGGTTCTGGGGCATTCTCAGGTCTGGTGCTCCCATAGCATTTGACATGGCCTGCAGTTGCTGTTGTGCCTGAACATTCAAGAAACAACAACAGCCATCCTACAAACCCAGCCTCTTGTGTCCTCTGTGCCAGGAGGACCAGCTTAAATCACCAAACTAGGAAGAACGTGTGCCAGGGCAGAGCAATCCCTCTGTATCACAGACCTCCACCCTGGCTGCATCCCTGCTTCCTGACATCAAGCCATCTTTCTGGGACTATTAAAGATCAGAGCAGTGTTGAGGTGGTGGGACACTCATTTGGTGTCTGCCCCATCTGCTTGAGGCCCAGCAGTGCTGACAGAGGCCAGAGGAGCCAGGCAGGGTGTGCAGATGCTGGAATGGGCACTGCCTCCTCCTGCCATGTATATGAAGCGTGCTGAGCCAAGCCAGGAGCTGCAGGAAGGACCTGGCAGGGAAACGCATCCAACTGCTTCTTGCTGCCTCAGCTCTGCAGATTTGGGGATGTGTCTGTGGGACTCACGCTCTCCAGTGCTACAAGAAAGGGCCTCCAGGTCTCCCCAAAGCCACCAGGTAGCACCCAGCCATGCCAGCACCACCACCTCACCCCCCCGCCAGGACAGGAATCTCCATTTCAGCACAGCACATAAATGTGCAGCTGCCTGGGCAGGCAGCAAGTGTCCCATGGCCCTACAAGAAGAGGCCCTGATGTTCCCTCACTGGGCAGCTCACCACAGAGCTCAGGGCCAGCAGCACAAGAGACAACCTGGCAGCCAGGATGGGAAGATACCTCCTTCTCCCAGCAGGGATACAGACAGAAGGAGAAGCCAAGAATCCACACAGCAGGGGACTGTCCCAGGGGTGCTGATGGCTGCAGCTGGACTCCCAGCCACAACTGCCAGCCTGGCTCAAGGCTGAAAGCAGCCTAGAGGGGACTCAGCCGCTCACATCCCCACTCCTCTCCTCTGCACCGAGCCACACAGAAGGGCAGCTGAGGAAGACCAAAGGGGTGGAGGTGGGAAGGAAGGAACACCCAGAGCAGCAGGTCCAGGCAAGGGCCAGAGGGACCCGTTCCCATCATTGCTGTTACTACCATCCCATGAGGAAGATCCAACCCCTAAGCAAGGCATCCTGACAGCCCACTCATACTCCCTGCCACACTCCCAGGGCTAATGAATGTGTTGCTAATTGTCCTCCACACACCTCTGCATGCTGGGAAAGGCCACCTCACATTGATGGAGGCGACAGTAGAGACCGTGCCTGATCCTGACCTCACCTTGGCTTCACCCAAGCACAGCCCACCCCAAACAGCTGCAGCGGGCAGTGCAGCAGCAGGGAGTCAGGGTCCAGTGGGGTCAGGCTCTGGCGAGTGCAGCAGCCAGGGCTGGTGTGTTGCGGCCAACTTTGAGACAGCCCAGAACACAGACCTAATTCCAGTCCCCACCCTCCTGCCAAACCATCTGCCTGCCCCGAGACCACCGAGAGGATCCTGAACAGCATTTTGTCATTACCAAGCCATTATGAAAAGTAGATGAGCAGTGATTGATTATAATGAATGTAAATACATGCTTTCCAACCCCAAATTGTCAGGACCTGACTAGCTCTCCCACTAAGTAGTACAGCATGTCCTTCCACAGCCTCTGCAAAAGCCTTCCCATCCTTCTCATCATTTCTGCAAGCCATCAGGCACAGCACTGCCCATCCAGACTTGCCCTAGAAAACCATCATGTCCAAGATCTACCCTTCATCAGCCCTGGGGCTGTTCTCCCACCCGCAGATCCCACAGGCTCATTTCTAGTACCTGAACCCATTGGGAATGCTTTCCCAGAGTCCTCACCTTCATCAAGAGGGCAAAGGACAGTCCCCTTACACCAGGACAGTGTAAGAGTGGGGGTCAGCAGGGTGGGAGCTGAGCACTCACAAATATGACACATCCCTACTCATCGAATGCACGCGTCCCATCCCAGAGATGCTGTGCCCAGAGATGACAGCAACCAGCTCTCCTCCAGGAAGCCACCAACTATGAGGCATTCCTGCAAAACCAGGACACATGCTCCAGCCTGCAAGGATAAACCCAGTTGCCTTCCATGGGCCAGCAAACAACAAGTGACAGGAATACAGGAAACAACGGCACTGTCCTGCTGCAGACAACGGGGCATGGGGCAACTAGGGGGACCAGTGAGCACCACTGCAGCCACCAACCCCAGCCAAAAGACCTTAAAGAGCTGCCCTGTCCAGGGAGAGATGCTGTGAGCAGAAGCACCTTGTCCCTGGGCTACAACATCAGACAGGAGGGTGGAAATGGACCTGAGTATCTGTCTAGTCCCTAGTCTCGGATCCTCTGAGCAGGCTACCTTGCCTGCCTGCAAGGAAGTTGCCAATACCAGGGTCATTCCTGATGGGTGTCTGCCCAACCTACCGTCAAAACACTCTGCTGATAGCTCTCACCTAGCTCCAGACCAAGCTACCAGGGACAAGGGGATAATTCCCTGCAGAGGAGCAGATACCTCTGGTTTGCAGTTTCCACAGCCTTGTCAGGACTGTTCCCATCTTCTGGCCTCTTTTCTGTACACAGCTTCTTCCCATCAGCCCACCCAGCTCCATCCTCAAGGTGCCATACCAGATGGAGCCATGCTTAGCCCATGTCACTATCATGAGGGCCAGCCCAGTCCCAACCCTTGATTCACACTGGGGAACAGTTCTAGGAGGTCACCCTTTAGTCATGGTTTGCACTGCAGAGATACCTCAAGGGGGCAATCGCTTGGGCTGAGACCCCGAGACAGGAAGACCAGAAAGGATTCACTGACATGCAATCAGCCACTGATGCCAAGACACGGCTACAACTCGGCAAGAGCTGACTGACCCTACCATGTACAGAAACAAGAAACCCCTGCCCACATGAACACCAGCACCCTGGATCTCCAAGGCAGCATCTCCTGTCCCGCTCCGACGTGCTGAAACTCTTATTTTCTCATTTCCTTTTTCTTCCTTAATCTGAACTCTCCCCCTCCCCTGAACAGCTTCAGTGCTGTGTGCTGTGACTTCCATTCAAAACTTTTCCTTAAATCCACCATGCACAGAGGTGATCCTTCCCCTACACAACTACATCCCAGGTTTCCATGCCTGGAGTGACACAAATTATTTTCATTCAAGCTGCAAATCGTCAGCTCCCTTATAGTACCCTGCATTCTGGGGAACCTCATGTTTTCTCCTTCAAACTGGTCACCCTCTTACCAAGGATGGAATTGGGCTGTGGGGATTAAATGAAAGCAGTTTTCACTGACCCTTCTGGCCAAGCTTTGCAGCACACAGCCTCCCATCAAGCTGCAGCAGCCAAGCACTGGGAGCACGATCATTCGGCAGAGAAAGAGCAGCACAGTGATTCATCTGCCTTTTGATCTTTAGCCTACCCTTGCAGGCTCAATACTCTGTCTTCAAAATTTCTGGCAGTTGGCAAACTTCTTCACCTCCCCCCCAGATTGGAGAAGGCAAATGTTGAGAGGTGCTGGCACCCTGTAGGGGTTTGACTGCTGCACACCCAATTCAGTAGGCGAGCAGATGCCTGGCTGGCAAAGTTGCCAGGGAGATGAGCTTCCTCCAGAGCCTCCCCATGCCGCACACATCCACCCGAGCTCCCACCGAGGACAGGCGTCCTCTGCCATCTGCACCAGGCAGAGCACCACACAGCACAGAGGAAACCTCACCAGGGAGCTGGGGCAGAGCCTTCTCCTTCAAACGGCACCATTTGGACATGAAAGAGTGGTCCAGCAGTTTGGAAGGGCGCATGCTTGCATCCTGGCAGCCTCCTCTGATCAGCAGGAAGAACAGAGAGAGAGAGAGGATCTACTGGCATCTTTGCTACACCCAGCTCCCCAACCAGCATGACCATCACTGACCACACTGCTGCACCTGGCACCAAGCAGGCACAGGAGGACCGACAGAAGCTGCCAGACAGCCCCAACACCTCCCGCCTCAGCGGAGGCACTTTATCACATCCCAGCACTTTAACACTCAGGCTCCTCTGCAGTGAGAATTTCTCAGACAACCACATTCACCCACAGGCTTGCAGCCTCGCAAACCTTCTGCCCACCATGGATCGACCTCCTGCAGCTCCTCCTGGCCAAGCACACCACTCACCTCTGTCCTTGATGCTGCGTCTGCACCCTCGCCTGCCAAAGGCCAGCACAGCTTGTGGGGGGAAGCCTACACAGCACGGCTCTCCTCTACACTCAGCGGTGTCACGCAGTGACTCAGGAGGGGAAGCAGAGACAATGCAATGCCAGTATCAGCATCCAATGCCCTAAATCTGGCAAAGCAGCAGCTGCTCCTTGTAGGATGCCATGCTGCTCATGGGGAGTGGCAACCCCATCTGCTCCTGCTGCGAGAGGCACCCTCAACCCAGCACTACAGTTCCAAAACTTATCCTTTGTGTGACTTTGCAGACCATTTTGGGGTGTGCCAAATGCTTTAAGGCCCAAGGTCCTGGTGACCATGGTGCATTTTTCCTTACACAGCCCAAATCAGGTGGGGAGCTCAGCTGCAGCAGAACATGGCTCCCTTTTTGCCTGGTGATGGACTTTGTTGCCTCTGTGCTCCCAAGCATGCACCAGTTTCTGATCCAGATCCAAACCCAAGTCAAGATGTTGCTTGTGATTTAGAAAGGGTGTCATACTTCAGGACCCGTATCTCAGGGTTATTAGGTAGCAGAGCACAAGCACAGTCACTGAGCAGCAGCTGGTGTCCAGGGGCTGTGCATGGATAGGCCGCAGATACAAAAATCAGCACTGCTGGGATCATGCAGCAGCCTTTTTCATCTCCTCTTACTCATAGAGATCCTTGGGGAGATGCTTTTAGTCAAATGTTTCTGAAAGAGGGACTGAAAAATTAGCCAGGCTTCGCTACACACACGGCATATGCCTGGGAGTGGACAGCCTCCATGGTTTCAGGTACAGCTAAAGTCCCTTGAACCCACAGCACCGGCCAAGCAAAGTTTCAGCTGCCAGTTCCCCATGACAGCTGGCTCAACTGGGAGACGAGGAGATGACCTGGCCACGAGGACCCAGCCACCCCAGGTCCACGCCCAGGCCAAATCCTGAGTGCCAGCTAGCCAGGAGCAGAGAGCACCCAGGAATGTGCTGTCCTTGCCAGGAGTGAAAGCCTTCTGCAGCGAAAGTGACCATTCCCCACCTGCAGAAACTCAAGGCAAGACGGAAGCAAGTTTTCACTCTTCTGCAAAACCTAAGGAAGTGCGATTTTCCGAAGGTGGTGAGAAATAGTTTCAGACAGCTCTAATTAGCAGGGTGGCGCCTGAGAAAATCCAGCTTTGCTGCTCCCTGCTCCACAGCTGTCCTGGGATGAAGGGGGAGCACCAGCACTGGTGGCCAGAGCCCACCTGCACCCTTCCCCTGTGCCTGCCTAGCTTCAAGCAAGCCCAATGACTTACGGAGTAGGGGAGAGGGATATTTTTGCATGAGCTTCTGGTCCTGAGCTGCCAGTGCTATTTCAAGCAGCAACACCTACACTGTAGCCCAGAGGGCTGTATTTTCCCGCGGGCACTTCAAAATCAGGACTCCCTGCTTTCCTCACAGGCCAGCTGCCTCCAGCCTGGCTCACTGTAACCAACCGCCCACGTGGCCCCCAAGTCCCATGCCACAGCACCTAGCATGATCCTGATTCCCACTGAGACCTTCTGACTGGGAAAAAAGAAAAGACCTCATATCACAAGAAATACCTGCTGCAACAACAGGTCCTCTGCCTGCAAATCCTCCTGGGGATCTGCCACCACCAGATTACTTGCCCAGACTAAGCTACCTAATCCTACAGGCAAGTCGCATACCTTGTCCTGGAACTCTGCAGCATTTTTGGTGAGGTGCTCCGGGAGATGTACAAACTCTAATTAAAGCTACTTTGCAAATTCCTGCATATGGAGGCAGGAAGACATTTGTTCCTCTGTGAAAGCAGAAATCAGAGCCCCGACAGGTTAAATCCCCACCAGCAAGAGCCTCTCCTGTATACAAAATATCTGCAAATACATCTTTCAGGCAGGAAGCATGGACTCCATATAGAGTGGAAAGCAGATGATGACATGAGCAACCCTTACAGACCCGGAGGGTCAGGACCACAATGCCCTTTCTGGACTCAGATAAGGAGTGGTCCCAGCAGGGACACCACACAGCCACTCCACCAGTGAGAACCAAAGCAGTGCCTTGCACCTATTTCTTCCTCCTTGATCTGTGCATATAGGCACAAAGGAGATAAGAGACCATCTGAAATTAAGAGGCTAAAAGATGTAAAGAAAAGAGGCAGCAGGAGAAGCAATGACAGGAATCATTATATAACAGTATGAAAAAACCAATAACACTACTGGTGCAGAAGAGGTTTTCAGAAGGACAAGTGAGACTCACAGGATCCTGGGCCCAGGGACCAGCTGCTCCCTGCATACCAGGGGGACACAAACCCATGGTTGGGCAGAGATGCAGAGGCTGTAAACCTCTGGAATTTGCAGGTAGGTAAGTTCCAGCCTCTAGAGCCTGCCCAGCAGTGGGATGACCAAAGCGAGAATCCTCCTCCCTGGATGTCAGACATACCAGCCACGCAGACCGGTTTACCTGTTCTGCCTCCCACACCCCATGCTACACTTGCTTCTCCTCCAGTCTTCCTGGCTCTGCCTGGCAAGGGTCTGGGTCCTGTGCAGAGCCTCACCAATCCACTTTCTCTCCTCTGAGTGAGCTGTGCAAACAGCAGAGACTGCTCCTTGGCGAGAGACACAGATACTCCAACCACAGGCCTAATCCTGCAACGCATCCTGGACCTCAGCAAGCGGCAAGAGCAGAGGACACACAGCATCTTTGCCTCTGAGAAGGGGATGAATCACTAGAAAACAGACCCAGGCATGGAGCCAGAGCAAGGAGAAGATGGTCCTGCAAGGCCTCCATCTTTGGGAGCAGGGGTACCAGAGTGATCAGAGCCATGAGGTCCCCTTCCACCCACTCAGAAGTGGCCCCAGCGCCCATCCTCCTGGCTCCTGACTGGCTCCATGCTATTCCTGACAAGGCCGTAGCCTGGCTGTCCCTCAGAGACACATTGTGCCTGAACACTTCAGCTCATGCCAACTCCAGAGCTGTGCACAGCCCCTGCCTGCCACAAGAATGGGAACCAGCCCTGCTCCCTCTGGATCTCTCCTCCCAGCAGAAGCCAAGGGGCAGGAAGGCAGACCATGGCCCGGTTTCCCAGTCCACACACCTTTCCAGCAGCTTGGGTGCTACAAATCAGAAGATTCTGCCAGGAACGTCACCTTCAGAGGTAACCTCCCAGCTGAACCAAGAGCATGAAGCACTTGGGGAACCACAGGTTCAGCAGGCTGGGGCTCCCATTTAATCTTTATCACTGAACCAAGCCATAGTTATGACAGTTCCCAACGACCAGCTTTTATTTTTCTTTTGCAATCTGCCGTAGAGCTCTGATGAGATGATGCTCCCAATAACCTGCCAAGTCCCTTAGCCAGGGAGCCTATTCAGACCACCAAAAATATAGAAACAAAAGCATCAGTCCAAAAAGGTTTCATGGGCAGAATGACATTCCTTAACTTGTTGTTGCATCAGCCCACACTTTAACACTTTGGGCCTGATCCAGGAAGCGACGGAGCAGCCTCGGTTCCTGGTTCCTGCTGCTCAGAGATGTGCAAGCTTGAAAACCTCACTTCCAAAAAAAAAAAAAAGTAAAAGACCTTTTGTCATGCTTTCACCTGGTGATGAGACCACAGTCCCGAGAAATTCCCCCATTTACCTTCTTTTTAACTCTGCAACAGCTATTTCACTAAATCCTCTATGTCCACAAATGGCCCACATACAGATACACATGAAATTAGCGTCTCCGAAATTAGTTTTCTCGTATGCAGTCCTAGCCTATTTTCCTCAACAACATATTATGATATGCAAGGTTCCACCTTTCTCCCAGGAAACGCAATCTTCTAAATTTATCTTTTGGATGACTAAGAGGCAGGTCTGGCTTTCAAAATCTGGGGTCAGCAGTCCTGAACTGCAATGCATTTGCCCCAGAAACACCCCGTTACTAACACAACAACAAAAGTAACAAGGCAGCACACATACCTTCATTACAGAGCTAAGTGTAACTGGACAAGGCACCTGGCTTTAACGAGGCAAAAAGCCAATTAACCTGATGAGGAAGCACAGCATTCTGTCATTGAGTGGGGAACCTGGATCCCCTGGAGATACACCCCGTGTCGCCTGGTAACCCACCTCACGTGCGAGATTCTAACCCATTTCTGGTGGCGCGGCGCCCCCCGGCAGCACCGGCCCGCTCCGGGCAGCGGGGCCGAGCGCGCCCCCGGCCCAGGGCGGCCTCGCGCTGCCGCACGCGCAGACCCTGACCCCGCGAAAACGCAGTCGTCGTCCCCGCCCGGTCGCCCCGCTGCCCAGCCCACGGCAAGCGTTCGACCTGCCGGAGGACAGCAGGGAAAAGGCAGGCACGAAGGGGGGACGCTCCGGCCGGCGCTCCCCTGTTGAAGTCATTTCATAACGGCGCGTACGCGGGCGGCGGCGGCAGCGCGCGGGTGCCGCGGCGGGGGCGTCTGAACGCGCGGGGCGAACAAAAGAACCAACTTGGCGGCGTTGGCGGGGCCGGGGCTTTGCCGGAGACGAAGCTCGGCGGCACTCCGGGCACGGCCGGAGGGCCGGCACCTGCCGCAGGCCCCGCACCCCGCGGGCAGAGCCCCTCCCCGCGCCCGCAGCCGCGCCGGGCCGCCGCGGGCGCGCAGGGCTAGCGGAGCACGCCGCATGCCGGCAGCCCCTCGCCGGGCCGGGGCTGCGGGCCACCCCCCGGGCGGGCGGCGGGGAGTAGCTCCCGAGCGGAGGCACCGGGAAAGCGCCGCGACCGAGGGCTGCGGGCCCGCCCGGCGCGGGCCCCGGGGCTGCGCGGCTGCGATAGCGCCGCGGGACCGAGACCAGGCCGGCACCTCGGGCCGGGCGAGCGGCGGCCCCGGGGCCGGGGTGGAGCGCGGCTGCGGCGGCTGGGCCCGGCGGAGCGCGTCGCCCCCGGTGCGGGCGCGGCTCCCCGTGCCGGTCGGGGCTGAGGCGGGGGCGGGGGGGGGAGGGGGGCGACGCGACCGCCGGGCAGCCCCCGGCCCCCAGGGTACTGCCCTGTCGCCCCGCGGCTGCCGCGGGCCGGCGCCCCCCGCTCCATCACCGCGTCCCGCCGACCCTCCCCGGCCGCCGCCCCCCACCTGCGCGGCGCGGCCCGTACCGCAGTCGGCGCAGAGGATCCGCGCCACGTCCCGCTTGAGGTTCTTGCCGCTGGTGTCGAGTGGGGCGAAGGCGGTGCGGAAGACGAGCGGCTCCTCGGTGGGCTCCAGGAAGAAGATGTAGCGGTGGTTGCGCTTCACTTTGAAGCAGGGCGCCTTGGAGCCCACGCTGATGAGCTGCTCCCGCTGCAGCCCGCCACTGTTGAGGGGCCACAGGTCGAGCACCTTGACCAAAACCCCCCCGGCGGGCCCGGCGGCTCCGCGGCTGTCATTGCCGCCGCCGGCGGGGGGGCCTACGGACTGCACCTTGCCCTCCAGCACCACCGCCGCCGTGTACGCCTGGTCCTGCACCGACTTAAGGCTGGGCGAGTAGCAGGCGAGGGAAACGCCGAAAAGCAGCATGGAGAAGCCGGGCGCCGGGTCGCGCCTCATGCCGCCGGCTGCCGCTCGCTGCCCGCCGGCCCTGCGGCGGCCGGGCTGCGGGGCTGCGGCGCGGCGGGCGCGGCGGGGCGGAGCGGAGCGGCACGACGCGGCGCGGCGCGGAGCCGCGCGGGTCCTCCTCCGAGCGAGGGAGGTGGGATGCGCTCACCGCCGCCCCTTCCCCCGGGATGCTGACCCCCGCCCTCCCTCCCCGAAATGATGGTTCCCTGCCCCGGGGACTCCCCTTTCCCCCCCCCCCTCCCCCCGGGGATGCCCGCTGCAGCAAAGGGGATCCCTGCGTCCCGGGCTACTGCCCCTGCAGGGTCTGGGGGTCCCCGGGGATGGAGACCGATGGGGTTGCCTCCGTCTCGGCCATGGGGCTGGCCAGGCCCCCAGGCATTCACAGACACACGCACGCACACACCCGCCAAGATGCCACCAGAGATGCATTCATTCGGGGGCGGCTGCAAGTGACACAGCCCCCCTGAGCTGCGCAGGGCCCAAGAGCCAGGAGGTTTCTCTCTGCCCGAGGTTTCTGTGGAGCTGGGAGGTTTGTGCCTGAGATTCCCTGCACACCTGAGGAAAAGGCATTAACATAGAGACAAATGGAGTAAGGTAATAGGTGAGGACACAAAGCCTCCTTTCATGCCCTGATCCCTGCTGTCTCTTTTTAATAAACAAGTGCTCTTCCCCTACAGTGGTTTCCAGGAGGAGTCAGTTTAATCTCCAAAAAGTGGCTTATTTGGGTTTACTTTCAAAGCTGACCCTGAAGCATCTGTACTCACAAAGCCTCACTGCCCAGATGGCACAGCATAGAAGGGATCTGAGATGCTAAATTAGCAGCAGAGGATTTTGTATCTGTTGTCGCACTAGATTCTGCGTTGAAGGGGAGCGGCCATAGTCCCACTGCGATGGAGGTGACCTGGAGGCAGGAAGGCTGGGCTTAGCCTTCGCTGAGGCAATGGGTTGGGGCACACCTTGTAGCAGGGTTGCAAAGCCCTGCCTGTGTTTCAATGGAGGCACAGCCCCCACCCCACTGGCTTTATAGCCTCAAGGGAACCCCTCAGTACACCCTGAAAGCTGACAAGAGACAGGTCTCGGATCACATCGGTGAGAGCAGAGGAACACAGATGGCAGGATCAGGGTTTGCTCTCCATTTAACACAGTGCAGCCAGCATCACCAGGCAAAATGGGAAGGGAGCAGAGCTGCTCTGCCCAGCACAGGCACCAGGCACTGCCTTTCCTCATGTTGCCCTGGCTCTACTGCCCAGGGCAGGAGCCAGCATTGTCCCACCACTGGCACACGGTGACACAGCCCCAGCGCACACACATACAGAGCTCCGCAGCCCCGGAGCAGTCGTGGCTCTGCACTGCCAGCCAGGACAACTGCTTTCCCCCTCTCCAGGTAGGCTAACAGCTCCCTGAACAGCTCTGCCATTGCAGGACTGTGATGCATTGGAAGCAGCAGTATGTTAACAGCAGGGCTTGGGGAGCATTTCTTGCATATGTTTTCTCAGGCTAGCTGTGATTGTCTGTGGTTTTCTGCTTTCAGATGTTTTGAAAGCTTTCCCTTTTCCCCTGTTCGGTGACTGTGCAAAACTGCAGAGGAACACAGGCAGAGAGGCAGGAGGGACCAGAAGTGTTTCCAGTGGCAGAGGGAAGAACGGTATTTTGGATTCAGGAGGCTGCTTGGAGGAGGAGAAGGGAAACCACCTGACTGACTACTCTCTGCTTTTGACACAAATCTCTGTGGAAATCCCCCTTTTCCTGATGTTTTGCTCAGACAGCAGCACACATTTTGCCTGAGAATGAAGGAGATACCTGATAGTATAACTTGAGATCTGGAGGTCTCCTGCTCTGCCTTTCCCCTCACCAGAAAAGATAGCTTAATGCCCAGGCATTTGAGTTGCTAATCCTTGTCTTCTCCCTGTTTGCAGGTTGAGATCCCGGTTGGACCACAGTGGTTTGATCAGCTGAGAGAAATTCAACACAAGATACCTGTGAGGCCTCCAGGGCAATTTTGAAAAGCGAGGTTTTTCCCTGTCTCCGGGACATTTTGGAGTCTAGGATGCAGCCTCATAAAAAGGCGCTGGCCACATCTCCTTTTAGCAGCATTTTTTCTGCTGTTCAGCCTAGCTCTTGTGAAGACAGCTAGTCTTCATCGCCAGAGATGCTGGCACTCCTGTTATCACTTGGGAAATGGCTTAGGACTAAATCTCTTCCCCCCTTCCCTGCTGCTTGTCCCATATAAATGGAAAATCATTCTTTTCTGCAGGTCCTTGGGCATTTTGACATACAAAATGAATAAGGCAAGGCCAATATGAACACTGGTTTTGAGACAATGGAGCCTAAATAACATACTTTCTAAAATATCTCTCTTCAATTGCCTTGCAAAGACTCAACCCTTGTTCACAAAACAGCAGAATAACTGAGGTTGACAGGGATCTCAGAAGGTCTATGGTCCAAGTCCTTGCTCACAGCAGGCCTGGCTGGGTTAGGCCACTCCACGTCGTGCCTAGCTTGGGGTTGAACCTCCCTGGTGAACCTGGTCCAGCTTTGACTACCTTCATGGTGAAAAAAGCTTTTCCTTATTGCTAATGGAAATTCCCTGTGTTCCACCTTGTGCCTGTGGCCTCCTGCCCCCCCTCCATCTGTGGGGTTCTGCCCCTCTACTCTCTCTCCCAGGCGCTGGCAGCACCAAGATCCCCTCCAGGCTGAAGAAAGCCAGCCCAGTGAGACTTTTTTCATACGTCCTGGTCCCCTGCCCCTGACCTCTGCTGCACGCATTCCAGTCTGTCAAAGTCCTTCAGTAGCACTGGAAAGTCCCAATCTGAACCCAACCTCCGGCTGGGAATTCCAAATGCCACGCAGAGGGGAGGGATCCCTTCCCTCACCCTGCTTGTTGCACCCTGCAGGTTTTGTGGGCTCTAGGAGAGGTTCTTTTTATTCAGGTGAAGACCAGCAAGGGGCCAAAGGACTTCTTCAATGTGCTGGTGTCCAACAGCTGATCCTTACTGGCAAGTCATGCTTGAGTTCACTACAGGTCCCCAAGCGACAGCTGGAGGGAAAAGGTCCTAATTCATCCCCCAGGGCTGGAAGATATTTCTCCTGGGGGAATGCTGTGTGTACTTTCATATCCACTGAGGATATCCAACAAAGCCAGGCAGGAGGTGGTGTGGTTTTACTAATGGGATTTTGCTGACAGGGCAGTGCACAGTTAAGAGTGATGGCTTACCTCTAGTGTGCCCATGGGTTGGTGATAGAGTCACATCATGTTCTAACATCTCCCGCCAGGCTTTGCATTGCCTTGTGGCTTGGGCAGTGATCTCCGCAGGGTCTTTCTTTGTATCTGGGCTGTACCATGGATCACCGTGAGGCCTCCTTGGCACAATGCTCTTTTCAAAGCTTTCTAGAAAGACCTCAGAAGAGCAAGTGTGCTGGGGGTCAAGGGCTGTGCCTTGTTGTAGGTCAAGGACTTGCACTGATTTTATCTGCACAGGGAGGTGGACAAAAACCTTTGGCCCCCAAAGCCATTTTGCCAAATAGAACATTTTAAATCTCACCCTTTGCTTATATATGCATTTTCTGCAGCTCCCATGTCTGTTCCTCAGGGTAAGGACCCCTATCCCCATTTCACTGTCTCTATCACCAGCTATCACATATCTTTGGGACCTCTTCTGCTACCGATTTTGTCTCAGAAAGAGTTTTCCCCAGCTTCATCACCACGGTTGTTAGCTGACACCATCCTTGCTTAGTCTCAAGGCTGACATGTATTTTCAGATTTTCACCCTGTTTAAGAATGGTCAAAACTGTGGCAAATTTAAACACTTCCCAGCTTCTCCTCTCTTCTGCAAAATCCACTGTGCCTTTCAGTAAAGAGGCTTTGTGTTTGTTATCAGCCAGAAGCCAGACCTTTCTGCACCATCTCAGTGCAGCTGCTCTTGATTGTTTGTGTCTCTGACCCATCCATACCCCTTCCCTTCTGGGTTTTTATTTCTTCATCTTCCATATTTTCCCTTTATCAGCCACCAAAGTCAGTTCAGTCTGCATTCAGGCACAAGCTAGATCCCTCATGCAGGGCCATTGTTTCAGAAAGGAACCGTTTCATCCCCTGACTGCTTTAATTTCTCCAAAGCCCTCTCTCCCCTACCTCCCTGCTGCAAAATCCCATCATATTTGCCACCTTGAAAGGGAGATGGAGCATGTGAGCTCAGCCCAGATCCCACCCTGCCTGGAGGACCCCAAGAGCTCAGCAGCACCATCTGAGGTTTCTACCCTCAGACAACTGCTTTGGAGGCTGATTTTTCATTTACCTCCTTGAATTTTGCTCCTGCAGTTTCCCAGGGATGCCTGCAAAACAAAGCGCTTCTCAGGTCTCTCCTTCTCTCTGCCAAGGGAGCTCCTGGCACAGAGCCCTGCCTGGTGACAGATGCTACAAACGGCAGTGTCCCAAGGGATGCCACAAAGGGCAGTGTCCCTCCACACCTCAGAGAACCCTGCAGCTTTTCTGCAAGAAAAGATATTGACCCCAAACAGCACAGGCAGGCAGGATGCAAGTCTTCAGCATCTTCCACAGGTTGTAGTTCTTCAGCTTCCTACACATTGGCTGAAGACAGGCTCCTGAAGTTCCAGTGTGGGTAAGTCCCATCAAAGAAATGGAGCTTTTGGTATGACGAGGAACACAGCATCTACCTTGCCACCCCAGGGTATTTTGGATGGGCTGGTGCTATCCAGCATGGGGCTGTGCTAACCTCTTCCTTGCTTCAGGTGAGCCTCAGAAGTATGCATGCATCACAAGCATGTCCCTCCATCTCCCACAACCCTTCCCACCACCAGGTCTATCCTTGCCCCCCACACACATCCTGGAGCCCTGCTGGTGTGAAAACAGTAGACTCAGGAGACACCCACGCACACCCCAGACAAAGGAACGTAGTTATCCTTTCCTGTGGAGTATTTCTTCCCTGCAACAGTCAGGTGTTTTACAAAGGCTTAGAAATATGCCCGAACACCAACCAATCTAGGGCAGATATTTTCTTCCCACCTCAGTGTCTTCTCTGCAAGGCTTTGACTTGTTCAGCTTGGGGCTGTCCAGCAACAGGGGACATGTAGCCCACGAAGAACATTAGTACCTACTGCACAGGGCAGGAGCCAGCCCTTCACCAGGACATACCAGACTCTGGGCACCAGGGAGACACTGCCACAGCCTTGGGTGAAATGAGAAAGGCAGATGATAAATGAGGAACTCAGAAATTACATGGAAAAAACAAAGCCTAGCATTCAATTTGAGACTCCAATCTGGAGACTGACTAAGCAGGACCATGGTCAAAATAAACTGTATCTGGAAGTCCTTCCAGGTAGGTAAGGACTGGGATGGAGAGAGACCTCCGAAATCTCCTATTCCACTGGCATGCCAAAGGCTCCAATAATCAGCATGGCTGCAGCAAAGAAGACGAAGACCCGTCTCAGGAGTCCTCCACCAGCAATGCTGCCATGGTCTCAGCAGTTTCCTCAGCTTACCCCCACCCTGCTGTGCTCCCACATCTCCTGCCCATTAATGTCGCTCTCCAGAACAGGGCCAGAAGGGGAAGGCAGAACTGGGGGGTGTAGCTGCAGGCACCAGCGCTGCCTTTCCCAGAAAGAGACGATTGTGGCGTGGAGATCTGATCCAGCTAGCCCTCCTTCCCTGTGTTGCGAGAGCATCATCCTACTGTCTTTTCATGAGACACTCAACAATCCAAAGAAAAGTTGGGCACATTTGCTGTTGGGACACAAACCAGTACTTCACTAGAGGGATGAAACCACTCCTGAAGAACTTTCTCTCTCTTGGCACATGGCAATCAAAGGGAAGAAAAATCAAGAGCAAGTGGTTTCTTTCACACAGTAGAGAAGCTACTAGGGCTCCCTCCAGCCCCTTTGTGGCATATTAACCTAGGTGCAAGGAAGAAAAAAAGCCACTCATCTTTCGAGGAAATGTGTGCCTTTTTCATTTGCTGCCCTCCCCAAGAAACTCATTCACTCTTTGTCCACCCACACAAGCAGCAATGATGAATGAAAACAAAGTATAAACAATTCAGCCTTTCCTTTTTCCTCCCAGCCTTCCAATCAGATGTTTCAGCCCATGCCTTAGAACCCAAATTTTGCACGTTGATCATTCTGATGGAATGCCTATTCAGCCTTGGCTTATTGCACCTCTCACACACTCTATTGCTTAGACGTGCTTTGAGAGGGTTTCGCACCAGTCAGGATGGAGGAGACAGAGGGGAACCTGCCTCTGAAGAGCAATTGCTCTGTCATCACTGTTCACCCTGCCTGGGGCCAGAGGATTCCTCTTGTGTGACCTGCAGACACAGATACCAGCACAAAGTTGATGGTGGCAACACTTCTTGTCCCCCAGAAGGGCAGTGTTGGCCAAGCACTGTGATGTGTCACTAGAAAGATGACATGTGGGTGTAAAATGGTACTGGTGGAGACAATGCTCCCCACATGAGAGTGTATCTTCAGCTCCCGCTCACTGCAGCCCCCAGTCTCCAGGGTCCAGTAAGAGACACCCTCCATCCCAGAGGCTCTCCCCCAGGACTGGATTACTCTGCCAGCCTCTCTGATTTTTCTGTCTCGCTTTCCTTCTCTCTACATAACCTCCTTACACCCCACTGTGCATTAAATAACTATTACAATTATATCCATGCACCTGGTATGTCCATCCACCTCCAAGTTCTCATCACAGATAAAGTCCGTATAAATTATGTGTTGCTACATTCATATCCTGGGTCAGGATTGCCTCTGTTGGGAAGAACTGTAAAGAAGTCTTGAGAAGAAGAAAAATGAAGAGCAAAATCTCCAAATCACCATGAAAAATGCAACAGTTGAAGCAGCCAACTATTGCCAGACATCATATACCATTGCAAAGGTAAAAACCAGTGGTGGTCATAAAAGCATAAAGTGATCCCACACCCCTTGGTGCAGACAGGTCTTTGGACTCTCTCTCTGCCCCACAAACTGTTGGTTGGCTCACCTCTTAGTTCCCCAGCTGCATCTCCTCTCTGCAGGACAGGTCTCAATGGTTCCCTGCACACCAGCCTCTTGTCCTGCACCTGCTGGGGGGCCAGGCTGGAGCCACCTGGCACTATCCAACCCAGGGCATCAAGCTTTTAGGTAGTAAGGTCTTGAATGCAACCTCCCTGCTGTGATGTCCAGGAAGGGACCACTGGATCCTACCCAGAGGGGCACATCATGACACCACCACTGTCCTCACCCAGCACTCCTTCAGCCAGTTAAAGGGATGCAAATTAAAAAACAAAGACCAAGTTGTTTTTCCTTCTCCTCCCTCTTTCTTCATATCACTCTGTAATCCTGTACGTTGCAATTTGTGCCCTTATGTCCATCCCCTTTTCTCAATGAGTTAATAAAAATTATTTTTGCTCCAAGGTGGAGCATGGAAGTCTCACTTTGTGCTGAGCTTGACAGCAAGAGGCACATAAGCTCCTGCTTCACTGGGGAGCGATGGGCTGAATCAGGCTCCTAAGCACCTCCAAGCATCTGATCCTCAAGTTTCAATTTTCAGCTCCATTTTCAGCTCCCTCTCCTCCCTGTTCAACAGCAGTGGAAGATTACAAATACAGCAAGGCAGCTCATCTGCTGCATCTCATCTGTGTGATCTGTGGGCACCCACTAGTGTCTGCCGGATTCTCCCTCCACAGGCACTTCACGATTTTCCCCAACATATCTGCAGTGATGGCCACAGTCTTTCCTGGTCTGCAGCTCCCTCCTCAGCCCTTTGCTGTGCAAGTCCTGGTTAGAGCTGAGGACACAGGCAGCAGCACCACATGCACCTGCACTGAGATTAACCCTGCAGAGTCAGGGACAACAATTGTATTTCCTTATCCAAAAATCATTGTCTGGGAAGGCTGACGGGCCAGCTCTGCTAAGAGAGAGGCTTCAGTGGGAGTCTCTGCTTATTACAGGAGTGATGGAGTATAGACATCACCACCACTTACCTGGCCCAGGGGATACGGTGACTGCCTGCTCTGCCCTCTTGTGAAATGTTGGTAATAAAGGATCACATGTACATGCTTGTTGGGCTGGGGACACAGGGACTAAAAGGAGGGATGTTAGGAGGTGGTCTCATTTAGTCTGGCTGAGAGGAAGCTAAGCACTGAATTAATGGTGGCCAAAAGCTACCTGAAGGGCAGTTACAAAGGCAACAGAGCCAAACTTCCCTTGGTGGGACATGTCACAAGGGGCAATGGCCCTATAGTGCAGCTTGGGATGCTTAGGCTGGACATCCAGATGATTTTTCTTTCCCAGGAGGTGGTGTATGCCTAGGAGAGACCACAGCATGGGGCAGGGGTCCTCCATCAGTGGGGGTTAATGAAGCTAAGCCCAATAAGGCTGTGGTCATCCTGACCCTGTGCTGGTGACAGTCATGGTGCAAGCAGGCACTGCCCAGGAGCATCCCAGGGCTCCTATCCCACTACGCCTTCCAGGATCCTGTGACTCTGGAATATATGAGCTCTAACCAGTCTGGCAAAGCTGCTTCTCAGCCTCTGACTGAGGGGAAAATTCTGGCTGCCTGTGACACAACATGCAGCATTTAATCCATGCCTGTTCCCCTTGTAGGAGTCACAACTTTTTCATGCAGGGAGGTGATGAGGACCTGAGTAAGGTTCCCACAGCCCCTTCAGAGCAGGGCTCCCACACATCCCTCCCACTTCCCCAGGCTGGGGACAGCTAGAGAGCTAGCAGAAGCCAGAGCCCACAGGGAGCTGTGGCCCAGATCTGGGGGGAGCAGTCCTCTGCAAGCCCCCTGCCAAGCCCCTCACACACACCCTTCCTCAGGGACTCACTCTCCCTGCTTCTTCCCAAGGCAGGGCTGGGCTGGACGGGGGGATGGAGGTGGTACAAGGGTCTCTCTGGTCTCAGTGAGGAAGTTCCGACAGCAAGTGGCTTGATAAAGTAACTGTTTTAATAAGGTAGAGTAAAAAAAAATACCAAGAGTGAGTAAATCTTGCGCCCCTTCAGATGTTAGACAACCTGCATTTGTGCAGCATCAGATGGACCCAGGATGGATTTTCCCACAGTGCTGCACATAGCCCTTCCCTGGGGAGAAGTTCCTCCTTTCTGGTCCTTCAAGCTATTATACAGCCCTTTTTTTTATTCTATCTTATTAAAACAACTATATTATTAAGCCATTTGTTGTCTGGCCTTTCTTACTGAGATGCAGAAATAACCCTCTCTCCCACCTCACCCTCAGTGCAGCACAGGGTGTCCCTCACACATGGTGGACCCCCTTCCCTTTCCAGACCCCAGCACTGGTTTCAGAAAAACAAGGGCTGCAGCCACTGTGCTGGCTGCAGACTATCCCACAACTCGCTAGCAAAGCCAGTTTGCTAATGCTCCGATTTTGTAAATGGTTTTCCTTTATAACACAAACCATGTGCTCCGCACACTATCATCTCCTACCTGCTCCATCCAAACTTGTGGGATTAGAGCACTGTGTCTTCCCCACTCTACCACACAGTATTTGCTGAGCAGCTGTAAAACAATTAATTGAATATAATTATCAAAAGGATGTTCATGTTTCCTGCACATTCACACATCACTTTATCTCAATCATGCCAGGGCTGGTCTATAATTCTCTTTTTAATAAGTTCCAAAAATATTCCTGTAATCAATATCCTCAGCTTAACCAAAAAAACCAAACCAGCTCCTCTATCTAGAAACACTGTGAGAGCTTGAAACGACCCTAAGGGTCCCTGCGGAGGGAGAAGGACTTCTTGCTGTGCTGGGTGCATTTCTCATTGGCTCCAGGCAATTCCTGCTCTTCCCAGCAGAAGAATTTGGGGGAGCCAGCGTTTTCTCCTCCTCCTGGCCTGATCCAGCCAACTCCTCTCCTTGTCCCATCCACTGCGGGGCTTGCACAGCCCCAGTTGGGACTTTCTGATTTAAAAGCGTACAAGCAGCAGACATCCTTAGAACCCATGTCTGAACCAAACACACCTGAGGTGCTGGGGGAGCTGCCAGGGAAGACAGCTGCCATCACCCCTCTGGGACTGGGGCACAAAAATGTCCCTTTCTCTTACACCAAGAGTCAGCCCAGCAAATGCCACCCTCTCTTACTCTTCAAGGAATTGCCTCATAAAAGTGAAACTATTTCCTTGCAGATGCCATGCCAGAGTAGACTCAGGTGCTTCTTTTGCACTGTGAGAAACCAGAGTATCAAGAGACTCAGTACCTTTATAGAGTTTTTCCCATGGCATCTTGCAGGGTAAAGTAAAGAGATGTTGCCTCCACAGTAAGGGTCTGGCTTATGGCCCAAGAGGTTGTAAATTAAGCACCCCTTCAGCAAAATCCCAAGACACTGAGATGGGACGACATTCTTGAGCCGATAGTCTCCAGCTATGCCACAGAGAGCAGGCATCCCAGGTTTTTAAACTCCAGCCAGGTCTCAGTGGAACAGGAAGGAATCCCACCAGCTCCCAGGGCTATGATGATGCTCCAGAAAGCATCCTGAAAGAGATGAAGGCAAACTTTAAATAATTAATAAATTAGATGCTTTAAAACATTTCCCTGCTACAATACAACATTCCTTAATGCTGCCCATGGGAAGTCACTCGCAGATGAGGAATGGAAAACTTCTCTCCACCTCATGTATAACTCTTCCTTGTCACAGCACCCATGTCAGGCACACAGGACTTCTGCAGTCATAGTAGGTATCAAGCCCATCACCCTGTGAATGACAAGTGATTCTGCTGCCCTTAGACAACCCCTGTCACAGCCCCTTTTCTTCTTGGTGAAGCTTCAAGTGAGAAGCCAAGCTGGCCTTTCTCTTCCTCCACATCTAGAAACCAACAGACCTTTAAAGGATGGTATCACACCTACATCCTATCAGTGACAGCCCCCACTCTCATCTCTTGCAGGATGGTTGCAGAGCTGGCCCATACTTCCATCTATCAGCACAGTCAATGCACAGTTCAGTTCTTCCTTCTTCCTGAAGAACACCTGTGGCTTCTGCCCAGGGAAGACACTGGAGCATGGTTCAAAGAACAGCTTCATACAGAGACTGGAACTGAGGTCCAGTGGGTGCCACCTCCCAGGTGTGGGGCAGGCCACCAAAGGACTGGGCAACAGGCCAGTTTTGCAATACCTGAAGGATGGCTTCACACTCATCCTGCTATCCTTCGCTCCATCAAACCATACTTAGGGACCATCTCTTCATGTCCTCTAAAAGGGCTTTGTTTGCCACGATGGCCACTTGCTGTGAACAGCCAATAATGAGATACCTTCATTGTTCTCACATAGGTGGGTTTAGAAGTTACAAACTATAAAATTTTATGGACAAAAGCCCCCATATTCTCCGAGCAGCTTGCCAGGCTGAGGAGCATCTGCATAAATAGGTTTGTTTACAGTCAACCAAGCATATGCATCTCAGGGGATCCAACCAAATTCCTCTCCTGATGACTGCCAAACAGTGCAGGAGATGGCCATTATCTGAATGCAGCAAGATGTTCCACCATAGGGATATTTAAACTCAACAGCATCAACTACTTACAATCCAGTAATGGATCTAAGTGCTTGTCTGTTCTGCATGGGTTGATCTGCACAGCTGAAGTTTGCTCTTTGTTCTGTGAGTACTGAAGAAGTCTTCCTTTCAGAGCCATGTAAACAAAACCCCTTAGATGACGGGGAGTTGGTGCTGTGCTGCACCGGCAGCAGCCAGGCCACCTGAGAGCTGAGGGCTCACCATGTCCTTTCAGGGTGGAAACAGTCGGGTTAGCATCCTATCGCAAGATCCAGGCATTTGCTGCCATGTCAACACATTCTGACAATCCACATGTTTTATGCTAAGCAATGATTTCATCCTCTCCGCAAGGGATTAATTGTTTTTAGTCCCACTTAGCTGATTTGTGGCATCTGGCCGAAAGCACACACTACAGGGTTATGCTAATGCTTCCTTGCTTTTTTTCCCCCTTTTTTTTTCTTTTGAGTGTGAGGCCTTTAAGCTCTTATGTGTGTTGTCTTTTGTTTCATGCAGTGTCCCACCCTGCATCCCCAAAGCTATGACATCTCCTCCGAGGTAATGTGGAACTTGTCTCTCTGTGTTATCTGGCCCAAAAAACTGGAGTCCCAGCTCAGCATCGTAATGGCTCCCAACTCAGAGCAGTACAAAATCTTCAGGCTCATCTGATGCTTTAGATGCTTGCTGGTGCTTGCTTGGGAGAAACCACGGCCTCTGAAGCTCACCAAAATGCTTCTGGATGTGGGGGAAGGAAAGGGGTCCATTTCTAAGGCCTGAGTTTGACACCACAGCAGGTACTCTGAAAGCCAGTCAAATATCAGTGGACATCCCAAAGCCACCAGCTACTCCAGAAAGAAAAAGATGTAAGGAATAAGAAAGCCTTTGGGGCTGGCGTCCTGTCTCACAGCATCTTTTGCATGGCCTGTGCAGGGAAGGTTGTGATGCTATGGATCCCAGTGCTCCTATACAGCTGTGAAACATCACTTCTTGTTGAACTTTGGAGAAGAACTCTTTTTGGGGAAAAAAAAAAAGTCAAGGCATCCTTTTCTTGACAACTGCAAAACTGTGATTTGCTCTAAATCTCATTTCAAAACTGCAATTTGTTCTAAATCTCCTTTCTCATCCTCACAAATATTTGGGGTTTCTTTGGCCCAAGATGGAAGTAGTCAGTTAAGCCAATGCCATGGCCCCCCTTCGCCTCAGCTCCATGAGTGACCTTGCTCCCTGTGAACAAGGCTAGGTGTACTAAGAGACTTAAGGAGGTCAGGGCAGACGGAGTTACTGCCGAGCTCTGTCTCCTACAGTACCCTAATAAATCCCAGTTGCCCTAAGGGAGTATTTTCGTGGGTATTTCAAGAAGACATTGGGTGAGGGATAAGTGGGCTGCTGAGAAGGTATGTCTCTAGCAGCATAATCCAGACAGTGCCACCAACACTGTGGCCCCAGACGATGGTCTTTATTGACAGATTTCTTCTGCGCTTGCTGTGTGTAGGAACACACATTTGGAAAGCGAGGAGGGATGGAGGTGGGGAGGAAGCTCTGCTCAGTTTTGGACCCTCAAGGGCTCTAGCTTCTACTCCTCTGCCAGTTCACACGCAGCATCACACTGGAAACATGCTGGCTAGGAGCTGAGAGGGGCATTTCTCAGTGGGGCAAGGGGAAGCAGCGTATGGAAACAGCAGTCTACGAGGGAGACTGACTCCTGAACTGGAAGCATCCCACCGCTTGGGACAAGGTGGTAGGCCTGGGAAGTGCTAGCAGGGAAACCACAAACTCACTGCAGTGATGGTGCTTGGAGTGTTCAGTAGAGAGCCATGGAGGGCCAACAGGACAAATGTGACTGTATGTCAACATTCCTGGTGGATGAGATAGCCCCACAGGGAGCTTGGTTGCAGTAAGCCATGGGGCACAAAGGTGCCTCCCTCACACCTCCCCAGCTCCAATGAGTGGTGGCAGCTCTGACCAGGAGCTGTGGCAGAGCTACTTCAGTCCTCCAGCACCAGTTGTCTCAAAGCATCCAACAGGCTCAACGATTCATCTCAAAGCATCCAACAGGCTCAGTAATAAAAAGCCTGAAGAAATGGTTTTACCAGTACCAGACCACGGTCCAGCCAGGGAGAGGTCTCCACAGGGCAGCCACCTGTCAAATTCAACTTGCACAGGCAGGAGTCTGAAAGACAAGCTGAACTATTTTCACAAAATAAACTGTGTTACCTTGGCCTCTCTAGCTGCCCCAGGCCTGTTGCAGAGCAAGGACTGGGGGACATACGCTGACTATAGGAAACTTCCCCCCCTCCACGTTTCAAGTTAATGCCCTATGCTCCCACCAAGACAACACTGCAGACAGAACAACTGGAGGAAAGAAACCCCACGAGACCAGTAGCTTTGGGTTTGCACTTGAATACCATCCTGAGATTAAAGGGGTGAGAAATGATGGGTGAGAAAATGGGTTTGCATGGCTCTCAGCAGGTTGTCTGAACACTGTAGAAGTTTATTTGGACCCAGGAACACATGAAGGATGTTTCAAAGGATTGTAAATGATCTCGTCCATGATTTGAGAATTGCCAACAACCTCATATGCTTTTTAAGGAAAGGGGGTTTAAAGTAGTGGGAAAGAACCACCAGCCTGCAAGAAACTGCATCAGGGAGAGGCTGGAGCCATTAAAAGCAGATGTTACAAAAGGCCAGAAAGCTCCCCCAGCCTAGAAGGGGCATGGGGGTTTGTCTGGGCCAAGGCACACTCATACCTGGAAGTCTCTAGAGCCAAGGCTCCTCTCCACGTGGTGTGGACAGCACTGCCTTCTCCCACTCTATTCTTCTGCAGGACCTGCAACTGCTGGACTGGTCTTGAACACATTACTGTCCCCACTTGGTGTGATCCAGCAGCTTTTGGAGGCTGTAAATTAGCAGCAGGATAAATCAGGTATCTGGCACAAGAACAGGGTGCACCTCTCTCAGGCAGGGCTGGGAAACCCCGAAGTGCTGCAGACAATGCCTGCCAGCGCTTTCTAAAGCACACTTTCCAAAAACCCTGCCTTGAGGGGATGGATTTACAGCACACAAACCCCAGCGTGTCCATAAGTGCAGAAAGAAGAGCAAGACCGGCAAGGCTGTCAGTTGGCTGGCTGCACAGCTGTACTAGTCAAGGACCTGAAGTCATGGCTGCAGGAACAGCATCCCAGGCCCACCCGGACACAGCTGTGGGGACACCAGTGAGGCAGCATGAGAACAACAGGAATCATACAGCAAAAAACACAGGAATGCCCTCATCCTAATAAAAGGACGAGCCAGCTGGTGCACCAGGAGCCAGAGCCAGCTGTCCCACCGAGCCAGCTATGTCCATCCTCCGGACACCCCTGGGGATGAAGCACCTTCCCAGCCAGCACTGTGGGCATGGGAAAAGCAAAGGGAAGCAGGAGGCCCTGCTGGGCATCACACCACTTCAACTAGAGGCAAACAAGCCAGCTGGATATTGGGAGGCAGGCTGCTGTAAAGTGGGGTGAGCACAGCCCCGGTCCATCTGGGAATAGGTCTGCTGGTGTTGGACCAAGGCATGGTCACATTTAGGGGTTCCACAACCTTTGGTAAATACTGTACATGATCCTGGGCTCTACTCCTTACTCCTCCTTAGGAGGCAAGGAGCAGAGTGCCCCAGTTTTATAAACTGTTGTCACTGAAAGCCAGCAAGATTAGAATTTGGTGGCTGTTCGTTGTTTTCAACAGAACAGCAGCCAGCACTTACTAGACTGTTTGGGGAGATAGAGAACTATGTTTCTAACCCTCTAAATTCACTGAGAACCACAAACTGGCAAGGATCCTTGCTCTCTGCAGGTGATGACACTGCAGAGCCCTCCATGGCCAGAAAGAGAGAGAACTGATAAAGGGGAAGAGGGTAGCAGGGAGACTTGCAGGCCAGTCAAGGGAAAAGAGAAAGCATGCTGCATAACTGGAAAAAAACATCGTGAAAACAATCCCAAACTTAATTCACTTGGATGGGACTTCACGTGGTGCTTAGAAGAATTAGCCCTTTATCTTTGCAGATACAAGAAGCAAGACAATTACCCTTCCCTCCCCCATCCCCTTTTTTTTCTCCCAAAGAGTGAGCAAAAGAGGCATCTCCACAGCTCACTGTGGGAACTACAGTTGTGGACAAGGAATGGCTGGTATGTCCTCACAATGCCCATCTCTAGCAGGTGGCCAGAATGACACAAGGGTCGGCCTGAATCCAGCTGTGCTCCACTTCGGAACACCTGGAAGCCAGACTCCCTGGCAGGGTGACCTGTCAAGCAGTGATCCTCCAGTACCCCCAAGGGGAAACCTTGCCTCAGTGCTCACACAAAATAGATTGTTGAAGGAACCAGAGTGACTTTTTTTGAGAAAAGCTCAAAAGCACCAAAAAAGCCCTCCTACAACTGGAGGGCTTTAGTTAACTGTGGCCAAGCTTTTCCATTGTTATTTTACAGTTGCTTGATGTTCTGAAAGATATTTAGAAAACTGACCTGTGCCAAACTGGGCGAGGGTGAAAAAAAATGAAATTTGGCAGACATGTTATTCATTCAGCATGTAGTTTGGATGATGTCCAGTGACTAACACAGGAGTTTTAACTGATCTGGGAGACTAAAAACCATTCACAAATAATTTGATTTAGGGACATTGTGATTTCTTTTTATAAATAATTTTCATTGAGAAGTATTTTTTTAATTAGGATCGACAGACCTAATAGCAACTCTATTGTGTGCACACTTCATCGTTCCTGTCTTTGTAAATGACTTACATATGTGGTGTGCTAGTTTCTTGTTCACTGCACACGATGGGGCTTGTTCACAGCGCAACCAATGCCTTGCAGACAGTGCACAAGCCGTGCTGAACTCCCTTCTCCAAAGGCATGCTCTGAAGAGGACCCAGGTGGAAAGCAAAGGAAGCTTTCACCGTAGCATTACACACTCCAGTTCGGGGGCTGGTCTAAGCCTTTGGACAGCTTCAGACATCCCCATGTGGCTGTGGCTGCCTTCTAATTGCTCTGGCTCCAAGGCATTGTAACGGCAACTTTGCTTTGGTTGCTTTATTGCTCCAAGTCCTGCCACGGCTCAGAAAATGCTCTGAACCAGAATATGCCTCCCTTTTCCATGGTGGGAGCACTGAACAAGGACTAGATCAAGGCAAAGATCTGGCAAAAAGCTGTGTCCAAAGTCTAAACTCAGTTGCGTCCTCATCCAGCAGATCACCCAGCTAAGCCTCAATAGATCTGGGGAGATCACAGCAGAATTCGGACAGCAGATGGGAAAAGAATGGCTCAGCAACTCAAATGCATCTTTCTTGGCAACACCCTCTGTGTGTGACAGCCTTTTCTTTGCCTTGGACAATAACAATTGCATCCCAGTGACTTTCGTTACTAATCTTATCTGTTGTTTGAATGGCTCTTAGATTCCCTCCTGCGATTATAAATGTTCATACAAGTTCTTGGAGTCAGCAGAGCTGTTTTGTGGCTGAATAACAGGCTTGGGCTCCAAACTTTGAGATGCTCACTGTAATGATCAGATATGTTTTTAAAAGCCCTCCAGACTGGATTTCAAAACAAAAGGCCCATTGATCTTAAGCCTGAAATCCCAGCCATGACTCTGAAAACCTTCTCCCCTGTCTTTCAGAGGAACTGAAACTGGTGCGATAAAGGATGACTACAACAGCCAAAGAAAGGAGGATTTGTCTTACGAGAGGAAATGACCAGAAGCTGGTCTTACTTAGACTACCAGAACTGGGGCTGAAGGGGATACAATTGCTACTGAGAGACACATGGAAGGGGAGAAAACATGAGAAAACCTTGTGAAAGCTTCAAGCTGAAAGTTGTGGAGCTGTAAAGAAGCCGCTGACACATTCAGGCTGGGGATGAAAAGATTTCTGATTTTCAGAGCAAAAAGGTCTGGAGCAGGTTTCAGCAGAACCCACAGAAGCAGCCCAACATGAAGTCTGATAAATACATGGGACACAGTGATACGGCTGCAATAGCAAGGGAAGGCAGCATGTGACCCAGGAGGTCCCTGCAAGATCCCTATCTAGTCTTTGACCATCAGCACCTGGACGAGGTATGAAGACATTCCCCTGGCTCCTGCATTTCTCCATCACCTTTGTCTGTCCTGTTTTGCACCTTCTCTCATTCATCACAGGCCTGCCTTGGCCACATTACCTTGTTTTAGCACTGGGCAGACTAATGCAGGTCCCTGCGGCACAGCCATGGCCAGACACATGGGAGAGGTGGCTATGGTTGAGCTCCTATTGAAAAAAATTACCTGCTGGGAAGAAAAAACACACTTAAATAAGCAAATACCTGCATTCAAGCCAACTTCAGACCCAAACCCAAAGTATTAGGGAGTTGCTGTGACTAGAACATCGAATGAGGCTGGGCAAGCAGTCTGCCCACCCCCCCAGTAAAGCAGACACACCAGCTGGTCTGTTCCCAGAATTCCCAGTGTCCACCTGGAGAGCAGCCACTCCACAGGCAGTAGTGTTGGCCTCCACTGGGGTGGAAAAGTGACCTCTGCTGCTGGTTGCACTTGGCCAGCACTGTCACTACCAGCAATCCTCAGCCCACCACAGTCAGAGACAAACCGGCTACGTGGCTCCCGGGCGTCAGGTTTTCACCAGATGTGTTTCCTCAGCAGTTACGTATTTCTCTGCTGGGTGAATAAAGCGGAGCGGTCCAGACTCCATAAGGCTACCTGCTGGTGTCAACCCGAGGCGCCACGGTTAGGCCTCTGTTAAGGTTGTTTAACGTCACTTGGCTTCAGCATAAAAAGAGCAAATCGGGAGAGGAGCTGCCCGATCACCAGCCCTCAGCCTGCCACATGGGTGCAGCGCAGCTCCTGTGCCGGGCACGCACCGGGAGAGCTCCCGTGTTCAGGCAGGCTAAAGATTAAACGTAGCATCCACACAGCACCGCATGTCCCAGGCGTTCAGGGCATTTCTGCAAGCCAATGTACAGCTGCTGACAGCTTGCGAGCTGCAGCTCCAAAACATTGCTTCTGTATTAAAAGGAAACAGTTTTCCTCTCTCTCTTTTTTTTTTTTTTATTACCCATGGAGTCACTAATAACCAAGGCTTTAATCATAATGGGGCAGACTGGGGGTTCCTCCCACAATATCCAAGCAACATCTAAGACATGCAGATGTCTTAGCAATTTACTCTCTCTCTCCTTGATGAACGCATACGTTATTTCCTCCAGCGCAGAGCACATCCCGCGGGCCACCATGAAATCTGCCTGGTAGTACGCCTGCCTTCTGTAACACCTGCAGGTTTTTTGGGATGCTTAAGGTAGATCGATGCCCTCCACGTAAATCAGCACTCACCGTCCTGGAAGCAGCAGGCAGGGAATTAGGCAGAGAAGGGACTTCTGGCCAAATCCAGGCTGCCAGTTTGCTTCCTGACCCTCAGCACTGGGAGGAAGCATCCTTACTTGGGCTGCAGCTGGCTTGGGATTCAGGATTCAGTGTTCGGTAACAAGGACTGGAAGCGAAGGGACCTCCTCCAAAGCCCACCAGAAAGCAGCAATGTAATAAAAAGCAAACTGGTCACCTGCAAGGGAACGCTCGGAGGGCTGCCTCCCCGCCCCCTGCCCCTTCCACCCTGGTGCCCGTCCCACTCCGCCCGCGGGAGTCCGCGCCCCCGGCACCCCGCCGCGCCGTGGGTGTACTCATCCGTTACATTAGCAGCCCCGAATTCACATACACCACCATCCCGCCCCCTCCGTGCTCCCACCGGGAAGCTCCCCCGCCCGACCCCCTGATACTGAGCTTTGTCCCAGCACAGGGATCGCCGCACTGGGATGGGGGGAGAGGCGGGGGCTGGCGAAACCCGCTCCTCCGCGGTCGCCCGAGAGGGTTTCCTCCCGGGGACGCGCGGCTCCCGGAGCGTACCTCCAGGGAGGGCGGCGGCGCCTCCCGGTCCCGCCAGCAGCCCCCGGCGGGGGCGGGAACCCGGTACCCACCGGGTATCCACTGGATATCCACCCGGGGAGGCCGCCGCAGCCCGGCACCCACCGGGTACGCACCCGGGGGTCTGCCAGCGGGAGCGGGAACGCCGCCGGGAGCTGCTGATGCAGGGGGCGGGGAGTGGCGCGGCGCGGGGGGGCGGCCCGCCCCCGCCCGGTGGCGGCGGTGCTCGGCGCGGCCGCCCGGCGGCGCGGCGCTGCTGCCCGGCTCGGCGGGGCGGCCGGCGTCGGGGGCCGCTCTCTGCCGCCTTCCCGCGCCCTCTCCTCGCTCCCGCAGATCTCGCGAGAGCGGCCGGCTGGTGGCCGCGGGGGCTGTTGCAGCAGCGGCGGCGGCGGCGGGCGGAGCGGCGGCGGCGGCGGGCGGCGGCCGGGGGCGGCCGAGGAGGAGGCGGCGGCGGCGGCGGCGGCGGCGCGGGCGGCGGCGCGGGGGGGGCGCCGGGCGAGAAGCGGCGGCGGCGGCCGAGGCCGAGCGGCGGCGGCGGCGGGCGGCGGCATCATGGCGGACAGAGACAGCGGCAGCGAGCAGGGCGGCGGCGGCGGGGGCGCGGCGGGCGCCGGGGGGCCGGGCTCGGGCGGCGGCGGCGGCGGCGGCGGCGGCGGCCCGGGCGGCGGCCTGCAGCACGAGACGCAGGAGCTGGCCTCCAAGCGGGTGGACATCCAGAACAAGCGCTTCTACCTGGACGTGAAGCAGAACGCCAAGGGCCGCTTCCTCAAGATCGCCGAGGTGGGGGCGGGTGGCAACAAGAGCCGCCTGACCCTCTCCATGTCGGTGGCCGTCGAGTTCCGCGACTACCTGGGCGACTTCATCGAGCACTACGCGCAGCTGGGGCCCAGCCAGCCCCCCGAGCTGGCGCAGGCTGCCGACGAGCCCCGGCGGGCGCTCAAGAGCGAGTTCCTGGTGCGGGAGAACCGCAAGTACTACATGGATCTGAAGGAGAACCAGCGCGGGCGCTTCCTCCGCGTCCGCCAGACCGTCAACCGCGGCCCGGGGCTGGGCTCCACGCAGGGCCAGACCATCGCCCTGCCGGCCCAGGGCCTGATCGAGTTCCGCGACGCCCTGGCCAAGCTCATCGACGACTACGGGGTGGAGGAGGAGCCGGCCGAGCTGCCCGAGGGCACCTCCTTGACTGTGGACAACAAGCGTTTCTTCTTCGACGTGGGCTCCAACAAGTACGGCGTGTTCATGCGGGTGAGCGAGGTGAAGCCCACCTACCGCAACTCCATCACCGTCCCCTACAAGGTCTGGGCCAAGTTCGGCCACACCTTCTGCAAGTACTCGGACGAGATGAAGAAGATCCAGGAGAAGCAGCGGGACAAGCGCGCCGCCGCCGCCGCCGCCCCCGCCGCGGGCGCCGGGGCCGAGCCGCCCCCCGAGGCCGAGGCCGCCGCCGCCGCCGCCGGGCCGCCCGGCGCCCTGCTGCAGGCCGAGGAGCCCGAGGAGGACTGACCGCCCGCCCCCCCCGGAACGCGGACTGGCCCCGCCGCCGGCGGGAGGGCGGGCGGGCGGCGGGGCGGGGGGGCGGCGGCGAGCGGCCCTCCCCTCTGCCCGGCGCCCCCCCCGGCAGCGCCGCCCGCCCGGCGCCCCCCGCCGCCCGGCAGCAGCGCCTCCGACCCGCCACCCATCGCTGGATGTTCCTCCACTTTACCCACCGTATCAAACAGTAAGCAGCTGCTAAAACAAAAAAAAAAAAACAAAACACACAAAAAAAAGTCAAAAAAAGTAATAACATTATATATGAACTGTGTTTCCTACTTGATTAAAAATATAAAGAACTGAGTGTTTATTTCCCTAATTAACCGAGAACTTTTGTACACGTTTAAGCTATTATTATTAAAAGTGTTTGCAAAAATGGTCAAGATTATAATATTGCTGAATTATATAAAAAGAAAAAGTCCTTTTCATGTTGAGCTAACATTTGACTTTAGCACAAAAAAAAAAAAGAGATATTTTAGAACACGTAAAAATAATATTTTTAGTTTTTTCTTCTCATTTTGTTACCAAATTTCGAACCTTACATGGAGGTTACTATAGTATATTTGACACCCTATATACCTGTGATTAGAGATGTGTATATATATATGAGGGCTAGGCATGCTGTGTGTCTGAGCTTTGTCTAAATGTTATGCAGAAGTTTGTAGAGTTAAAAGGTACGTAGGTTTAATTCATGCAAGGTAAACAATAAGTGCTCTCTTTTATACAATATGCATTGCATCTGGACCTTAAACATATAAAAATGGTCAGTGAAACTTCTGTGAACATGAAGAAAAATTATTAAAAAAGGCATTTAAATGAAATTTGCTAACTTGTGATTTTTACGTTTGAACCAAAGTTACTCAAATAGTAAAAAAAAAAAAAAAAAAAAGAGGAAAAGTAAAAGAGAGAGAGAGAAAAGTAAAGAATTTTCCTCCCTTAATATTTTTTTCTGCACCTGTTTGGTTTACAACTGAGTAGGCGTATTGTCATTATTGTGTATATGAGATGTACTTGTATTGTTCATATTTTTTTTATTCTGTGTACTTAAAGTAATTAACCTGATGTGCAGCGGTTTCCAGTCGACCTGTTTTTGGACAGCAGGTAGCGAGTCTTTCCATGTCGCCACTGGCACTAGCACTGTCTCCTGAACTTGTGCGAGGTCCGAGCCTGTGCTTTGATCCCTACCAGTGCTGATTAACTTCTGTAGGCCTGTTAGAAATCAGTGCAACGCGATTGCAGAGTAATCCTACTGAGCCATGGGGTTCGGAGTTTTGTTGGAAAGTGAAAGCCAAGCCTGTGTGTGTCTGTAACGGATTTCCATGTAGCTGTGGTGCTAGTTGTTACTGGCTACATACCTGACGAGCCTAGCCGTGCCCTTCCCTCCCCGTCCCAGCCTCCTTGCCGGCATGTGCGCTCGTGGGCTCTGGTCAAAGCCTAGGGTAGGGAAACGCAGAATTGTCAAAACGCTATCATCTGTCCAGGTGTGTTCTCCAAATTGAAATTGTTTGTAATAATAATAAGGATAATAATAGACTTTTACAGGTTGTTTTTGTTGATTTTTTTTTCTTTTTAAAAAAAAAGTTGGTGTGCTTTTAATTGACTAACTTCTTGCTGCTGTATAGTAAAATATTAATATATTTTTATCATTAAACTGCTGCATGACTATCATCATGATGAGTGAAGAGAAAACGTTATGAAAAAAAAGATGCCTTAAACAGTGAAAACAAAACTTTTTTTTTTCTTTTCTTTTCTTGGCTGGAATTCATAGACAGTGTTTCAGAGAAACTAGGATCTCGTTCCACTTGGAGGTTTTTTTGGGATGCAATCATTTTTCTTAATGCTTTTGGCAGAGTTAGCCATCTGGTAGACCTAGCTGCTGCGCGTAGAAGGCACCCCTGTGCAAGCAGGGGCTGCCTGCGCTCTTTACTGATGGTCAAGGATGGAGTTTGGGAGGGGTGGGAGGGGTGGGGTAAAGAGCTTGTTGTAAAGAGTTTTACTTTCTCGTGTCTTTTTATTCCCACTTGAAATTATAATTCCTTTTTTTTTATATATATGTGTACTGTAAGTGTCAAAACAAGTTGTTTCCATTATACCATGCATTATTTCCCGTTAAAGAAGTTTGCTGTTAGTGTTCACAGAAAGTTAAAAGTCAAATACGAGATGCCGGTAGTGAGCTGTTTCTGTTTCTTCTAAACAATCACTGGAAATGTTTAAAATTGCTTTAATGTGCACTTTCCTATTTCCCAGTAGTAAAATAAGCTTTTGGAGTGCGTAATGTGACATTTGAAATGGTTCTCAATTGCATGTAAACATCTGTCTGATAACCTGCTTTTGAATCGGAGGGTCTGGATGGGCAGTTCCATCGATTATTGTACTTCAACTGTGATGTGTGCGGGACTGCATTCCCTATGCTGCTAGACATAGTTAGGAAATTAATTGCTTTGGTTTTGTTACTTGATTGATTGTCTCGGTCCTGCTGTTCACTGCCCTCCCAAAAGTTGTCTTGCGCTGCCGGCGGACGCGGTCCGGCACTCGTAGTTCCACGCCACTGTTGTGTTCCCAGCAATAAGTAGTGGGAGGCAATGAGAGCACAACAGAGTGGCCTTCCATACCCTCCCAGCTCCTGGGAGCATCAGTGGTGGGGCAGGCTGCTCCCCCGTGGTCTTCCTTGCCCGTGCCACCCAGATCCTGCCCAGGATCTGGCTGACCCGAGAAGCATACAGGCCACGCGGGTCCAGTCAAACCAGTACAGCTTGTAACAGCTCGCTGGCAGTTGTGTGAACAGTGTCTGAGAACTTGTGGTCGGTCAGCTTTTGTCTCGTTTTGGGTTTCTTCTGCGTGTTTCGTTGTTTCTGGGGGGGGTCTTTTTCTTTTCTTAATGCACGTTAATGTATGTTTTAGGACTTGATGAATGATCATAATGAAAGACTAAAATGACTGTAAAGGTTTGTGTGATTTTGCTTCTGGTTTTGCTTTTTGTTTTGATTTACTTTTGGCTTTTTTTAATTATTTTTTTTCCCGGAGGTGCTCGGTGGTACTTTACCAAGGCTCTAATATCTCAGTATTTAAAACCAAGTACAGAAAACCCTGTTCAATGTTGGAAGAAGAAAGGTATATTTGACCATATGTGTTGCTTTAAAAAAAAAAGACAGTATGCTCAAATGTGCCAAGATATCTAATTCCTGAGAAGTATGCCTTATATTTTCCTTGATGATATGCTTTTAAATGTCTTGTAGAATAGGTCCGAGAGCATGATAAAAACTACTTTATAATGACTACATGCAAGAAAACTTGAAATTCATTGCAATACTGACATTATTTTATTTTTAAGGTTAAAGGGACACTGTCAAGTAGTTTACTATTGAAATACAACCGCCCTTTAAGTGGTTTTATGTTAACAGAGAAATGTCCTCCAAAATCAAAGTCCTTATTACTTGTTTTTTTCCCCTTGGTTGGTTGGTGTGGTTTTTTTTTTAAAAAGAAAAAGGTAAAATTGCTCTGTCTCTGCGAAGTTAAAGAAAAAAAAAGAAACGAACCAGCCATTGTTGGTTCCTGCCTCTTCTTTGCAGTCCCTCTGGCAATGCTGTCCAGCGGCAGCCCTCCAGCTGCCCAGGAGCAGGAGGGGACTGGCCGACTGGCCTGGGCACAGCTGCCACACCAGTGGTCAGACACCCAGCTGTGCTGAGCTTTCAGCGAGGCATACCCCTGTGCAGTGGAGAGCTTTTTTGGAAAAGTCAATTTAAAAAAAAAAAAAAAAGAAAAAAAAGAAAAAAAATACTTGACAGTGTCACTTTCTTGCGTATCCCTTGCAGGGGTTGAAATGTGCTCGGTGTAGCGCTAGCTGCTGTAAAGTGCGGAGGGGCTGCCCACAGTGGGCAGTGGGTGTGAGGCAGAGCCCACCCTGGCGGGCCAGGCAGAAGAGCTGCCAGTGATTTTAACCCCTGCTCAGAGCCGACCGATAACTTCTTGGGGTTTGGTTGTTGTTGTTTTTTGGGGGGGAGGGAGTGGGGGTGGCGGGGGCAATTACTTTGTTGCCTTTAAAAATAGCACTGTAACCACCTTTTTTTATGATTAGCTGTAGTATAACTTTTGTCCCTTCAAACTATGCAAGCTATGAAATGTAAATTAGGTATCAGTTAAAGATAGTTGATTATATTCAATCAGATGGCATTCATGCACTAACTGGAGTATATACAGATAAAGCTATTAGTGACTTGTATGCTAACAGCAAGATATAACATACCTACCTATTCTAAAAAAAAGACTATTAATATTGTATAACAGGACTGTGGGGGTTGGGAGGGGATGTTATCTCTTACCTTCTTAAAAGGGGATTTAAGATTTTTATAACTGTTTTTTCCATCAAACTTTAATATTTTTGTCAAATTTTTAGGTATTTAATTTGTAAAATAGATTTTACTTTGTACTGGCGTACAGAAAATAGGGGTTGATTTCAACTTTTTTGAAGCCAAGTGACAAGTACATTTATAATAAAAAGTCAATGGATCTATATCAGTTGTACTCACTGTTTTCATTTCTTGTACGTTCTAATGCAGTGGCGCTGTATGTCTCCCAAGGAAAAAAAAACGGGGAGGTGGGTGGAAGGAGAAGGCAAAAATGTCAGCATTGACGCTGCATATTGATGCGACTTTACGTATGCAAGTGGCCCATGGTCAGTGGAGATTTGGTAGATACGCATTTTTACTAAAAACACGGTGCACTTTTTCAAGAAGGGTTTATGAAAACCTGGCGGTTTTGCATGTCTTCTCTTCATGCTTCCACCTTGGTGCCCGTAAACTCTAAAGCCACCTTTTGGGAAGTATGTTTCCCTGGCACTTAAGAAAAACAAAACCAAACAAAGCAAAACTGATTTCTTCTAAGGTGGTGAACTATGGCACATTATTATATTTTTGCACCCACACACTTTGTCTCCTTTCCTAAAAGGTCTGCCCCTTTCTTCTTTTCTCTTAAGTTCAACAAGTTAAACTTTTTTTTCCCCTTTTTTTTTTTTGGTAAGTAAAATTTCTGAGTGTTTTGGATTGAAGACTTCAGCAGATCCACCAAGTTTGGATCCAACACTTTGCAGAGCACTGACATAATTATTTTTTGTTTGCTTTAAACCCAGACCTCCCATTTCCCATTCTAGGGCATATACCAAATCTGATTGACTTGTCTGTGGCAGAAGCTGTGGGAGCTAGAAGTGGAGAATCGTGACATTAATGTACAAGAATGCTAAAACAGGTTTACATTTTGGGGGGCTCTTGTGAAACACAAAACCTCAAAGTATAACTAGAACCAACCAGTTCCCTGAGTTTTGCTAGTTGAACAGGTAGAAAATGAGTCTCAGCCGAGTTGAAAAGAAGGCAGCAAAAGCAAATTCCTCCACAACTGTGCAATTTGCTTGTTCAAAAACCTGCTGCTTCTTACCAGCTTTAATTGCTTTTTGAGAGGTAGAGCTCTGCCTAAAGCACTGGAGAGTTTCTCTGTTAAAACAACCGTCGAGATTTTTTTATTTTTAATTGCAAATTTAAAATCCTGGTTTGCACTTCCCCCCTACGCGCCCCCCCACCCCCCTTTTTTTTTTTTTGCGCTTTGCTTTTTGTCAGGCTTGCCCAAACTTTCCTTTTATTTTCTTGCTACCCTCCTTTGCTGGCTGCCTGCTCATTGTTATCTCAGTTTGTGTAATTGGAGGGTCACTGTTCGTGTTGGTGTTTGGACTATCTGGAAAGGGAGTCCGATGTAGCTTTAAGTTCTCATGCTGGGCTTTGTATTTTTTGCACATGCACTTCTCTCCCTGGAAGTTTTACTCTTCTCGGCTTTCTTCTGTAACATGTGAAGATAGGTGAAAGAATCTGAATTTTTGGTAGTAGAACAGAGAAGCGGGCTGTGTGCTAAGTAGTGTCATAATGTTTTGACAAAAATGACAAGGTAAACAAGTGAGTTCCATTTTTATTCTTGATTCCTTCTGCTGTTGCCATCTCCTGTGCCACTTGCAACAATGAAAGATAATTTCAGCCCAGGGCTTTTTTTCAAGCCTGTGGTTCCTTTTACTCTGCACACTTGCACATGATTTAGCTCGCTGGCACTGCGAAACGTTGTGCGTGGGTTGCAAATGTGGCAAGGAGATACATGTATATAGTTTAAGGCTAGTTACGGTTAATCTAAATGGACTTTCAAAATTATAACCATTTTAAAAGCCTGTTTTAACCAGAGCCTTATCTTTGGGCCTGAAGTTCATGGCATTTGGGGTTTTTTGCCCTTAAGTGGGATCTTAAGTGTTGAAATTAGGCGACAGCCTGATGGTACAGGAAGGATGCTCCTCGTGTGGCAGCTGAAGTTCCTCTGCCAGTCAGGCTGCCTGCTCTGCTCCCATCAGCGGTACTGGCTCCCTGCTCCCACACCGTTCATGCCAGATGGCCTTGGAACTGCTCTGGGAGCTTCTTTTAACCTGCCTGTACCTTTGTTTTTTACTTTTTATCTTTTCAAAGCATTTTGGCTCCCAGTGGGACTGTGTTTTAGCAACACTACAGTCTGGAGGCAAGTCAGCCTACCTAGAGTTCCACAATGCATCCTGCTTCTGGTGAAATACAGGTGGGCTGTGAGGCTTTACAGGGCTGTCCATTGCTTGTTAATGCAGGTCTGAACAGCTGTAGATGGCATAGAGAAGTAAATGCCAAGTCATCCATTTTTAGGGGTTCACAGAGTTACTTCTCCCATGGTATACTGGGTATTTTATTGCAGTTTGGACAGTGTAAAAGTTGCTGCTGGAGAAGTACATTGGAAAGGAAAGAATGGGCAGGTTTGCTTTTGGTTGTGCCCTCCTGCTGGCAGGTATGGTGCCGTTGTCACCAATGAAGATGTTTCCTGAGCTGGCGGACTCAGGCAGGTACTAAGCCAGGTGAAACGAGTTTCTCCCAGGGAAGAAGCCCCCAGCAGCCACAGCGGAGGAGGTGGTGTCCATCTGGAGGGTGGGAAAAGGCTGTCAGAGCAAGGCTGGGAGGGCACGGCTGGCAGATGGGGGCAGCTGAGATACGCCTTGGTCACCGACCGGGTGCTTCAGCATCTGAACGGCTGTTGAGGGTGGAGGGTAGGTAGGTGGTGCCGCTTGTGGAGAAGCACCTAAGATCCAGGTGACAGCAGCCCTGGCAGACCCTTTACTGTGGGCAGCCGAGGGGTGTTGGGCAGCTGATCCCAAGGGAGCACTGGGTAGCAGGGGTGGGGGGCTGAGCTCCCCATCTCCCTGCCTGGGGTAGCTCTGCTGGTTCTGCCTCTGCAATTCGATGCCTGTACCTGGCTGAAGCCCAACAAGCAGTTGTGGTTTTTTGGGAGAGTTGGAGCATGTCACACCTGCCTGTATAAAACTAGTAGAGTTGTGTAGCCTGTTTGAGGCAAAGTATCACAGAAGAGGGAGAGATGGATTCATACAGCAAGGAACGAGGCATGTTTCCACAATAAAATGTCAGCTGGAGATTAAATGAGAAAAGATAAAGATAGAGGACTTCTGGCCCCGCTGTCTGTCTTGAGTGTTGACTGATTAAAACAAGACAGTGAATGGCTGGATATCCCTGAACAATGCTTCACTGTCGCTCTGTGGGTTGATACTGCTGGCACTCCTTTGCCTGCAGGAGAAGGGGTTTGGTCCTGAGCCATTTTGCTCTGGAAGGCACCATGTCCAGCTAAGATGGGCCCCTGCTCAAGCTGGCTGTAGGTTTTGCCTGTTTGTGGGTATTGTCTCGTTCTGAGTGACCAGGACCCTGTGCTGGATGTTCCCCGGGCCATGGCAGTGCCTGTGGTAGCTTTGCAGCTCAGGTTGGGCCTGCGCTTCTGCAGCAAAGTGCTCTGCTGTCCCGGCATAGCATACCTTGCTTTTATCATGGAACAGTGTAAGAGCACATGACCTGATTGGTTCTGTGTGTAACTAAGCCAAAAGGCAAGCTCTACCAGCTGGTGGGCATTAGGTCCATCTGACCAAGGTAGAGTTCATGGAAGAGTAAAATCCCTGAAACACAGATAATGTGATGGTCAGATCCTGAGCAGTGACTCCTTTGCTGCAGAACTTGACTCTGCCTGTGATGATGGCTTGTGTAGACATAGCCCTAGATAAAACAGGAGATTGCCTGTGAAGACGGCTGCCCGTATTTGCACCTCATTGTCTTGAGGTTTAGGTTAATGACATGTGGCGTCCTTCAGCTCCTTTCTGGTTCAGCCATCAGCTGGGAGAGCGCTTGCTTTGAATGGGGGTCTTCTGGATATCCCTGATCTTAACTCAGATAATGCCTTGATTTTGCTGGTGATCAGTTGGTTTGCTGTCCATCCTGACATTAGCTTTGCAAAAATACAGACCTTAGCCTTTTCTTTGGCTCAGGCCATGTAGGAGACTGAAGTGAAAAGATGACTGGCTGCAACATGGCAGTGGGAGTTTGTACTGAGCCTTCCTGGCTGTGGCACAGAAGGGTTTTTTTCATGAAACACTATCTTGAAATATGCAGGAAGTGAAGAAAAGCTTCATTCTTTCTTTCACGGATTGGAGAGGGGAGAGGTGTGGAGTTACATCTGCAGCGTGGATGTGCCCTCTTGACTAGCGAGACCTTGGAGGGAGGTGTCTGTTGTGGGAGCCGATCCTCTGTGTGCCAACAGGAAGCCAGAGTGCATGCCTTGGAGAGGTTTAGACAGCTTTTCAGGGAAAAACTTCTACACATTGAAATGTCATCCTGGTCAGCAATGTTGACTTCTACAGAGAGCTGCTCATGAAGGTAGCTTGTAAACAGCATCTGAATCCTGTTGACCCCAATGGATTTTGTACTGGATATGTTGCAGAAACCATGTGGCAGCCCCCATGGGTGACCATCTTGGTGCAAGAGATTGTGTCTCACTGACATGCAGTTTTCACCTGTGAGGTGGCACTGTCATGCTCGCTGGAAGGTCTGGAAGCTGAGCCTGGGGTCTCAGAGACATCTCATCATGCTGCTGGACCAATGCACAGTCGCTCTAGGGTGGGTCAGCACAGGCACTGGTGGCTCTGGGGCTGGCATGCAAGGACACACAAGCTGCAGGGTCTGTGCTGTGGGTTGGACACTCATGGGTGTGTTTGTAGCTCCTCTGTCATCAGCTGTGCTGATGTGGCCAGCGCTGAGATGAAGCTACAGGCTTCACACGGGAGCTGGAGGAGGCTACTTCTGTATGAGATACATGCTTGGGTAATTCATATTGCTGCGTGTTGAGAGTGGAGAAAATGAGCAGTGGTGTTTTTTTCTGTTGCTGGTGAATGTCTTGATGTGCAACTCGAGCTCAAATCACTGGGTGCTCATCCACAGTGCCCTCCAGCTGGTATGTTAGCCCTGGCCAAAGACTGGGGTGGGGTTTGTTCTTCTGACTCTGGGTAGAAAGGCGGCACTGTCATGTGCCGAAGTGCAGGACAGCATTTGTGCATCTTGAGCAGGACCTGTCTGGATAGGACGTTGTGGAGCAGCGCTGTCATTTGAAGGTTAGCCGCATTGGTCTGAGTGTCTTTCTCTCCCCCAGGTTGGGCTTGCGGTAGTATCTCGCTAGGGAGTATGTTTTATTTCTCCGTGCTCTGTCCTGGTTGCGCAATAGTTTGTGAGTGCGATGCAAGCTGCTGGCTTTATTGCCTGTAGTCTCCTGAGGTTTGGAACTTGCTTTTCCTGGGCTTGCCTTTCGCTGAGGCATTTAGCATGAGCAGAGGAGCTCAAACCAGCAGCTCCTTGGGACTGTACATCAGCACACTGGTGTCAGCTGGTCCAGACTCCTCAAGGCTCACCTGGGGGTCAAGAGGTGGGTGCTGGGTTTTCAAGGGCCAGCTCTTCTCTTCTGCCTCAGTCCAGCAGAAGCAGGTCCAGCTGTCCTACTTCTAGGTGAACTCTGACGGCTTGGTGATATGTCAATACTTCAAGAAATGCCGGGACTAGGGAGTGTGGATAAAGGATTTTGTGAAATTGGGTATTTAAACCTCCCACTCAAGTGACGCTGAGGAGAGCTGGCAGTGTAATATTGGCTTATCAGGAGCCATGTGGGCAGGGCAGTTTAAGAAAAATGTTGCATGAGCAGCACCAGGATCTTGTCCTACCACAAGAAGCCAGTGTCTTGTCAGGTACAGAGTTATAAAAGGGGTCAAAATTTCTTTTTTAAAAAAAGATTATTTTATTTCAATAATAAATGATGGTAGAATCACCATTGCCAGGGGCTGCTGAATGGCAACCAGGCAGGTCTTTTTGCAAGATAGGGACTAGAGACTTTGAATTATTTTCTAGCATTAATAATTCTGAATTAAGGACTGCAAATTCATGTAAATGTCATCTCTGCTGTCATGCATGCCAACAGTTTGGTTTCTGGATAGGTCTTTTGACAGTGCTATGTTCAGAGGCTTATTCAATCCTGAAATAAATAAAAAATTTGGCTTCTGAGCAGCAACCGTCAATAAAAGTCCTGGTAAATGAGTCCTTGCAGACTTCTGCAAGGCCATATGTAACTCACCTTGTCCAATGGAAGATTCTTAATTGGTGGTTTAAAGTAATTAAAAAAAGAACCCATTACCAGTCAGTCTGTTTTTAAAGATGGACTTTACGTGGTTGTAAAGTAAAAATTCTAGTTTAATTGTGGGAATCAAAGAACATTGGCTTAATTGCATAGGAACTGCGCACACAAGAGCAGAGAGGACACACTTCATTGGCAATTATCTTCTGGTAAAATACTCTACAGCGCAACAAATGGAGGCACTCCAAGCTCCAGAAGGCGCCTTGAGGCCAAAGTTGCTGAGCTGGTGAAGAGATGGCATTAAATCATCTGCAGATGGCCATGGTCCATCCTCGCCTCAGCACTGGCTGCCCCGCCTCTTATTTGTGGAAGCTTTACTTGCAGCTGGACAGGATTAAAGAGGTGATTTATAATTTCATACTAAAGCCTTGGTTGAGAAGTTGTTCTCGAGATGCCTCCAGAAGCTGGGGAGGGTAGCTCTGGGAGGTTTGCATGGCAGAGGATTTGGTTGTGGGAAGTACAGGCTCTGCTCCTGATGATTAGGAGATCCATCTGATGAGTTGCCTGTTGAGCAGAAAGGCAGATCCTGGAAGATATCAGAGCGCTTGGGGCAAGCCTGGAACTGTCGTCCCTGAAGCTGAGATATTGGGGAAGCTAAATTTCAGTGCCTGGGAAGAAGGCAGAATTTAGGACATGGCAGGGCGTGTTCCCAAAGTCTTAATGCGTTTCTGGGAAAAGGGTGGAAAGGGTATGGCAAGTAGAGGAAGTTAAGAGTCATGACTTCGCAGCACAGGCTGGTTTCGGCTTCAGCCAAAGCATCCCTAGACAGGTAGCATAGAAAGTGGACAGGGGTTTGGGAGGACGGACTGAACACGGTGCTGGTGGACGACTTGAGGCTGTCAGGGCTTGGGCGAAGGCACTGAACTGGAATGCTAGGAGCAAAGACATGTCCCTGTTTCTCCTGGAGGGCCAGGGGTGACTTTTCGGTGCAGGGTAGGAGGAGGTTGAGGGCAGAGCTGTGCGTGCAGGAGGGGCAGCCAGCTGTGGGGTGGCATGCTAGAGTGACAAATGGGCACATGGTCCAAGGAAGAAAAAAAAGTCTGTGTATCAGTGTGGAAACATGAAACAAAAATAGTCATCGTAGGCTGCTCGGTGGTGTAAAAAGACCTTGGCATAGCTGGTCTGATTGAAACGTGGCGGGGAAAGTGGTGAAAATCAGTAAGATACTGCATTGCCTGCGATCAAACTATACTGAGTAGGCATGTGAGGTCATAAAGGTGTGAAGGAACACTAGATCTAAAAAGTTGCTGTAAAATCCGAGAGGAAATTGGAGTAGTTATGACCGCACAGACAAATTTATGTTGGATATTAAAATATCCAACATAATAAAACCCATATTTTAATGACATGGAGGTATAGGAAAATTTTTATTCCAGAAAAGAAGGTGGTTATGGGTTTCACAGGGTTTGGGAGACAACCAGGCTCATGCATCTTCATAAACCTGTAAGAAGAAGTAAATTCAATTATGTTCATGCTATCTCACTGGATTGCTTGCGAAGGAGCTGGCTAACAATTTGGTGAACAAACATCTTGATTTACTCAAATGATCATTTCTTCTAACAGCCTGGTATAGTTAGCCATGATGTAGGAGTAAAATGTAAGAACAGGTTCAAGATATAATTACTGTTGAGTCATTAAATAGCAGTGACCACAGTACAATTACAGATTCAGCATCCTCAGGGGTGGAAGGTGCTGCACTAAAAATGAGTCTTCTGTTATAAAGTATTGCAGGGGAGAAGATCAGAAAAATAAAGTCCTTGGACTTATCAAGGCAGCCCCATAGATACTTGGAAGTGTTACAGATACCCAAGTTAGGCAGAGCTCTGTCATGAAGGAGCTTCAGAGCTGAAGTGGAAATTAGTTAGGAAGTAAAATAGTTATAAAGTTACAAAATAAAATAGTTACAAAGGGAAGGACTTCCCGAGTCCAGCAAGACTTCATCAAAAGACAGAAGTCCAGCTCTTGCAAAGTAGATTGAAAGAGCCATGCTGTATGGCAGACATCCTGTGATCTGGAAAGTAAGGGGTTTAGGATGGGCTTTGAAGAGCCAGGGGGCCTTAGGGAGCAAGTGCTATCTTCAGCATATCAGAGAGAAGGCTGGGGAGAAAATCTGAGTGTGCAGGACTAAAGGCACAGTTAATTTTCTGCACTACTTCATACTAAAGTGACTTCTCAACGTCATTCTGGAGCACAGGGTATGTTTGAGAGCCTACCTATCCATCACCTAATCCTTTCGGACAGTAAAGATAAGGAGCCTCCATCTGAAACTCGAGTGTTTGAGGCAGAGGTGCTGGAGCAAAGTAGTAAATTCAAGTGGAAGAGCAACAGGTCTGCCTAGGAATTTAAAAAGACCTTGAGACTGAAACACTAAAGTTACTTGCAAAAATAGAGCTGTTAAAAAATAGCTTAGTATTCTCCATGACTAGATAACATCCTAATGTTGGTTTATTATTTTTTTCATTAAAGTATTTAATGGGGCACTGGGAACTGCAGATCAGCAACAGTGGATTCCAGTCTGAGGAGAAACTGAAGTGCTGTAACTCTTCAGTATGTGATAAGTTGAAGGCAATGTACTTTCTGCAAAGAAAGGGGGCTGGACTAGGTGGTCTTTGAAGGTCCCTTGCAACCCCAGCCATCCTGTGATTCTTTGTTCAGTCTTCTTTTCTGGGTAATCTACTGGAATCTTTGAACATGCTGACAAACAGCAGGAGGTGGAGAATCAGCTGATCTTTATTTGGATGTTTTAAAAGTTTTTTATCAAATCCTTCCAGGAAGGTAGTAAAGAATTATGCTTGGAATGAGAAGACAAATATCATGGAGTCCTCCTCTGGTTGCAGCCAATGTTGGTCACTTGAGCAACACAAGGTAGACAAAAGTCTGGTGGGAGATGGTGATCAAAAGCTTCCAGGTCTGCATCTTAAGTAGGTCTTCAGCCTTTGAGCAAATGAGTTTCCCTTGGAGAACACCAATTCACTAAAACCAAAGTTGTCATATGGAGAAGGGTTGATTTTCATTCAGCTTTTCTGGTGAGCACATCTAGGTCCAGGCTGCAAAATCTGGTTGTGTGAAGAGGGGAAACAAGCTCAGAGTACAGGGTAGCATGGCATCTAGTTTTCTCCTGTAATGTTTCACCCCCAATTCGAATTCCTACCCTGAGCTTGACTTGCAGGCCTGCCAGATCCCAGAGCATGCCTCAGCAACTAATGTTGTGGGTATGTTCTCTTTTCTTTTGTTTTTACCAAGAAAAACCTAGAAGGCTTTGGCTTTGAAAATGGGCTGAAAGGGAAGAAGAGGAGAGAAAGGTCTAGTCAGCATTTTCCAGGTCTCGTCTGTCTCTGTTCTTGAGGGAGAACATACACACAGACCTGTGTTACCTCTTTTCCTGAGAGACCTAGGAGGACCTACAGCTAACTGGTGTGAACTAGAGCAACCCTTTGCTGCTCTAGCTTAGTTTTAGGCTTCTTAAAAGTCTAGAAGTCTTGCTTTTCGCACCTTCCCTGTCCCCAGTACATCATGGTACCAAAGAGTAAGTACTTCGGTAAATCATCAGATTTTGCAGTATGAGCAGGTTAACTGCAGGCATCTCAAGGCTTTTGATTAGAGTTAGTGTTTAAATATAAGAATTGGCAATTGAAAGAGCAGAGTGCTTGGTTTATACTAGAGAAGTGACTTCAGCCTGGCCATGACTGGAGAATTCAGAAGAGTGTAATAAGGTCTGGTACTGTGAGCATGCAGTGGTGGGAAATGCAAGACAATAGGTTGCGGGGGGTGGGGGGTGTGATGTATGTGCAGAAATTTAATGCTCCAACAATATTGCTAGGCTTTAAGTGATTTGCTCATTCAGGAAGAACATCTGATTCTGGGTAGCAAAAGCAAATGAAGTGAAGGTGTACGGACTGCTGGATAAAATAACTGCGTATTACAGATTAGGTGCTAAGGTCTGAGAGGCTGCCATGCGTGAACTCTCTCTCCTGTGACACTGTTCACTAGAGCCCCATGGTGTCCCAGTGCTGTTTTCGCTTGGTAATCTGGTGATTGTCACCAGCACAGCCTTTGTCCCCTCCTAGAAATACTAATTTCATTAGATTGCTCACTTCTAGTTAAATTATACCAGCTGACTTTGAAGTACTTAATATAAAAACATTGTGGTATGCTTGCATGATAGTTATTTGATGTAAGGAAAAAAAAAATCTCTTGTGCTCTCTCTTTAGGAATTTGGGCTTTGAGTTTTACTGGGAGTTGTATGTACCCAACTGCACGGGATCAAGCCCATCTCTTTTTAAAAATGTATTTCACATCTGAGATTAGAAACGTTCTAGAAAACAAATCAGAAGACAAAGTTGTCTGTTACGGGCTCAGATGATAATAGCAACTTGTGCTACAGCCTGTCCGTCCCCATAGAAAACTGCACGGCTGCTTCTGTTTTAACTGCTGTCAAAGGTCTGGCATTTTGGTAATAGTATTTTTTTCTAAATGTACTAAGTATACTTGCCTTTAAATCCTGTTAGGTACAGATTATTATCGTTGGTATTCTGTAAATTAGCTCTATACTAGCATTCACATTGGCCTAGATTTAATATTGTGAGTGTCAAAGATGACTTGAAAAAGGAAAATTAATTTATACCCTTTTAATGCAGTTCTACCCTGTATAGGGGCTTGTTTGTAGAACTACCACGAGTGCTACATCTGTCTTCCCCCTTTTACTTTCTGTGATTCTCTTCAGGAGAACACACAGATTTGAATCTATTTTTCCATCCTTTGGAGACACTGAGATATTATTGTGGTAAGGTCCATGGAAGTGTCTTGATAGACCAGGCCATAATGCAGATAATGCATCTTTTCCATGTTTTTTTCTTCTGCTGCCAATCAGGCCTCCGATTTCAATGTAAAAAAGTGAATGTTTTTGTGTAAAAATCACTTCCCCCATCTGTCTGGTGGGACACCCTCTGATACCATAGCTCTGTTCAGGCTGGATTATATGTGGTCTTCCAGAAAAGGTAGACAGAACTGGAATTACTAATGCCAAAAATTGCCCATGGCAAGGGAGGGAAGTCCTTGTTTTGAAGACAAAACCCATCTGGGCCCTTTTCAGAGCCCCACAGCATACCATAGGGTATAAAAATCTACTTTTTCTTTTCCAGGTGATCTTTAAGGCCAGATAACATTGGGCAGGGTCATTGCGTCTGGACAGATAGGACAGGGGTCCTGCCCTGCAGATTTGCCCTGCTTTGGCATCAGACCTGATGGGTTTTTAGGCTGGGCTTTTGTCCTGCAAGCAGAGCTCAGCCCTGGCACAGCCAGCCCTCAGGGTTGCCAGTGCCATTTGGCATCCACGCTGTTTCATGCTCCTTGCATCTTCATGGGTACAAGACCCCTGGCATCCTCACAGGTGATGCTGCCCGCGCATTGCCCAGCTGCTTGGTGTACATTTAGGGAGATACGTGTGGTTGGCCTTCACCGTGTCCTCAATTTTGATCCCCAGGGCAGAAAAATTAGGACTTTCTCAGTTAAAGAGAAAACAAAAAATGAAGCAAAATGTCTGAAGAGTGGTGTTTCCCCACGGTAGTGACAGCCGTTCACCACCCACTTCTGTTCAGCCATGACCCCTGGTTTGGTTCTGCTGGGGTTTTAGCCATCTTGACCTCATGTTTGCAAATATTATTGGTAATATAATGCTCTATGTACAAATGTCTGTGTGGCTCGTGTATGTTTCTGTGGTTCAAGTCAGCCACAGACTTCTGGAATTTCATTGTACTTTGGTTAAATGTTGACTTCTAACTCTTTTACTGTATGGCTTCTTGATTTCTCTTGTCCAGTGTGGACCAACTCTATTTTTGGAAATAAATAAGCATGTAAATAAAATGAATGGGTTTATGCCACTTACAAGAAAATGCTTTATTTAAAATATACACTCAGTCTTGTATATTTTATGGTATCTCAGGGAGCGGGTGAGGCTTAGGCACCAGCAGCCTTGGCGATGAGATACCATATTATGTACAAATTCATTGCCAAGTGGTTTCAGAAGAAGACTTTCCATCTCCTGAGCCAAACCCCCATAGGATCAGCCTTGCGGAGAAGAGGCGGGGGGGGGTGGAGGGGGAATCCAGAAAGGAACACATAGTGTTAAGGGGAGTAAAGGAAAGAAACACAACTTTTCTCTCAACACAAGGCTTCTGGTTTGAGGTGCCCGGGTGCCAAAGATGCCACCAAGGGTAGGGATACCATGGGGCAGTTCTCAGCTCCTGCCCAGGAGCATGTGGAGATCAGGAGCACAAGGACTTTTTTTTTAAAAAAAAAAAACTTCTCCATATAAACCAATATTTACCAGTAATCCTGTGTTTCTGTTTTTGTTTTTTGGCAGACTTTTACCAGTAAATATCGGTTTATTCCTGAAACCAGAAGCCCTAAACATACCTTTGTTTATAAGGTCAGTTGTCATTTTGTCTCTCTTGTTCCCCGCTCCCCCCCCAGTACAACCCAGCAGGTGATTGAAAGGTACCGAGTTTTCTTTCTAGTTTTCCTGCTCTGCATCTCTGGGAACTGGAACCCGCAGGACCTAGAGCCTTCTGTTGGTAATGTAGACCCGAGTTTACAAACTATTCTTTTACCATTTTAAAGCCTGCTTTTAAGGACAGAGGTGTTCCTGGCTGCCCACTATGGGAACTGGTAGAAACCCCTGCAAATGCATAAATTGCTTCACCTCTCTGAAGCCTGCAGTCAGGTCTCTCACAAGCATCTTCAGGCTTGGGGCTGAGAAATTAATTTATCCAAAAATATACATTAAAAATGCCATTTCTGTTTTACAGTGAGCAGGACTGGGGGAGGGAGGGGTGGGAAAGGAATTTGAAAATTATTTTTCTCCCCCCATTTTTTTCTAATTTACTGCTAGAAAGAAAGTGTGGTGTGGGGCAGAGGGAGAGGATTTGAACATTGTCCTTCCTAAACTTGTTGTAAACTCTTCCTCCAAGGCTGGGAGAAAGGTCAAGTAAGAGGTCTGATCCTTAAAAGGACATTGCTAGGTGTCTAGGACCCCAGAAGCAGCTGGCACTTTTTAATGACGGGAATCACTTTAGGTAATTTTTTCAGAGTTTTGATTTATACCAAGACAAATTGACTTCGGAGTGTTGAAGCCTCCTTTTTTTTTTTTTTTTTTTCTTTTCTTTTTTTTTTTTTTTTTTTTTTTCCCCCAAGTGTTTGTTTGTGGCCCAAACACAACAGTGTTATGCTAATACTCAAGAAACAGAGAAGCTGGTGAGGAATAGAAAATGAGTTGACTGCATGGTCCCAGCCAAATTTTTTTCTCCCAAGCAAACAAAATGGAAAAAAAAATCCAGACCCAGCCCGGACCCAAAAAAATCATGCAACCTCCCAAAAAAGCAAGCTAAAGTGGATCTCAAATGCCTGCTTTGATTTTATCGTACGTGGTTGGCGAGAGTGTTTTTGGCATAGCTGCAACCTAACTATGTCCCTTTAAGGAGCACCAGTATTTCCTCCTAATGAACCCAAAAGCTGAGGTTTTTGCAGTTTTTGAGTGCAGGTCAAAGCTCCTGCAGCCTTAGTTGGAGTCCAGAATGAGGGGAGCCCTTCCAGCTGTGCACTCTGAGCTGAAAAATACCTTTCCTCCCCTTTTGCAGCCTGGGTGGTTCTGATTGCTGGCAGTTCTGTAATACAACTTTAATCTGAGCAATTGAGGCTGGTCCTACATTATCTTCAGACGTCTTGCGGAGGACTCCTGTTACCCGTTTGGTACTCAAAAGCCACACGCCACCATCAGAAGTCACTTTTTTTTTTTTTTTTTCCAAAGGCAGTGATAGATTAACCTCTCTAGATCTAATGGAAAAATTATAATTGCAATGCAACTTTCTAATAAATTGTTCATATATTCATAATTCTGTTGCAGTCCCAAATTGGAGAAGAGATCTGTTAAAGGTATATATTAGTCTAGATTTTTTCTTATTGTAAATACTGTAATTTTATAATACTGTCAATATTTTATTAACTTAGAAATATTTAACAGAGTTTAATCTATGGTAGTTGATTTATTTATAGGTTTATGTTGCAGCCAATATTGCATTACATTCTAATGTAAGATTAACTTTCAGCATGTAAACATTGATTTAATATATCATTGGAAATATTAAGAAAGAAAACTCTCATCTTAATCTGTAATATTGATCCCCCTATTTCCACTTTGGAATTATTTAATGAAATATTAGGAAGTTTCAAGAGCTCGTGAATCTAAACAACTGCAGTTGGATTTCAAAACTTGAATTTTGAAATGTACCTGGCTCTTTCACCCTGTGAACAAGTTGGCTTCAATATCTAGTTTATATAGTACAAAAGTCTTTATTTTGAGCAAAGGGACACTGTCAGATCAATTTTAGATTCTTGTTTTAGTCGGGGGGTGGGGGGAAGGGAAGCTGAATGGGGAAGCAAAACTTACCCCCAGTGCATGCGTGTTAATTCCTTTTCAATCACAAGGGGAAAAATCCTTTTCTTGTTGGTTTGGGTATTTGGCTGGAAGCATTCCCGCAGCAGTTTGCATCCCTGCAGCCAGGGCGTGGGATGGGAATCCAGCTGCTACGAGGAGTCTCTCCAGTCCCGGTGAGAGGCGAGATGCCCGGCGGTGCTGCCGCAGTCCTGCCGTCCCTAGCACTGACTGCAGTCGGAGCTCCGTGAGATGGGTAAAAGTGCACAAGGTTTAAAACTTGCCAATTTTTAACCAAAGGTTTTGCTTTTTTTTAAAAAAAAATAAATCTCTCTCTCTCTTTTAGCCTGATGGTGTCCCTTTAACAGCTTAAAGATGTTCACGTTCTCTGAAAAAAACATTAGAAGTTATTTTCTTTTTAAGGCAGGGGAGAATTAGTCTGTAATATGTTTGCAACGTAACTTGCATAAAAATACCAAAAATATATCAAGGGTCTTCACAGGAGTTGGTATTTTTTGAGTGTAAAAGTTAATCTTTATTAGAGATGTGCCAATCTATACTGCTTTATTGTAGTGTTGTTACACTTAGGCATTTCAGTTAACTTACGAATATATACTGTAACAGTATACTTTGTACAGATTTATTTAAAATTTATTTGAAAACTGAAATAAAGTAGGCAGAAAATAAAGATATTTATTTTTCATTTGACTATGTAAGAAGGTATCATTCTTTTGGTTTTAGTGCACTGGTGTAC